>NC_140184.1:56757968-56887606 GCF_963971535.1 Notolepis coatsorum | reverse complement strand
AGCAGAGAGTGCAGAGAGAGAGAGCAGAGAGAGCAGAGAGAGAACAGAGAGTGCAGAGAGACAGAGCAGAGAGTGCAGAGAGACAGAGCAGAGAGTGCAGAGAGAGAGAGCAGAGAGAGCAGAGAGACAGAGCAGAGAGAGCAGAGAGACAGAGCAGAGAGAGCAGAGAGAGAGAGCAGAGAGTGCAGAGAGACAGAGCAGAGAGTGCAGAGAGAGAGAGCAGAGAGTGCAGAGAGACAGAGCAGAGAGTGCAGAGAGAGAGAGCAGAGAGAGCAGAGAGACAGAGCAGAGAGAGCAGAGAGACAGAGCGGAGAGAGCAGAGAGACAGAGCAGAGAGTGCAGAGAGAGCAGAGAGAGCAGAGAGAGCTGAGAGAGAGAGCAGAGAAAGCAGAGAGAGCAGAGAGAGCAGAGAGTGCAGAGAGACAGAGCAGAGAGTGCAGAGAGAGAGAGCAGAGAGTGCAGAGACACAGAGCAGAGAGTGCAGAGAGAGAGAGCAGAGAGTGCAGAGAGACAGAGCAGAGAGTGCAGAGAGAGAGAGCAGAGAGTGCAGAGAGACAGAGCAGAGAGTGCAGAGAGAGAGAGAGAGCAGAGAGTGCAGAGAGACAGAGCAGAGAGTGCAGAGAGAGAGAGCAGAGAGTGCAGAGAGACAGAGCAGAGAGTGCAGAGAGAGAGAGCAGAGAGTGCAGAGAGAGAGAGCAGAGAGTGCAGAGAGAGAGAGCAGAGAGAGCAGAGAGACAGAGCAGAGAGTGCAGAGAGACAGAGCAGAGAGTGCAGAGAGACAGAGCAGAGAGTGCAGAGAGAGAGAGCAGAGAGAGCAGAGAGAGAGAGCAGAGAGTGCAGAGAGAGAGAGCAGAGAGAGCAGAGAGAGAGCAGAGAGTGCAGAGAGACAGAGCAGAGAGTGCAGAGAGAGAGAGCAGAGAGTGCAGAGAGACAGAGCAGAGAGAGCAGAGAGACAGAGCAGAGAGAGCAGAGAGAGCAGAGAGAGAGAGCAGAGAGTGCAGAGAGACAGAGCAGAGAGAGCAGAGAGAGAGAGCAGAGAGAGCAGAGAGAGAGCAGAGAGAGCAGAGAGAGAGCAGAGAGTGCAGAGAGACAGAGCAGAGAGTGCAGAGAGAGAGAGCAGAGAGAGCAGAGAGACAGAGCAGAGAGAGCAGAGAGACAGAGCAGAGAGAGCAGAGAGACAGAGCAGAGAGAGCAGAGAGACAGAGCAGAGAGTGCAGAGAGACAGAGCAGAGAGTGCAGAGAGAGAGCAGAGAGAGCAGAGAGACAGAGCAGAGAGAGCAGAGAGACAGAGCAGAGAGTGCAGAGAGAGAGAGCAGAGAGAGAGCAGAGAGACAGAGCAGAGAGTGCAGAGAGAGAGAGCGGTGAGAGCAGAGAGCAGAGAGAGAGCAGAGAGTGCAGAGAGAGAGAGCAGAGAGAGAGCAGAGAGAGAGAGCAGAGAGTGCAGAGAGACAGAGCAGAGAGTGCAGAGAGAGAGAGCAGAGAGTGCAGAGAGACAGAGCAGAGAGAGAGAGCAGAGAGTGCAGAGAGAGAGAGCAGAGAGTGCAGAGAGACAGAGCAGAGAGTGCAGAGAGAGAGAGCAGAGAGTGCAGAGAGAGAGAGCAGAGAGTGCAGAGAGAGAGAGCAGAGAGTGCAGAGAGAGAGAGCAGAGAGAGCAGAGAGACAGAGCAGAGAGTGCAGAGAGACAGAGCAGAGAGAGCAGAGAGAGAACAGAGAGTGCAGAGAGACAGAGCAGAGAGTGCAGAGAGAGAGAGCAGAGAGTGCAGAGAGACAGAGCAGAGAGTGCAGAGAGAGAGAGCAGAGAGTGCAGAGAGACAGAGCAGAGAGTGCAGAGAGAGAGAGCAGAGAGTGCAGAGAGAGAGAGCAGAGAGAGCAGAGAGACAGAGCAGAGAGTGCAGAGAGACAGAGCAGAGAGAGCAGAGAGAGAACAGAGAGTGCAGAGAGACAGAGCAGAGAGTGCAGAGAGAGAGAGCAGAGAGTGCAGAGAGACAGAGCAGAGAGTGCAGAGAGAGAGAGCAGAGAGAGCAGAGAGACAGAGCAGAGAGAGCAGAGAGTGCAGAGAGAGAGAGCAGAGAGAGCAGAGAGACAGAGCAGAGAGAGCAGAGAGAGAGAGCAGAGAGTGCAGAGAGACAGAGCAGAGAGTGCAGAGAGAGAGCAGAGAGTGCAGAGAGAGAGAGCAGAGAGTGCAGAGAGACAGAGCAGAGAGTGCAGAGAGAGAGAGCAGAGAGTGCAGAGAGACAGAGCAGAGAGTGCAGAGAGAGAGAGCAGAGAGTGCAGAGAGAGAGAGCAGAGAGTGCAGAGAGAGAGCAGAGAGTGCAGAGAGAGAGAGCAGAGAGAGCAGAGAGAGCAGAGAGAGAACAGAGAGTGCAGAGAGACAGAGCAGAGAGTGCAGAGAGAGAGAGCAGAGAGAGCAGAGAGACAGAGCAGAGAGTGCAGAGAGAGAGAGCAGAGAGAGAGAGCAGAGAGTGCAGAGAGAGAGAGCAGAGAGTGCAGAGAGAGAGAGCAGAGAGAGCAGAGAGAGAACAGAGAGTGCAGAGAGACAGAGCAGAGAGTGCAGAGAGACAGAGCAGAGAGTGCAGAGAGAGAGAGCAGAGAGAGCAGAGAGACAGAGCAGAGAGAGCAGAGAGACAGAGCAGAGAGAGCAGAGAGAGAGAGCAGAGAGTGCAGAGAGACAGAGCAGAGAGTGCAGAGAGAGAGAGCAGAGAGTGCAGAGAGACAGAGCAGAGAGTGCAGAGAGAGAGAGCAGAGAGAGCAGAGAGCAGACAGACAGAGCAGAGAGAGCAGAGAGACAGAGCAGAGAGTGCAGAGAGAGCAGAGAGAGCAGAGAGAGCTGAGAGAGAGAGCAGAGAAAGCAGAGAGAGCAGAGAGAGCAGAGAGTGCAGAGAGACAGAGCAGAGAGTGCAGAGAGAGAGAGCAGAGAGTGCAGAGACACAGAGCAGAGAGTGCAGAGAGAGAGAGCAGAGAGTGCAGAGAGACAGAGCAGAGAGTGCAGAGAGAGAGAGCAGAGAGTGCAGAGAGACAGAGCAGAGAGTGCAGAGAGAGAGAGAGAGCAGAGAGTGCAGAGAGACAGAGCAGAGAGTGCAGAGAGAGAGAGCAGAGAGTGCAGAGACACAGATCAGAGAGGGCAGAGAGAGAGCAGAGAGTGCAGAGAGACAGAGCAGAGAGTGCAGAGACACAGAGCAGAGAGTGCAGAGAGAGAGAGAGCAGAGAGTGCAGAGAGAGAGAGCAGAGAGTGCAGAGAGAGAGAGCAGAGAGAGCAGAGAGACAGAGCAGAGAGTGCAGAGAGACAGAGCAGAGAGTGCAGAGAGACAGAGCAGAGAGTGCAGAGAGAGAGAGCAGAGAGAGCAGAGAGAGAGAGCAGAGAGTGCAGAGAGAGAGAGCAGAGAGAGCAGAGAGAGCAGAGAGAGAGCAGAGAGTGCAGAGAGACAGAGCAGAGAGTGCAGAGAGAGAGAGCAGAGAGTGCAGAGAGACAGAGCAGAGAGAGCAGAGAGACAGAGCAGAGAGAGCAGAGAGAGCAGAGAGAGAGAGCAGAGAGTGCAGAGAGACAGAGCAGAGAGAGCAGAGAGAGAGAGCAGAGAGAGCAGAGAGAGAGCAGAGAGAGCAGAGAGAGAGAGCAGAGAGTGCAGAGAGACAGAGCAGAGAGTGCAGAGAGAGAGAGCAGAGAGTGCAGAGAGACAGAGCAGAGAGAGCAGAGAGACAGAGCAGAGAGTGCAGAGAGACAGAGCAGAGAGAGCAGAGAGACAGAGCAGAGAGTGCAGAGAGAGAGAGCAGAGAGAGAGCAGAGAGACAGAGCAGAGAGTGCAGAGAGAGAGAGCGGTGAGAGCAGAGAGCAGAGAGAGAGCAGAGAGTGCAGAGAGAGAGAGCAGAGAGAGAGCAGAGAGAGTGCAGAGAGCAGAGAGAGTGCAGAGAGCAGAGAGTGCAGAGAGAGCAGTGTGGCAGTGGTCGAGTGAGGAGAGGACAAAGCAGGAATGAGAGAAAAACTAATAAAAATCATGGCGGTTACTGTACGTTCTAAAGCACAAATACATAACCATAAAACACTCAACAGATGATTTACTATGGACAGCTCTCTGCGTCCCAGCTGGCATTATAATACTACAAGGATGTAAATTAGCCTCCAAATTGCTGTGTTACATTGAGATAGCGTGGTCTGTCTGTGTGTGTGTGTGTGTCTGTCTGTCTGTCTGTCTGTCTGTCTGTCTGTCTGTCTGTCTGTCTGTCTGTCTGTCTGTCTGTCTGTCTGTCTGTCTGTCTGTCTGTCTGTCTGTCTGTCTGTCTGTCTGTCTGTCTGTCTGTCTGTCTGTCTGTCTGTCTTGTCTTGTCTTGTCTGTCTGTCTGTCTGTCTGTCTGTCTGTCTGTCTGTCTGTCTGTCTGTCTGTCTGTCTGTCTGTCTGTCTGTCTGTCTGTCTGTCTGTCTGTCTGTCTGTCTGTCTGTCTGTCTGTCTGTCTGTCTGTGTCTGTGTCTGTGTGTGTGTGTGTGTGTGTGTGGTGGGAGCATTCAGCAAAGAGGGTACCGGTAGAGCAAAGAGTAACCAAGAGTGATGCTACGGCTATGTCCCATTTCGTCTCCCTGCGGACGGACTAATCGCTCCCCATTCTTCGGGACAACGGTGGAGGTGCCCTTCCACCGATAAGAGAGTCGTGAGAGTGGGGCACCGGGCGAGTCTCAGGGAGACACAATCTCACCCTACTGGGAAAGCCTGTGCACTCAAGGGGGGCCCACCGCCTGGGACTGTTGACACACTACAGGGACCCCTCTCTACACATACCAGGGGATCAGATGGCTTCCTTCCCTCGGCTTCCCCCTGCTACTTAACACTGGTCCGCACGGGCTCTCTCTCGTTCCTATTCCTACTTCACACCCTTCCAGCTGTGCACTGCGCACCACGAGACAAATAACGCGGAAGGTTAATCCACTGACTATGTGGAGCTGTAATCTAAGAACGTTGATGGGCCGATCTTTAAAGAGAAAGAGAGAGAGAGAGAGAGAGAGAGAGAGAGAGAGAGAGAGAGAGAGAGAGAGAGAGAGAGAGAGAGAGAGAGAGAGAGAGAGAGAGAGAGAGAGAGAGAGAGAGAGAGAGAGGGATCACAACAGCCACGTTTTTCAAAAAACAACAGGGCTTTTGAGGTGATGAAATCACTGCGCCGAGGCAGCAGTGGTTCGGCAAAAAAAATAAGCATATATCTGCTTAGAAAATGAAAATGTCAAAAAATAAATAGAAATTCTCTACGTGGTAAATACACAGGTCACAACATGTTTACAACACTGGCACACCTACTTCCAGTGAATGACGCTAAGCTAGGCTAATGGTGCGGCTGTTCCCTAAGCCTAACGCATGCACAGAGAAGAAAATGGTATGTATCTGCTTGTCTAACTCCAGGGTAGATGGCAAATAAGCTAGTAATTTCCCAAAAAGTTGGCGTGTTCCTTTAAGTAAAAGTTGAGAAATATTTGCTATTGAATGTACTTCAGTATCTAAAGTAAAAGTATGCATTCCACATGACGTTTGTGTATTCCAGTGCTTGGAAGCATTCAAACCTTGATCCATTTAAAAAAAAAAAAAGTTTAGTTCAGTTTATTTGACAATTATTCAAATACATTACATGTTACAACAAGTCATGCATCCTAAAATTATCAAGGATAGCACAAAAAAGTCACAGACTTATTTCCATTGTGGTCCTTGGTCTCAGCAGCACATAAATTACATGTATTACACATATTATCATCAGCCTACAGTATATTGCTAAAAATATAATTAAAAAGTAAAATACAACATTATCAATAAAATATGTACAAAATGTACAGACACAAAAACTACACTACATTAAAACAGGAAGCTTCCTGAGTTACTCTGGGACATTTTCTAGGAGCCATTTCCTAACGTTCATTGACCTCTATAGGTTATGTTATAGTGGTTATGCTGCTCTGATTAAAGGTTATGTTAAAGTGGTATGTGGTCCAGTTATGCTGCTCTGATTATGTCCTCTTGATGTTGCCATGTTTTCTATGCAAAATATTTGTCTTCAAAGCAACTAGTAACTGATGGGTTCAGATAAATGTAGTGGAGTAAAAAGTACAATATTTCCTTTGAAATGTAGTGGAGTAAAAGTATAAAGTTCCCTAAAATTAAAATACCTCGTAAAGTACGAGTTTTTGATTGATTGATTGAAAATTGTATTAACAGATTGCAGAATGGGTACAATACAGTACAGCTCAATACACAATAAGGGGATGCAGACCAGAGAAAGACTTTCGTCTTGTTTACATCAGGGTCCCCCATTTTCAATTCATCATAACATATATGACATACATGACATACAGATAGACGGTACTGCTACATCTATACATTTATGACATACCAGATTTACAAATACAGTACTGTTTGTGATACAAGAAGAGTCTAAAAAAGAGAGTATATACATTTGACGAAGAAACTGTACATTGGAGGAGGTTGGTAGGTAGGAGGTTGGTAGGTGGGGTGGAGGGGGGGGGAACTGTACATTGGAGGTGGTGGGTTGGGGGGGGGGTAGGCGGGGTGGGGGGGTTAACTGTACATTGGATTATCGACGAAACCTTACTTGGTCCCAAGAAGAGGGTCTCGTGTATTATTGGGTTTAATAGGACATTTATTGTACATTGGAGGGGGTTGCGTTATGACATTTACAGGGGCCAGTTTCGAATTGCAGTCTCTCGTAGGTGCTCTTTGAGAGTGGTTTTGAAAGTGGGTAGTGATTCACATTCCTTTACAGCTGTGGGTAGGGAGTTCCACATTGATGTGGCATAATTGCGAAACATGTTTAGTCCCTTGCTTGAGCCGAATCTGGGTTTAACATGATTTGTGGAGCTCCCTCTGGTGTTGTGGTCATGGTATTCACTGACCTTTGGGAAGTATTTTGACATGTACATGGGTACCTTAGTCGTGTAGTGTATCTTGTAGACCAGGCCCATTGCAAGTTGCTGTACTCTGTCGTCTACTCTAAGCCATCCTAGGTTGAGCTAATTTTGAGTAGCTCAAAATTTTACTTATGCACAGCACTTGAGTAAAAATACTTTACTTTCCACCACTGCTGAACATGCATGTCAGTGAACAAGCCATAGCTGCTGCCCTCAAGAGTTGGGTCAACTTTGGAAAATACCACCCCTAATCAGTGAGTTATCTAATAATCACAACCCCCCCCCCCCCCATAAGTCTTCCTGACGTAATAGTTTCTGAACGTCATCTGAGAAAGCCAGCGACTGACGTGAGGAGCACGTTGTATGCATGTTAATGTCTGCACGACCTGCCACATGGCCTGCATTAAACCCAATCTTAATCAAACTGGCTTGTGTTTCAAGAGGAGCCGGATGTCTGACCCTCAGGGGCAGCTGTGGAATGTCGGTGCTGGATTGTAAGAATACCAAATCGGAGAACGATCCAATCCACTACTGAACAGTATAATTTTAGACCTTTAGTTTGGCTGCAGTGGACAAATATGATTAACAACATATAATCCAATTGATCTACCATGCTTTGATGTGCCAGAAATGTAGAAGATCGAGATGCTGTGCTACACGTGGCTCTTGGAGGTATCTTTGATACCCTTTGTTTAAGATAAGATATTCCTTTATTGATCCCCTTGGGGAAATTCAGGCATCATAGCAGCATGGGGGATGGGGGGGGGGGGGGGGGGGTACAGGTAGTAAAAACAACACAAGCAGTGTAAACAAATAAGTCAATATAATTACTATCTAACTAACTGAAATACAGTATTCACAGTGTCACATAAGGTGCAGTATGCATGAGGTAGTGTTATAATTAACTATCTAACTAACTGAAATATACAGTATCCACAGTATCACAGTATTCACATAAGGTGCAGTATGCATACGGTAGTGTTATTGTCCTCCTTGGGTTCCTCTTTAACACCACGATCCGCCAAGACCCCGAACCAGGATTTAGATGAATCTGTTGGTGATCTGGGTTGCGTGAGGACAGCCGAACATTTTCCCAGACTGCATCCCAATCAAAATCTACATCCAACTCCGGGAC
This sequence comes from Notolepis coatsorum, assembly GCF_963971535.1. NCBI lineage: Eukaryota > Metazoa > Chordata > Actinopteri > Aulopiformes > Paralepididae > Notolepis > Notolepis coatsorum. Next base: position 56,879,579 of record NC_140184.1, on the reverse strand, counting down.
ATCCTTTTTCCAAATCGTATCCAGGGGGAGGTCCTTGTACGAGGACATAAGTAAATGGCGATAAAAGTCAGAAAAGAATTTGTGAAAACGGTGACGCTCTAGTGGAACGTCCCATGGAACGCCATGAGCCCTCAGAGCTGCTCTTATTTTTAAATAAAAGAAAAAGGAGGTTCTGGGGAGATCATATCCGTTGGATAGATCCTGGAAAGAACGGAGACCAGAGTTATCGAAGATATCCCCCAACATGTGGATGCTTTTCTTTTCCCATCTAGGGTACCTAATAGGTTGTTGTCCAATAAGGAGTAAATTGTTGTTAAATAGAGGGGAATGTGTGTGCCATTGCTTAATTGAAATGTTGATATACACAATATCCTGAAGTCTATGTGGGGACACCATCTTCTCCTCCAATGGTCGCCAAGACACGGCTGCTTGAGCGTCAAACCAAGTGATCAGAGGTCTTAGAGAGAAAGCTTGAAAATAATATTTAAAGTCAGGAAACGCTAAGCCTCCATCGAGTTTACTTCTTTGGGCAGTTGATCTCTTCATGCGCGGGCATTTATTGTTCCAAACTAATTTATATGAAGCAGAGTGCAATTTCTGCCAGTAACCAACAGGAGGAGGTAACGGGAGCATTGAGCTGATAAAATAAATTCTGGGTAAAATATTCATTTTAATTATTGACGCACGGGCCTGTAATACATTTTTTTATTTGGACCATCTGTTGAAGTCATTCGTAATCCTGTCACCCAAGCTGGAGTAATTATACCTTACCGTCTGGCTAATAGTGGGGAATATTTCAATCCTGAGACATTTAAAGTGCTCCACCATAAGTATGTTTTCAGGTAGGATGGTAGCCTTCGCAGGCTCATTAAGTGGAAGAAAAGCAGATTTTGGCCAGTTGATCTTAACAGGCTGCCAAATTCATCTATCACGCTGAGCAGATGAGGTAGAGAGACGGAGGGATTCTGCATAAACAGGAGTACATCATCTGCGTATAAGCTGATATGGTGATGTGTGCCCTGAATTGAAACAGGAGATATAATTTGCGATTGTCTTATGTATTGAGCTAGAGGTTCGAGAGATAAGACGAATAGTCCGGGACTAAGAGGACAACCCTGTGTAGAAGAGCGCTAGACAGAGAAGAGTGGCGAGCAGAACGTCCCCGTTAAGATCATGGCCAAAGGCCCTGTGTAGAGAACTTTGATCATATGAATGAAACCCTCACCAAACCCCATCCTTCTAAGAACTGCCCACAAGTAAGACCACTCCAATCTGTCAAATGCCTCCATTGCGTCCAAGGACATGACCGCTGTAGGAACTGCAACATCCTTGCTGGCATCAATCACGTGCATTAACCGTTATCAGTAACCAGGCGGCCTCTTATGAAGCCGGTCTGATCAGGGTGAACTAGAGATGTCATGTGCTTTTGAAGTCGGGTGGCTAGAACCTTGGCATATAGCTTAAGATCGGCTCCGAGAAGACTTAGGGGCCTGTAGCTGCCAAATTCGGTGGGGTCCTTATCTTTCTTGAGTAAAACAGATATAAGCGCCATATTGACGTCTCTGGAGAAATTGCCCTCTTTGATTGAGTGTAAAATCATTGCGAGTAATAAGGGACAGAGTACATCCCAGAATGCAAGGTAGAGTTCCGGTGGAATGCCATCCCATCCGGGAGCCTTGCCCCGTTGCATATCCGCAATCGCCTCTCTAAGTTCAACTAGCGTGATAGGTGCAGCTAACAGCTTAGCATTATCTTCCGAGATCTGTGGTAGGTTGATTTGATCAAGAAAATCCTCCATCTTGGTATGGTCAAAGACCACCTCTGACTTGTACAGGTTTGAATAAAAAGAGCGAAATGTATCATTAATCTTTTTGGGGTTGGTGGTTACCTCCCCCTGTTGGTTCTTAATGGAAGGGATATCCGCAAATTGCTCACTGGCACGTATCTTCATAGCTAGTAGGTGACTAGGCCTGGAGCCGTGAAAGTAGTAGTGCTGTCTTGTTCTGTGCATCTGAAATTCAGATTGTTGTCTTAAAATGGAGTTAATCTCTTTTTTCACTACCTTCATTTGAAGCTCTAGTCGACTAGAGTAGTTGTGCTGCAATGAAGAGATCAACGTGGCATGAAGCTTTTCCAATTCCACCAGCTTGGAGAGACGTCCCTTGCGGAGATGCAAAGAGAGTAGTGTTACTTCTGATAAAACCCTTAACCGAATCCCATAGAATTCTGGGGTCCTGTACCGAACCAGCATTAAACTGCAGGAATTCAGTGAGCTTCTCTTTAACCCTTAGGGGTCACGCTGGAGCTTTGAACCCGTCGGCGGACAACAAAAGAAATTAGAATCCCTCTTAAATGCTCAAAAAGGACATCTTTTCAGAAATCGATAAAAATAGAAAAATTGCCATTTCTAGTGCTTTGACATGTAAGGTATACGTCCCCCAACTTGCTAAACCTAATACGAATTGTAAATACGTTTAATTCTTGCTAGATGGCATGATTGTAATAATCTCCATTTGCGATAAGAACTACAATCGCGTCACGAAACGCACATACATGGACGCGCGCACACACACAATAGCGGCGTGTGCGCTGTGAATAGGTGTTACACTTACACCCCCGCAGAGGCGTGAGACTGGTATCAGAGCCTACCCCCCCATCCAAATTCTAAACATAATAATGTATGAATTATCTGTTGCAATAATATCCACGGGACTCGACTTTTTGCAGTCGTTTCTCCTCTCCTGCGTGAGGAGTCTGAGGACATTCGCGGACATTCTCTCAGATAAAAAAAAAAAAGCTTACATACACATACACACACTCTCGCTCTCTCTCAATTCAAATGGGCTTTATTTAACATTAACTACTGTATGGCAGAGTGCGTCTGTGTATATGAGGTATGAATGATCACTGGCTGCTGTGTGACGAGTTTGCTCATCCGCGTTGTCGCGCTATATAAATCCAAGTCATTATTATTATTATTATTAAACACGGACCGCTTTAGTTGACAAAATTACATACATTTCGGGTCATTTCATAATAGCAGTGTGGACCAGCTCTGTAACCAGCTCTGTAACAAGTACAACGCATCTCGCTAGTTGACAGCTTACGCATGCACCCGCGCTGTAGTAAACACGGTGCTTTAGTTGACAGCGTTCGATGCGCTTTGTGAAGGAAAGATGACGTCGCCTCTCTCTCTCTCTCTCTCTCTCTCTCTCTCTCTCTCTCTCTCTCTCTCTCTCTCTCTGTCTGTCTGTCTGTCTGTCTGTCTGTCTGTCTGTCTGTCTGTCTGTCTGAGAACCCAGGTTGCTTTCTAACCTATATATATATCTCTCCCTCTCTCTCTCCCTCTCTCTATCTATATCTCCCTATCTCCCTCTCTCTCCCTCCATCTCTCCTCTGTATCTCCCTCTCTGAGACTACTCCCGGTCTGAGTCATGTAAATCACAAATCATGTAAAACCCAGATTCGGCTCAAACAAGGGACTAAACACGTTTCGCAATTATGCCACAACAATGTGGAACGCCCTACCCAAAGCTGTAAAGGAATGTAAATCACTACCCACCTTCAAAAACACTCTCAAAGAACACCTACGGGAGACTGCAATTCAAAACTGGCCCCTACAAATGTCCTAACCCAGTTGTACAATAAAGACCAAGCATGGCTATTCCAATGTACAGCCCCACCCAACCCCACCCCACCTACCCAACCTCCTCCAATGTACAGTTTCCATGTCAAATGTATGTCAGTACTCCAATGTACAGTGTCCCCCCCCCCCTACCCAACCCCCCCACCTCCAATGTACAGCCCCACCCCACCTACCCAACCTCCCCCAATGCACAGTTTCTATGGCAAATTTGTAATGACTGTACCAGAATGTTTGATAGGACATTGATTGAAAACTATCGTCTCAAATTTGACAATTGATGGCTTATTTTGAAGGTATGAATCTGTAATTTTATATTATGTAACAAAAAAAAGGGGGAAATTCTCAGGAGGAGGAGCTATTTAGGTTAGACTATTTGTTGGGGTGTTGCTAATTGGGCAATTCAGTTAATTCTCCTCAGATCATTCATGATGGAACATAACGTGATGAAATCATGATATTGTGATACACAATTATATCTGAATTGGTAATAACAAGCACATAACTCGCATTTCTCAAAATATCTGATATATTGGAGGCTGTCGTGTCACAAGTGTTAATAATCTGGTAGATCCTGATGCCCATTTGGCCCAGTGCAGTTTCTAACAACCCACATGTCTGTTTCCATCAAGGCAGCCTACCTTCTGTAAGAGAATCGGCTGGGTTTTCATGGAAAAGCCATCCATTCTGGCTGCTCAGTCCTGATCCAGCTATAAAGACCACAACATATCTAAAGGCTCACTGTGCATTACACCTCATAGTCCACTGTCCATGTGCCTGACATTTAAGGTGTGTATGTGTGTGTGTTTTGTGTGTGTGTGTGTGTGTGTGTGTGTGTGTGTGTGTGTGTGTGTGTGTGTGTGTGTGTGTGTGTGTTTTCAAAATATATATCATTTGAATATTCATATAATATGTACACTTAAGTAAACACATTTAGATGGTAAATCAGACTACAGCTTTGCTATTATGGAACGAAATGTAAAATATTGTAATGTAATATATCAACAAGCTTAACAAAATAACTAATACTGTCTCATTCGCTAAATGCATCATGTAAAAGAGTTCAGTTTTATCAAAAGCCTTCTCACTATCTTTTTTTACCCCAGGAGGTGAAGAAATTCAAGCTATTGCGATGCTATAGCAATATAATAGTGCTAGCAATTGTTTTATCATTATAATACTTTTTAAACCGATGTAATACAGTTCTTAGCATAGCTATTGTGTTATTTTGTTAGATGATAGTTTACTTTCTCAGAAATCTAACATTAGCTACTAGCTAGGCTTAGTCTATTCAAAATCATTAGATGTCTGTGGGGGGCGTATTACCCCAAAACAGGAGAGGCATCTTCCCTCAAAGGTCCTATTCTTACACTTTCATGGATGACAGTATGTCGGTTAGTATGTTGGGAGTTGGATGTGTGTCTGAAATCTTATACACCAGAAGGTCTTACAAGAGGGTACTACCAAAGTCTGTCTAGAGAGAAGATGGTTCACTCTGCTTCATTGTTGATAACAGGGACTAACAAGATGAACAAGATCTGTGCCCTATCTCTTTGAATGGGGAGTACTCCATATTTAGTGATAGAAAAATGCCTTTTCCCCCAAAGTAGACCAGCTTCTATGCATGCGCCACCTTCCTTGTGTGATATTCTATTCCAGTTGTCTTTGGTCTTGTTTTCTCTGGTTATGATCATGTTATTAGTGTGTGTGTGTAAAAAAACTAATAATATAATTATTATAAATGTCGCTCTCTCTCTCTCTCTCTCTCTCTTGAAATCTACAGTTACACATTTAGTATGTATTTAGTGAGGTAAATGAGTACAAGACATGTTTCACAGACACACACACACACATACACACACACACATACACAGACAGACAGACACACACACACATTTACATTTACACATTTACACATTACATTTACATCTAGTCTAGTTTGCTTATTTTTTTTTGATATGGTACAGTACTGTAGATACAGACACAGACACACACACACAGAAACACACACAGGCTAGGCCTCCTGCTGGGTCCATTCACTGGAATAACAAAGGAATGACTGGGCCTTTGCTCAGGTGTGAAATGGTGCTAGTGACAATGATCACATTGAATTCTGGGAGTGTAGTTCTCTCATCAGATATCTGAATGAACTTGGATCTAGTTCAAAGTCCTATACTGAAAAGGTGTTAGGATTTTACCAGAATGTTTGATAGGACATTGATTGAAAACTATCGTCTCAAATTTGACAATTGATGGCTTATTTTGAAGGTATGAATCTGTAATTTTATATTATGTAACAAAAAAAAGGGGGAAATTCTCAGGAGGAGGAGCTATTTAGGTTAGACTTCTAAGGGTTAAATTGCAAGTTAAACTCTCCGTTTTTTAGCAGTGAGTTTTAGAGTTAAAGCACCATCTAGGGGCATGGGATGTTATTTTACTGAGTGAACCCTTGAGTAGGATACCTTTGTGGTCTGAAAGTGCTATGGGCAATAAGTCAACATCTTATAAAATGTTCAGTTGTTATCACCATCAGCTCTATATTTAATTTTTCAAAATGTTCAGTTGCTATCGCATGCACTCATCTGTGTTTCACTACACACATGGGTGCATGCTTACCAACTGTTCGCCTGTTTTTAATGCAACATGCAACACTAATATCACCGACATCTAAGAAGGGATATCCCCCCTTGAATGGTTTCTCTCCTCCACATTGCCTGTGGTGCATTTTTTCCTATTGTTAGGTTTTAGTGAGTTTTTCCTTACCTTCGCGTGGGGTATGTCTGGGAGTGTTGCATGCATGCATGCATTCATTTATTTATTTTGAGTTTATTATAATCTTTTGGACCTTATGGTATTCTTGTTTTTTCTTGACTTATTGTGTTGTTTCTTCTTGATTTGTTTAAAGAAGACATGTCTCTGTTAAGCACTTTGAGTTGCACTCCGTGTATGAAAGGTGCTATATAAATGAAGATTATTATTATTATTATTAACATCAAAGCTATCAAAGAGACGTGGGGAAGAAAAAACATAATCAATCCTGGAAAAGGTCTTATGTCTCGACGAGAAGAAGGAATAATCTCTCGCGGATGGGTTGAGCGATCGCCACATATCGATTACCCCCGTGTCCTTAGACCAGGCCTGTAGGGCTGTGGTAGCTTGCTTCTGATCAGAGGTTTCAGCGTGATTGGACCTATCAATCAATGGATCCCAAACTGCATTAAAATCAGCTCCTACTATTAATGAGTAATCAGGTAGTTTCAGCATAGCTGCAGTGAGTACAGCATAAAAGTTAGCGTCATACAAATTAGGGGCGTATGCAGAAATCAGCGCAATTTTCCGGTTCGAACATTCTATTTTAGCAATAGTAATTCGACCATCTGCATCAGACCACACATCTAACAGTTTAATATTCAAATTTCGCTTCGCTATTATGGCTACCAGCCATGGTGCTAAAAGAAGAAGAACTTATGTTATGGTAAGGCTTTGGTAGAGGAGCTGGTGGAGGCATGAGGAGGACAGAGCTTTGGTAGAGGAGCTGGTGGAGGCATGAGGAGGACAGAGCTTTGGTAGAGGAGCTGGTGGAGGCATGAGGAGGACAGAGCTTTGGTAGAGGAGCTGGTGGAGGCATGAGGAACTAACTGTGTTTCAATATTTGTCAAAAATGTTACCTTTTGTGGTAGAATTATCCTGAATATACCAGAGGAGCTGGTGGAGGCATGAGGAGGATAGAGCTTTGGTAGAGGAGCTGGTGGAAGCATGAAGAGGATAGAGCTTTGGTAGAGGATGTGGTGGAGGCATGAGGACAGCTTCAATCCAGTCAGTCCATCAGTGGTGAGAAAGCCTATCTATGTCTGAAGCCAACTCAACTGAAACTCCAACTAATCCAATGGGAGCTTGAAACAAAAAGACAACCAGCATCTCTTTTGCATTAAAATATTGGCTTTTTGTACAGAAACAAAGCCTGTTTCCCATTGGCATGTAGGAAAAGGATTGTTGAATCAACCTTCTTGGCAGTTTTGGACTAACACTCACCACATTTCCACCTTATCTCTCATCTATGCTGCTCTGGAACACTGGTCCACATGTAACATGCTCCAGTGATTGTCTAGTTCTTCAGGTTCCCAGAGCTAGAACTAATCTTGGCAAGACTGCTTTCTGTATTAGTGCAGTGGAATCATGGAATCTATAACAACGTGACCTAGAATTAAGCACTTTTTTTCATCAATAACCGACCACCATCAACATGTAGTTGTTTCTGCTAATTGCTCTTGCTTATGAACTGTATTATTATTATTATTATTATTATTATTATTATTATTATTATTATTATTATTATTATTATTATTATTATTATTATTATTATTATTAGTGTGTTGCCACCCACACTATACATATCCATACTCTTTTTATTATTATTCTTTATTCTTTATTCTTTATTCCACCGATTTTGCAAACACTTTGCAACACGTAAGCGTTCGCGCCCCATACACGTGAAAGGTATCAAAACGAGCGGCTTGCCTATGGCAACACCGGTCTCCGAACTCGTAAAGTTTCACCGCACCGTCTGGCTACGAATCGACTTTAAACGGTAACATTTCGGTCCCATTGGGAATGCATTGCATTTTAGAGTGTAGCAGCTGAAATAATCTTTTTCCCCCTACCTTGGGTGAATTGCGAGTGTGATCTCAATTTTGGACGTAGAAATAAAACAAACACATCAAAACGATGACACGGCTGTCAACCCGCTCACAAAAGAAAAATAAATGGAATTGGACATTTCTATCTCAACTGACGACCATTTGTTTGAAGGTTCTCCTCCCCATTGACCGCCATGCAATCGCACTCTAGAAATCACATTTTTCACACTATTTTTTAGCCTTCTGTTCCGATCGCCGAAGGAGTGCCACAATATCGCACGAATGTCACAATATCGCGCACAACCCTTCGCCTACTCGTTGTAGTGCTCATGTGCGCGTCACAACGCTTCATCTCTTATAGTTTTCTTTTAATCAATGTGACAATGCAGTCATGCATCTGCCTCCATAGAAATGCATTGGATAGAAAATATGCAAGTCATAGTGATTGCTTCACCTGTGTGGCTCATGGCTCACTCATGATTGGTTCAGCTGTGTGGCTCGTGGCTGAGCTGCCAATGACATCATCCACTTAACCCATCATTGGCCATCACTGTGTTGCAGTACTGAATTGCTGACAGCGCCCTCTGTCTTGTGGGTTGTGTCATTGTACTCAGTAGGGATATCCTCTTTCATTTTTCATTGGTCCATGTTGACCACCTTTCATTGGTCGATGTTGACCACTCCCCCGATCCTTAGACCACGCCCCCTTAGGCCACACCCCCTCAGTGTATCTCTTGAACCGTTTGTCGTAGAGACTTGCGGATTGTGCCATTGGTCGATGTTGACCACCTTTCATTGGTCGATGTTGACCACTCCCCCTGTTGACCACCTTTCATTGGTCGATGTTGACCACTCCCCCGATCCTTAGACCACGCCCCCTTAGGCCACACCCCCTCAGTGTATCTCTTGAATCATTGCAGAGAGAGTGTCATTGCACTACACAGTAGGGATATCCTCTTTGATTGGTCTATGTTGACCACTCCCCCGATCCTTAGGCCGCGCCCCCTTTTTGTATCCTTTGAACCGTTTGTCATAGAGACTCGCGAGAGACCCTCTCCCCCGTTGGCCGGCGGTGCACAGGCGTCACCCACACTTTCACAATTTCCCCCGCGCGGAATTGTCTAGTTATTATTATTATTATTATTATTATTATTATTATTATTATTATTATTATTATTATTATTACTATAATGACTATGTATCTATGATTGATCTATTGCTTTAAATGTATTGTGTGTGTCCTGTTACATGTAATGCTCTGTACACTCGGTGCCATTGAAATGAGGGTCTCCCTCAATGACTCCCGAGTTTAAATAAAGTAAAATCTCCCGACAACTTAAAACTCTGCAACGCCCCAACAAAAAAACTGCTCAAAACCCACCTCTTCAACTTGACCTTTAACCCCTAATTTCTCACTTTGTATGTTGTGTCTGTCCACTATGTTTGTTACTTTTGTTATTTCCCCCCCCCTATGTAAAGCGACCTTGGGTCTTTTGAAAGGCGCTATATAAAATGAAGCTATTATTATTATTATTCGATAGACTGGAATGGTCATACCTGTGGGCGGTACTGGAGGCTATGGGACTGGGAAAGGAGTTTATTCATATGATTAAAGTACTCTACGCCTCTCCTGGAACCACTATCTCAATTTATAAGACAAACAGAAGAAATTGTCCCTATAATAATTAAAGATACCCCTCACAAAATTGCTCTTTATGCGGACGATTTACTGATCTTTATGCAGGACCCCTCCAATTCAGCCACACATTTACTTAAGATAATTGACAAATTTGGTAAAGTATCAGGCTTCAAAATCAACTGGCCTAAATCGGCATGTCTACCCTTTAGTCAAGAGTCAAGTCAAGTCAAGAGTTTTATTTGTCACGGCATACAAGTATACAATGAAATGCGGGTGGTCTTGCCCGCAACGATGTGCAATACAGTGGTACAACATATAATAGAATCCAATAAAAACAACATTGTGCAATAAACAGGTAACAGGTAACATGGTGTGACATCTCGGTATCTGTACATAGTTATTTACAGAGCATATAGGACATGCTAGGTAGCTTTGGTAGTGCAATACACTGTTACTGTTGTTATACTAATTTAAAGTGGCCTTTCCTTTTGGCCATAAGTGGGTGTGTGCGGCATGAGTGTGTGCCCGCTCATGTTAAAGTGTTAAAGTGGCTGCTAGTGTGTGAGCGTGCACAGCGTGCGTGTCGTGTGTGTGCTCATGTGTGCTTGTGTGTGGATAGTTCAGTGTTCTGTGGCACTCAATGTTCATTGTTCAAGGCTCTGATGGCCTGGGGGAAGAAGCTGAGCCTAAGCCTCTCTGTCCTAGTAGCTGGGGTTCGCAGGCGTCTGCCTGACCTCAGCAGCTGGAACAGGCTGTTATTGGGGTGGTGGGGGTCTTTCATTATTCTGCAGGCTCTGGATTTGCACCTCTTGTTGTATAGAACCTGCAGGGGAGGTAGTGCAATACCCGTGGTACGCTCGGCTGAGCGCACCACTCTCTGTAGGGCCTTCTTGTCCTGTGCCGTGCTGTTTCCATACCAGGCAGTGATGTTTCCGGTCAAGATGCTCTCTACAGCTCCTGAGTAGAAGGACTGGAGTATCTTCCCCGATACTCTGAACTTCCTTAACTGTCTCAGGTGGTAGAGGCGCTGCTTCGCCTTCTTTACTACTGTGTCTATGTGTGTTGACCATGTCAGATCCTCTGAGATGTGGACCCCCAGGTACTTAAAGCTGCTCACCCTGTCCACGGTAGCCCCGTTAATCATCAGTGGTGTGTGTGTCTCCTGCTGTCCTCTCCTATAATCCACGATCAGCTCCTTGGTTTTACCAATGTTCAGGAGCAGGCTGTTGTCCTGGCACCAGCATTCCAGTACCTCAACCTCCTCCCGGTAGGCCTTCTCGTCGTTGTCCGAGATCAGCCCCACCACCACCGTGTCGTCTGCGAACTTCACTATGGAGTTGGAGCTGAACTTGGCCACACAGTCGTGTGTGTATAGTGAGTACAGCAGGGGGCTCAGAACACAGCCCTGGGGGGACCCGATGCTCAGGGTGATGGTGTTGGAGGTCTGACCCCCCACCCTGACCGCCTGGGGTCTTTCACTCAGAAAGTCCAGTACCCAGGCGCTCAGAGTGGAGCTCAGACCCAGCTCGATCAGCTTGTCCACCAGTCTGGTGGGGACTATGGTGTTGAACGCTGAGCTGTAGTCAATGAACAACAGTCTCACATAGCCCCCCTTCTGACGGTCCAGGTGAGAGAGGGTGCTGTGCAGTACTTGGGAGACTGCATCGTCAGTGGACCTGTTTGGCCTGTATGCAAATTGCATAGGGTCCATATCGCTGGGGAGGGAGGCACAAATGTGATCCTTGACCAGCCTCTCGAAACATTTCATGGCCACAGAGGTGAGTGCCACCGGTCTGTAGTCATTGAGACCTGCTGGGGAGGGTTTCTTTGGTACCGGGATAATGGTAGACATCTTGAAGCAGGCAGGGACCACTGACTCCTTCAGGGATCGATTAAATATGGTGGTGAACACAGGGGCTAGCTGGTTAGCACAGGACTTGAGTATGCGTCCTGTTATTCCATCTGGGCCAGCCGCCTTCCTGGTGTTCACCTGCATAAATGCTCTTCTCACACTGTGTACCGTCAATGAGAGAGCGTCCCCGCCCCCCGCGGATGCCCCCCCCCCTCCACAACAGCCGGCGCACCAGTGATGTCACTAGCCGTTGGGCTAGCAGTGCCACTGTTTGCACCAAACCGCGCGTAGAAGGTGTTGAGCTGGTCTGCAAGGGAGGCGTCGTCGCTCCCCATTGAGGGGGTGCTGACTTTGTAGTCAGTTATAGCCCTCAGTCCCTGCCATAAGCCTCTTGTGTCATTCTGTGCCATTTGTGCCTCCATCTTGTCGGCATACGTCCTCTTAGCAAGTTTAACAGCCTTGCGCAGAGTGTAGACTGTTGTCTTGTACTCTTCCATGTTTCCTGACTCTCTGCCCAGGTTATAAGCAGTGGTGCGAGAGTTCAGGGCTGCTCTGATAGTACTGTCCACCCATGGTTTCTGGTTTGGGAACACCCTCGCCTTCTTTGTGGGGACAATACTATCAGCCAGCGTTGTTATGAATGACACCACAGCGGCTGTGAACTCGCTGACGTCACTGGTGCTCCTCTCGAACATTCCCCAGTCGGCGACGTCTAGTGCGTCCTGAAGCGTGGCCTCTGATTGGTCGTCCCATTTTTTTACCTCACGTGACACGACGGCGTCACATGATCTTTAATGAGTTGGCCAGAGCTGTGGACCTCCGAGTGGACATCCCCATAGTTGAACATTTCAAATACCTCGACATTGACATTTTTCCCACCCTGAATCAGACTGTTAGACACAATTATACAGGCACGTACAACAAAATACTTCAGGATCTCAATAGGTGGTCAAGCCTCCCCAACTCACTACAAGCCCGAGCATCCATTATCAAAATGAACGTATTACCCAGAGTAAACTTTATTAGCTCAATGCTCCCCTTACCCCCCCCCCCCCCAATCGATTACTGGCGCAAACTACAATCTACATATATATATATCTAAATTAATTTGGAACAACAAGCGGCCGAGAATAAAAGAAAACCCAGCACAGGAAACAAGATGGGGGTCTGGCAATCCCGGATTTTTTATTATATTTCTGGTCCTTCTCACTGAGGCCCCTGATTAACTGGTTTGACCCTGAGGTTGCCGTGTCGTGGCGGGCCTTGGAGGAGGCAATAGTCTCTCCACTAAGACAAATCTATTCTAACACCTCGGTTAGAAAATGCCAATTACAATTTGGTCCTATCATCTCCCATGTGATTCAGACATGGCGTAATGCGCAGAGATCTTGTACCATCAAATGCCCGTGGCACTGCGACTCCCCAATATTTCATAGCCAACAAATACTTATTGGGCATAAACCCAATAACAACTCTCAATGGGAGAGGAAGGGAATCCACACTCTGGGGGATGTTTATGATAAAACCGGCCTTCGCGCGTTTCAAGACCTGAGAGTTTTATGACCTTCCCGGCGCCTCCTTTTTCTTTTATTTACAACTGAGGGCGGCGCTCAGGGCGCATGGGGCCCCGTGGGGTCAGCCACTACATGGACTCTTCGGAGACAGAACAACCTCAAGGGGCTTCGTTTCAGATTTCTATACACTCTTACTCAAGTCCAGATACAAGAACCTCCCATTAGATATGATTTGGCGGGAGGACATTCCAGAACTGGACCCTGAGTTTGATTGGGATGATGACTAATATTACACTGGCACCCCGTAACCCCAATCATCAACAAGTACACTTTACGGTAATTATATTCATAGAACATATCTCACCCCTAGGAAACTGTGTATGATGGGTATTGTGGCTGACTCCCGATGCACCCTGTGCGCCCTGGGGGCCACTGGCACCTATCTGCACATGTTCTGGGAATGTCCACCGGTCACTCGATTTTGGAAAACCCTAACCACTAAGCTTTCCGACATATGTGCCCTGACAATACCACTATCCGCAACTACACTACTCCTGAATGATATCTCCCAGCTGCCGGCTAATATACAGCAATTTTATTTTTATTTTTTTTTTTGCTGGAATTACAGCAGCCCAAAAACGTATACTGTAGCTATGAGATCGAAACAACCTGACAAACTTACTGATTAATTGGGCTTTAACATTCCTAGATGTAATTTATTTAGTTCTCCACGGCTCTGGTAATTGGAGTTAGAGAATCTAACATTACTCTGTGGGCATCGGCAGCTGGGAGAGTAAAATCCATGATTTAGCAGCAGAGCGAGGTCGGGATCTTGGTCCTGAGGGGTCCTGGGGTGGGGGGTGGGAGTGGGAAACCTTTAGAAACGTCTTCTGAAATATAATTTTATTTTTATAATTGTATTTGTATTATTTTTATTCTATTCAATTTTTATTTCTATATGGGGTGGGATGTTTTGGGCCCTTAATGTTGTGGGTTTGGTGGTCACAGTCTCGGGCTGGTGGGGGCCCCTGGTTCGGGGTCTCGAGGGGTCGGAGTGTTAAAGAGGCATGATGCTCTGACTCACTGGGGCGCTGGATTCGGGGTCCTCATAGGTCAGGATGGGGGTGGATGGGGGCTCGGGATGTTTCACTGTTTCACTTCATAGTGTGTATGTGTACCCACGTTTGGGCGGGTTTGGCTTAGTGGGGGGTCTTGTGTGTTGTGCATAGGGTGGGGTTCTTTTTGGGCCCTCGGTTGCTGTGGTTTTGTTGGTCTTGTTTCTGGTCCGTGGGGGACCCGGGCTTGGGGTCTCGAGGAGTCGGAGTGCCATTGAGGCGTGGTGCTCGGGCTCTCTGGGATGCTGGGCTTGGGGTTCTCCTGGACCGGGGGCCTGGCTATCGGGGCTGGGGCGGGTGGGGGCTTGGGGTGCTCAGCTCTATGTGCAGTGGACCTGGGATATGCGGGAGTCCTGTTTCTTGGGTTGGATGGCGGGAGTGGGTGGTCTCTCCTATGGTGTTCTGAGCTGCTGAGCTTCGCCTAATTGTATGGATGTATATACTGTATATACACTATTTTGTTCCTGTTCTTTTTATATTATTTATACTATAGGCTTTACAGTCTTTATTATTTATTATTATTTTGATTGCACTGCACTATTTTACTTTGTCTATTGCTTTTATTACAGGTTCGAAACTGTCGGGTATTAAACTATGTGGGTATCAAGCTAGAAAGACTGTCAGGCTTTAAAACTGTGTAAGACCCAGGCCGAGAACCACGCCGTGAGAGAGGGAAACCTGAGAGGGAGGTTTGCCCTGAGTGGGAGGTTCGAAGGGTCAAAGTGGGTATCAAACAAGAGGGAAGACTGTCAGGTTTTAAACTCTGGATACCAAACAGAAGAAGACGACTTTGAACTGTTAAACAGTAATCCAGAACTATTTTATTGCACTGTAAAAAACTGTGATTTTATAGTATGTCTGCACTTTATGTGCTCATTTCATCATTCATGTCTTTTCTATTCTACTAAAACTGAATCAAACCATAAACAAGGTGGCCTGTTTGGATGCTAGATCCTAATGTGAAAAACTGTGATTTTATATGTCTGCTCATTTTACCCTTGCTATTATTTTACTTATTTTTACTTTTATCTCTATGCCCCACTATCCGCTGGGTGCACACTATGACCTTTATCATGTTTTGTAACAGATTACAGAAGTTAAAGAAGCCTATTGGAACGTGAGGTTCTGATATGATTTGATTAATATATCTGCATTATTTTATCCCACTTTATGCTTTGCTCTTGCTGCTTGTTTTACACAGATTGTATGTCTTATTTCTTACTGATGTAAAGCACTTTGAACTGCAATCCCCTGTATGAAAGGTGCTATACAAATAAAGTTATTATTATTATTATTATTATTATTATTATTATTATGATTATTATACTTTTTTATTGATTAATTTAATTTAATTTAATTGTCTTGTCATTATTGTTATTATTATTGAAGTACTGTCCTGTGATGTCTTGTGTATTATTATTATTATTATTATTATTATTATTACTGTATTGTGTTGTGTCTTGTTACACATGGAATATATTTTTTTTTGTATCACAAAAAAAAAAGGTAATAGATAAAAACATGAATAAAAAGTCAATTACAGGGAGTACCAGGAAGGTTTAAAATCATGGCCCTAAATATTGTCCATCTTCATGACAGTGACAAAACATAATGGTTATCTATAGGCCCGCATTATGTGGAAGTAAGTGTTTCGCCACTTCTCTCAAAGAGTTCAGGGGTCAGTTCTTTAGTGCGATGCAGATGGTGAAATTGATTGATTGAAGACTGATGGGTTTTTACTAAAGTATGTCTTGGTGTGTGGCGGTGTTTAGATTTAGGTATCTCTCTCTCTCTCCCTCTCTCTCTCTCTCTAGCATGAAGATAACCCTTGTGATGTATGTGCATCACCGTGCTTGGGGTCCCGGGACGACCATGTATTAAATTAATATATAAATAGAAAGAGGTGGGCACTGCTGTGGGTTACATCAATATTGTGCTGTCAGAACAGTCTGAAGTTTGCAGGTTAAGTAAACCCGACCACCACTCCCCTCCCTCTCACTCTCTACTTTCACCTCTCAGGGGAAAGGAGATCAAATAAATCGTATGTTCTCAAGGGGAGAAAAGACCTGACTTTCAGCCTCAAGACACACACACATGCACGTACAAACACACACATGCACATACACACACACACCACAATTCACCCTAAAAATTACACCCTAAAACAAATGTTTCTGCCATCACTTCACTCAGTAACAAACAAAGAGGGTATTTTTTTTAAACCCCTCTGTACCAAAACGTATTGTCAACATTCACGCCCTTCAAACAATCTCTTTCTTCAACAAATGGACCTCTAGTGGCAACCAGTGATGACATCATTGTTGTGTTTTCCACCACCCAGACGTTTGGTCTCTACTGTCTCTACCACTTTGGAAAGACATGGAATTGAAAACTTGAAAGAAATGTATATTACAATAATAATAAAGATTTGTTTGATATAGTGATATCTGATCGTTTTGGAATGAGGACCGTGTAGACTTGACCACGAACAGTTGAGGAATAAACATGTCATTTAACACATTGGGTGCCAACAACGAGAGATCTCGTTGTTGGCCGCCATGCGTTGGTTGCCAATCACGAGATTTCTCGTTATTTAATCGTTATTTCTTTTATTAGCGATATCCATTAATTTTCCATCCGTCCAGCCTGACATTATCATTGGGAATGGCTCTGAGCTCGAAAAGGGCAAATACCGCCCCCTATCGTCTCCCGGATGGTAATCCACATCATTGGATTGGATTGAGTGAAAAAGTACATCAGAGAAAAACTCCGCCCCAGGGTTTCCCCACCTCTGGCAAGCAGTGTCGTGTTATCAGAGTCACTGGCGAGGCTGGAAGCAGTTTGGATCATGCGTTTCGGACTATAATGTTGGATCAATAAACGCGATCAATATTTGGAATGGCGATCAGGAATTGGATTCATCTTTTTGCAGAACATCTGATCTGAGGTAAGGAATCTATGTTACCAGTTTTAGGTTAATCAAAGTTGTTTTTCACAGATTGCACAACGTGTGTGTGTATGTGTGTGTGTGTGTGTGTGTGTGTGTGTGTGTGTGTGTGTGTGTGTGTGTGTGTGTGTGTGTGGCATTAGGCGCTGAGCGCGGCATGAATAAATTATTTTTCAGCCCGCTTTTGTATCGTGCATAACAACACAAATACTCTCGATAATCTAGCGTTTATTTGAAAACGTTTCATAAATCAGCCGGAAAATGACAACGTGTTTTGTGTATTCCAGTAAATGGCTATTTTCCCGGAAATTCTCTGAAATTACTAGAACTTTCCGAAACTATACTCGTATTCAAAACGGTATAAACCGGAAATGTACTGATGAAAAAACAATCCGTTTTGTACATGTAAAAGCAAGTCATTTATAAGCGACGGGTGTATTAGACACATAGCCATAATTTAAGATATAGTTTATGCGTTCGCAAATGTGCTCGTCCTCCCATTCATTAATGTGATGGCATCCAAGCGATAAATCGCCATATCTGGCCGGCAACCAATGTGTTAATGATGAAGTCAAAATGGTCCTGACTCTGACAGGGCGTCACTGAGGACAATTTAGACTTGATCATTAAATTAGGTGCTTATTCCATGTAATTGTCCATGGTCACATTTACACGGTCCTCATTCCAAAATGATAAAGAAATCTTACAGATAGCATAATCCAATAATCCAAATGATTTGACATCCAGCACCTCCTCTACATTTACATTTTACATTTAGTCATTTAGCTGACGCTTTTATCCAAAGCGACTTACAAGTTCTGTACGACAAGCCATCAGGAAGAGCACAACTCTATCAGCTGAGTAACAATGTTCATCAAAGTGTTGAGTGCTACAGTGTAGGTTAGTTTATTAGGACAAGTGCATGACAGTATGGTTAGTTAGGGTTAGATTTTTTTTTTTTTTTTTTTTTTTTTTAATTCAGATAATGGTTGAAGAAGTGAGTCTTTAGTCGACGGCGAAAGATTGGACGTGTTTCGGCTGTCCTAACTGGGGTGGGTAGTTCATTCCACCATTGTGGGGCAAGGACTGAGAATAGGCGACTTCTCCTCTACTGACCCTACCACTAGCCATAGCCATTATATTGTTTCCTGCCTGTTATCTGTTAGAGTAGCCAGTGAGCGCTCCCTGTCTGCCTGTTATCTGTTAAAGTAGCCAGTGAGCACTCCCTGTCTGCCTGCCTGTACCTACTGTACCTGTTTTCATTAAATCTCCAGTTTTGGGCTAGGCAATGTTGAATTATTGCCCTGCCCCTCTACCCAGAAAGTGAAACATGGGCACAGCGTATTACCTCAAAGCATGTACATTAATCTCTAAAGGTTGTAGTGTGTCATGTACAGAGGTCTATCGACCATATAAGATAGTAACTGGGCAGGTGGTACATGAGCAGAAACAACCCCCTCAGTAGAAAAATGCTTTTCAAAACAGTCCCGGGTAGGCAGATAGTAAACAAAGACGTTTTCAAATGGTAAATTGGGTTTTATTGCAATGTGGGGGTTTCAACCCACGGCCTTTTCCCAAAGGGAAAAGGGATGTTGTCAGTGGGGATTTCAACCCACAACACACACAAAGGAAAAGGGTAAGGGGAGAACAAACAAGGTGAAGAACAATAATAAGCAAGGCAAACCCGAACCACACAACCACATGCCACGTGGTTGGCAATCTGGGACCGAAGGAACACCACTCTAACCATGCAGTTATATTTCGTATAGCATCGCGTCCCGCTCTGAGCCTTACGAGATACTCTATATCTCCTGTGATACCTAATGTATCTCCCACGAACAAAAAACACATGCACCCCACCTGTATGGGGCCCCGCCCCTTATGGTGGTACCACCCATATAACCATGACTCTGGTCATGAAACACCCTTCCTCTATTTTCGTCCCAGCGTACTGGATGCTTGCACCATACGAGCTAGCGGAATGAAAAGATTAAGGAAGATTAATAATGTTGGAAGCTTACCGGAGGTTGCTGGCCCCTGGCATCTTCGACGCATGTTTTCGGCGACACGACGGGCCTGTGATGTTCCTCGTTTGATGACTGCACATCGAGGTTCAGCTGTACAAGGCTGGCTGTCGGGCCAGCTTGTACTCAGGTAGGCCCTGTGTCTTCAGGCATGGGTATTAGTGTTAGTAATGCTGGTTTGTGTTGTTAACACAACCTTGTTGTGTGTTGGCGCCAGGGGCAAGATGGTTTGGTGAACGTTCTCTGCAGGGAACGGTTTCCAAGCTGTCTTGGGCGTGCTGCTAAAACATCTAAAGCTATGCTAACATGCTATCGCTACTGCCGCATGCTATCACTACTGCTAATTGCTATGCTGTTTTAATGTCTCCGCCGTGGGATGTTGTCACTCTCCCGCCTCTTGCCCGGTTCATCAATGAAGGTCAGTCGGTAGCTGTTGTGGGGTTTTGAGTTCTATTTACCTTTTTCGGGTAAATGGGTTGACAACGGGGTAGGTCGTGGCTAGGTTCTAGCCAGGTATTACCTTGTGTTCCGGCGGGGTTTGTTGAACGGTGTTCCCATCTGGGTTGGCGTCGGGTAGTGGGGCTATGGGTCCAGCCGACATGGTAAACATGTTGCGTGTCTGTGCACAGGCAATTGTTGTGTTGGGTTCCACATTGCCTGGCGTTAGGCTGCAGTAGTGTAAGGGCAGGGCCGCTTGGGAGAAATGTGAGGCCCTGTGCGTTTTTAGACGCGAGGCCCCCCATCTCCTGGGGCGGCCCTGTGTAGGGGGCTATTGTTTCATTTTGTCACTCTGCTATGAGAAGGTCTGTCTTGCTACAAGCTTTCTCTCCTCTCAAACCATTCATACTGACGGTCAATCGGTATACTGGGGGAGTAGTGCGGGGGGGGGGGCTTTGTTTACCTTTTTTGGTAAATGGGCTAAACTAGGGCTGGTGTTCTGTTGTGAATATTTTGAATGAAGACGGGTCTGGTCCGTCTCCCCTTAAACTTTGTGTGTATGGGTTTGCTCATTCTACAGTTTTTGTGGTTTAGCTCTTTTATTCATTTAACCTTTTCATGGTCCACACCACAGTGGAGGGTGCTGTTTGCAATCACCACTGGTGCTCCATGTTAACGTCAGTCCTTTGTTTTTGATATATTGAAACAATGCCCCGCCCGGCCGACACCATGGGTCGGCCTGGCGAGTGGCTGGTGGGCTGTTAAGGCTTGTACCGCCACGGTATGGAATTGGCAACGATTAGAACTGTGTTCGAATTGGTGTTTTTTCTATTACAGAAATGGTGTCTGGTGGAGGGGCCTTGAGGGCCGGCCGACGTCGACACATCGCGCACGGTGTTGGTAAACCACTCCGTCGAGGATGTTGACGTTATTAGCTTTGACCCAGCCGCAAGCTATAACCGCTCAGGGTTCCCCTCTCCGCAGGGGATTTTGGTCTTCTGCTGGAGCGCGGGCGGTATTGTCCTAGGCCCTACACCGCCTCACACCGCGCAGCCAGAAGAAGAGAGAGCACGGCCTCGTCAGCGGCGATGACGGGGCCCTCGACAGGCGGCCATGTTTCCCCCGCCAGTGGTGCCCTGGTTGGAGAATCGACAGGGTATCGCGAGGCCGACAGTCTTGGCGGCCGAGGGATCGGCCATTTTGGGTGATTTCGGTGTTGGTAAACCACTCCGTCGTCATTTTGCCGCGAGCAGCCCGCTCCCCGCTCAGTCCGCTTTCTGTTACCCTCAGAAGCGGGGCTCTGGGTGTGTTCCTTTGGCTGCGGGCCGCGGACCTTCTTGAAGCGTATGCGGCCCCATTCTTCGCTTCTCATGGAGACAGGGGCTGACACCCAGTTGATGGCTGAGCCTGGGTCTGTCCGTGAGAATGTTGTGCTGTCAAGCGGCTCCCACACCTTGAACTGTGTTGGTTGAGCCTGGTGTTACGTCTGTCAACTTAAGTGTTGTCAGCAGGGGGGCTCGAAACCTTTTGAGGCACACAGTGCGGGCTTCCCCGGCCTCGCCTTCGCCAGGCCAGGTATCATGTTGGTGCTCCCACTCCTGGAATATTGGCAAGTGGTCGCAGCTCACATGGTTTGGGGTGGTAGTGATATCACTGCAGGGCTACGGTGTGTAGGAACCCATGGGGGCCTTACACCTTGCATGTCCGGCTGCAGAACAACTCCTTCAGCATGTTCTGGAGGGGTGTTCAGTGGGGGGGCTTTTTTGATCGGAAGCCCCCCGTATCAGACAGGCCCTTTTCTGTCGGGGTTCCCCCTTGGGTGCGATTGCCTCGTGGGTGGTGTCAGGGTCAGGTGTTCCGACACGGAACGCGCTCCTCGCACGATTCCAGGGTTGTCTTCGCACAGCGGGGGGGACCGGGCCAACTATCTACAGTTCCTGGCGGACCTGCGCCACGTGACGGCGGGTGCGTTGGGAGTGTCGTCACATATGACTACGGCAGTACCATATGTCGAGGTAGATGGAGAGAATGGTGAGGCGGGGACTTGTGTTTACACAACCCCACCCGTTTTCAGGTTTGGTACAGACCCTGTTGTCGGGGTCTCCAGCAGGGACAGCTCTGGTCGACGAGATCCAATCTCTGTGGACGAAGCAAGCCATCGTCGTGGCGTTCTCCTCCCGGTGTTCTCTGCCCGAGAAGTCGGGAGGGAGGGGTGTAAGACCCAGGCTGGACCTGTCCCATGGGAAGGTTCAGCATTTTTTGGATCGTCTCCTACCTGTTGAACACTGTCAGGTGGGGGTCTGGTTCTCCTCCATAGACCTGTAGGATGCGTATGCGCATCCCCGATCTTCCATCCTAGGGCTTACCTACGCTTCCTTGCAGGGTTAGCGTATGAGTACCAGAGGCTGCCGTTCGGTTTTCTCTGGCTCCCCGCATCTTCACCAAGTGCGTGGAGGCCGCACTGGGGCCTCTGCGTCATCCGGGGTTACGGAGTGTTCTGCCCTGATGACGTTCTGGTCCTTCGCGGTCAAGGTGGATCGTCAGGTCTCGTACCAGGCAGGTCTCTACCAGCCTGGGGTTGCTGTAGACTGGATGTAGAGTATTCCTCTTCCCAGTCAACGGTTGGAGGGCTATGGGCATCCATCTCAGAGCGTGTTGTCAACACGCTCGGGAGGTTCCGTCCTAGGACGGTTACGGCGCTGTCTCACGTCGCGTTTTCACCGACGCCTCCCTCGCTGGTGACGCGTCGGGCCAACGCAGTAGGGGGCAGCTGGCAAACCATGCTGCCCGGTCTGCGCTACGTTCAATGTGTTGGTGTTGAAAGCGGTCCTTCTGGTCCACAAATGGTGTTGATCAGGACGGACGATACGACGTCAGTGTCGTGTATCGACAGACAGGGAGGAGTACGCTCCCCCTGTCTGCACCAGGCGGCGGGCGGCTGGCTATGGGCGTCCTCCATCTGCGCGGCCTAAGGGCTCCCCACATCCCCGGCAGGGAGAATGTGGGTGCAGGTGTACTGTCGCGGGGCGGCCCTCATCCTGACGGGTGAGGATTGCGTCTGGACATGGCCAGGCAGGTCTGGGACCGATGCCGTGCCGCCAGGGATTCTTCCCCATACATCTGTTAGGTCAGTTGTTGGGACGGGTACGTTGAGGGGCGCAGGTCCTTGATCCTGATGGTGTTACCATCTGGAATGCGCATGCTCCCTCCACTGTCGCGCTTACGCGGGCAGATGACGTATGTTCCAAGTGTGGTGTAAGGCGGGGGGCCAGGACTCAGTCTCCTGCCCCCTGGTTGCTGTCCTTAGTTACCTCCAGTCTCTCCTTGATAGACTGTCGGCTTCGACGGTGAGGGTATATGCAGCAGCTATATCCTCCTATCATGAGGGGTTTGAGGGGATGTCTTGTTCAGCCACCCTCTTGTGTAGCGTTTCCTGCTTGGCGCTCGACGCGTTAAGCCGGTGCAACACTCCTTGGCTCCGACTTGGGATCTTCAATTGGTCCTCGGTCGGTTGTCCTTGGCCCCGTTTGAGCCGCTCGAGCGGGCGCCATTGGGACAGCTGTCCTTCAGGACCGCGTTCCTTCTGGCTGTCACTTCCGCTAAACGCGTAGGTGAGCTCTGTGCTCTCTCGGTACGTCCAGAGTGCCTGTCTTTTCGGACCGATTGCGGTGTCACTCTGCGACCTAATCCTGCTTTCGTGCCTAAGAATATCCGGAGTTCCTTCCGCTCCCGGGATATTGTGGTTCAGGCGTTTCGTCCTCCTCCTCACACTGGTGAGTTAGATGCGGGCCTTCACCTGTCATGTCCAGTCCGTGCTTGGGGATTTACCTCAGCCGTACTCAGGATTTCAGGGTTACCGACCAGCTTTTTGTCTGTTACGGTGGGGCTCGTGCTGGTAAGGCACTGTCGGAGCAGCGCCTGTCCCATTGGTTGTGCGAGGGTGTTACCCTCTGCTACACGCTGGCTGGGCAGGATCCCCCTGGGGGCGTCAGGGCGCACTCCACTCGTGGGGTGGCTGCCTCTGCCGCTCTCCTGGGTGGGGCCTCGGTGGAGGCCATCTGTGCTGCAGCTTCATGGTCCTCACCGGGCCCCTTTGTAAGGTTTTACCTCATGGACATGACCGGGGGTTCTGTCTCCCAGGCGGTTCTGGGGTCTGTGGCCTTTCCTGCTTCCCGTCCTTTGGTCGGGTAGCAGGAGTGTATGGGTATGGGCCGCAGTGTGTTGAGTCACACGTGGTTCCGCCTGTACGGTGTGTTCAAGGGGTTCTGGCTCCCTCTTGTTCGCATTCAGGTGGAGTTGACTGCGCCCCCCCTTCGTTAGGAAGGATGGGGTGACAGGGCTCCCCGCACCCCTTGATGTGGGCTTACGGGTCCTCAGGGGGTACATCTGTCGGGTCTCGCGCCCGCTCTTCCCCATTATCTCGTAAGGCTCAGAGCGGGACGCGATGCTATACGAAATATAACGATAGGTTATGTAGATAACCTAGTTATATTAGTATTGGCTAAGCGTCCCGCTCTGCGCGCCCTGAGTTCCCTCTTGAGGGGTCTTTTCCTGGGACGGGTTTTTGGCGAGGAAGGGTGTTTCATGACCAGAGTCATGGTTATATGGGTGGTACCACCATAAGGGGCGGGGCCCCATACAGGTGGGGTGCATGTGTTTTTTGTTCGTGGGAGATACATTAGGTATCACAGGAGATATAGAGTATCTCGTAAGGCTCAGAGCGGGACGCTTAGCCAATACTAATATAACTAGGTTATCTACATAACCTATCGTTCACAGTGTAGGACGAATCTAATATGGCCAACAATATACCTACCCCCCACAGGGTTTGGTCCACGCAGGCAGCACATAATCAAAAGTCCACATACCGTGGCAATTGGCATAAACCAGCAAAGTAATAATCACTACACAAACAGTGGCAACCAGAGGCCACCTCACTCCACTTGGTCACTGGCAAAATGACACCATGACGCGCGCCGAGACGTGTGTGTGTCGTCAGGTATTTGGCTACCCATCCCTCTTGATGTGACTGCCCTCAGCTGTTATTCATTAGGCAATCAGCACTCTTCAGTAGGGATGGGCAGCACCTGACAGGGAGAGAAGAGACAGCAATAACTCCCATGTTCAACACACACACATCATATACAAAACATAACACATTAAATATACTAACCTGATGTTCAGAAGGTGTCATAAATACAGTAATAATGGTAATGACCAACCCACGTACCCAGGTACGTCACATAGTGTAATTGTGTTAGGTCAGCCAAGGTTCATGCCCTTCTACTGTATGTGTGTGCATGTGTGCATGTGTGCATGTGCCATTCTACCCTGAGTCATGAGGTGTATGACTCAGCAATGGGGAGGGGGGGGGTCTGCTGAGGGAGATTCAGTGTTCAGAATAACAGAACATGAGGTGAGGAGGACCTTTAAGAAAGTGAATATCAGGAAGGCAGCAGGACCGGACGGCATCCCCGGCCGCGTCCTAAAAGTCTGTGCCGACCAACTGGCCCCGGTATTCACTGACATATTTAACCTGTCCTTAGAACAGGCTGTCATCCCCACCTGTCTGAAGAAGTCCACCATCATCCCTGTACCCAAAAAATCTATGCCCGCTTGCCTCAACGACTACCGCCCTGTAGCTCTCACCTCCATAGCCATGAAGTGCTTTGAGAATCTAGTGAAGGGCTACATCTGTTCCTCCCTCCCCATCAACCTGGACCCCCTGCAATTTGCATACCGCCCTAACAGGTCCACGGAGGACGCCATAGCCCATGTGCTGCACACAGCAGCATCACACCTGGACAAGAGGCAGGGGAACTATCTGAGAATGCTGTTCATCGACTACAGCTCAGCATTCAATACCATAGTCCCCTCCAAACTCATAGCCAAGCTCAGGGACCTCTTGTTAACATTCTCCAAAACCATTACTAATGCCAAAGCTTCTTTCTTTCACCATAGGATCGAGGCCTCTGCCAAGAATCTTCGCAAACTGCATGCTACCATGTCCTCCCTCCTCACTCCCCCCCCACCCCCCCCTCCCTCATCTTTCTCTGCCGAAGACTTTGCGATCTTCTTTGAGGAAAAAGTGGAGAACATCCGCAGCTCCTTCTCCCAACCCCCACCCATTCCAAATGCTGAATTGAGAACCTCATCCTTCACTCTGTCATCTTTCTCTCCCATTACAGAAGCCGAGACCCTGACACTGGTAACGTCGAACCGTCCGACTACATGCCAGCTGGACCGGCTACCTTCCCCACTCCTCCAGACCATAGCACCAGACATCCTCCCATTCCTAACTGCAACCATCAACTCCTCACTCAACTCCGGGGTGGTCCCCACCTCCCTAAAACAAGCCAGAGTCACGCCCCTCATAAAAAAACCATCCCTGAACCCTACCGTCATAGGCAATTACCGTCCTATCTCTCTTCTCTCCTTCCTTTCTAAAACACTTGAACGTGCTGTATCCAACCAACTTACTGCTTATCTCTTACAGAATGACCTCCTAGACCCTAATCAGTCAGGCTTCAGGACTGGTCACTCCACAGAGACAGCCCTCATTGCGGTCACAGAGGCACTTCACTTAGCAAAAGCGAAAGGCCTCTCCTCTGTCCTGATTCTCCTAGATCTATCTGCAGCCTTCGATACAGTCAACCACCAGATCCTCCTCGCGGCCCTCGCAGGAATGGGAGTGGCTGGCTCTGCGCTGACATGGTTGTCATCATACCTCAATGACCGCTCCTACCAAGTGTCATGGAGAGGGACCCTGTCGGCCACCCGCCCCCTGCGGACGGGTGTCCCCCAGGGCTCAGTTTTAGGACCCCTTCTCTTCTCCCTCTACACTAAATCACTGGGTAACATTATCACGTCTCATGGCTTCTCCTACCACTGTTATGCCGACGATACTCAACTCTTCCTCTCCTTCCCTCCCTCAGATATCCACGTCTCTGAGCGGATCTCGGCCTGTCTGTCCGACATCTCCGCCTGGATGACGACCAACCACCTCAAACTGAACCTAAGCAAAACAGAATTGCTCCACCTGCCGGCCAAATCCTCCCCCCTGACCGACCTTTCCATCACAGTCGAGAATGCAGCTGTGACCGCGTCCCCGACCGCCAAGAACCTTGGTGTTGTCCTCGACGACCAGTTGAACTTCTCTGCTCACATCGCAGCGACAACCAGAACCTGCCGATTCCTCGTGAGCAACGTCAGAAGGATCCGCCCCTTCCTGACAAAAGAAGCCACCCAACTCCTCCCGCCTCGATTACTGCAACGCACTGCTCGCTGGCCTCCCGGCCACTGCCACTAAGCCTCTTCAACTCATTCAGAACGCAGCGGCCCGCCTGATCTCAAACCTACCGAAGTCGGGCCATGTCACCCCACTTCTTAGGGACCTGCACTGGCTCCCCATTGCTGCACGAATCCGCTTCAAGGCCCTCGACCTAGCATACCGTGCGGCAAAGGGAACTGCTCCCGCCTACCTCCGGTCAATGGTCTCTAACTACACACCCTCAAGACCCCTACGCTCTGCATCTTCTGGCCGCCTCAGACCTACTCCTATCCAAGCTCCGGGAGGGTCATCAAAGAGAAGTCGCCTATTCTCAGTCCTTGCCCCACAATGGTGGAATGAACTACCCACCCCAGTTAGGACAGCCGAAACACGTCCAATCTTTCGCCGTCAACTAAAGACGCACTTCTTCAACCATTATCTGAATTAAAAAAATAAATAAATAAAAAATATATATAAAATAAAAATCTAACCCTAACTAACCATACTGTCATGCACTTGTCCTAATAAACTAACCTACACTGTAGCACTCAAACACTTTGATGAACATTGTTACTCAGCTGATAGAGTTGTGCCCTTCCTGATGGCTTGTCATACAGAACTTGTAAGTCGCTTTGGATAAAAGCGTCAGCTAAATGACTAAATGTAAATGTAAATGACCTCTGCAAGTGGGTCTTGGACTTCCTGACGGGCAGACCCCAGGTGGTAAGAGCAGGCAACTGCACCTCCTCATCCATCACGCTCAACATAGGGGCTCCCCAGGGCTGTGTTCTGAGCCCCCTCCTCTACTCCCTGTACACATATGACTGTGTGGCACAGCGGAACAACAACACAATCATCAAATTTGCTGATGACACAGTAGTGGTGGGCCTGATCTCTGCCAACGACGAGAGGGCCTACCTGGAAGAGGTAGAGCATCTGTCACAGTGGTGTCAGGAGAACTGCCTCTCCCTGAACGTCAGCAAAACAAAAGAGATGATTGTGGACTTCAGGAGGTCGGGGGTCAGGGACTACAGCCCCCTCAGCATCGACGGGGCACCAGTTGAGAGAGTGAACAGTTTTAAGTACCTTGGAGCCCACATATCCGAGGACTTGACATGGACCACACACATTGACAGTGTTGTGAAGAAGGTTCCTCAGGCGCCTAAGGAAGTTCCAAGTCAGTCAGAAGATCCTTAAGAACTTCTACTCATGTACAATAGAGAGCATCCTGACTGGCAATATCACCTCCTGGTTTGGGAATAGCACCGCACAAGACCGAAGCAGACTACAGAGAGTGGCACGTTCAGCCGAACGCACAATTGGAGGGGGGCTTCCCACTATCCAAGACATTTACAACAAGCGGTGCAGGGGTAAGGCTAAGAGAATTATTAAGGACTCCAGCCACCCAAACAACTGCCTCTTTGAACTGCTGCGGTCAGGCAAGCGATACCAGAGTCTCATGGCAAACACAGAAAGACGCAGAAGAAGCTTCTATCCCCAGGCCATCAGGTTGCTCAACGAACAATAACACTATGCAACAACCATCAAATGCACTCACAACACAACACACACAACACACACATCCATACGCACACACTCACTTCAAACAAACAACACACTGCAGCACCCACTCTCCACACTTTAGAACACCTAGACACACTTTATATTTATTGGTAAAGGATTTGCACTACAACCCATACCTCAGTACACCTTACTGTAAATTGTACCTCATCCCATTTCTGCTTTGCACTATATAGTATTGTATATTAGTATATTGCATAGTATATTGTATATTGTACGGTAACTCAGTTACTCTATTCTGCATCGAACATTGTACATATGTATATACTGAACACTGTGTCTACGTACGTGACTTCTATTTTTACTTCTATTTTTACATGCTATACTATTTTATTTTATTTTATTTTATTTTATACTTATCTTTTGTCTAGCACAGTCTCTGGAGCGTAACAGAAAGAAGCATTTTGTATAAAAGTATTCTGTACTTCTGTATGACAACTATTAAAGAAACTTGAGAAACTTGAACTTGATAAAGTTGATATTTTACATTCCAGAGAAGCTTCTTTCAACTTTTGGGGAAATTAGCTTATTTGCCGTCTTACCCAGAGTCAGACAAGAAGATAAATACCCTTCTCATCTCTATACTAGCTAGATTGGAAGCATATTACACAACAATTGGAAGTGCATATGGACCATTAGCCTACCGTCAAAAGTAATGAAATACACTTTCCAACAACTCAAACTGTCTTATTTACATGTTGTGACTTGTGTATTTACCTAACCCTGCTGTGGGGGTCGTGAATAGACACCCATGTTTTGTAGGTGCAATGAAGTGAAAAATGTGAGAGTCACTGCTGTAACACAAAGCAGAAGATGTGCTCAATCTCACGCTGCTTTTGTGTTATGTGTAACATGGAAGGTCAGTCGCTCCCAGAGCCCTCGCTGTATATAAGCATACTGTAGTGTAGATCCTGACATAATGGCCCTAAGCCTCTGGTAGCTGTGGTTCCCATACAGCAGCAGAGTTAGTGACGAGGGGCCAGAGCACAGGGCAGCCTCAAGGCCGTCTCTCAGAAACAACCTCCACACCAGGGGGTCCACCCACTCTCCTCAGCTGCCCCAGAACACATCCAGATGTGGGGGCCAAGTCCAAAGCTATGGGTTTCCTACTAGGGATGTACACAACTTCCAGATGTGTCTGGTTTATTACTCTGTAGTCTATGTGACTAAATTAAGCAATAATACACAAGTATCATCATCATGCACTGATGAAGGACCTGATAGTAGGCCAAAACCTTTTGTACTTCGCTGTCAATGAACATCAACATAAGGAATACGATCTTGTGAACACCTGACTTGGGTGTGGGTTCCATATGTACCAGTGACACTTTCTAAATGTTTTGGATATGTAAAGTTTAACTTTTCCAGGCCTGGAAAACAAAATGTTCACATTGTTCAACATCTCCAGTTTCTTTACACTGACCTCGTAGCTAGGAACCCCAGAGCTCGCCACTGACCAGTATATTATGGGAAATCCCTCATTCTCTCTCTCTGAGAAAGGATTAAGGATGAACTGTACCAGACCAAAGGTTATCACTTCTCTGAAAGAAAATCCTTTTTCATTCTGTTATTGTGAATTTCATGGAGCTTTCACACCCACGCAGGCATTCCTAATCCATATGTCATGGGAGAGAGAGGTCAGGGGTGTTGATTCTCAGCGACATAAATCACATCTGCCCCCTGTCTTACACTCTCAGCAGGGAGGAGACCTGTTACCATCAGGTATCCTGGGCTGTACTGTTGTAGTAGCAGCATTCAATTAAATGAATTCATCAATTCTATTCAAAACAGCTATTGCATTTTGTTTGTGCAATACACCACCACCACCACCACCACCACCACCACCACCACCACCACCACCACCACCACTACTACCACCATCACCACCACCACCACCACTACTACCAACATCACCACCACCATCATAATTCCCAAGAGTTTCAAGATCAAATGCATTCTCCATACTTGCCACACATACAGGAAGCATATAGGCCGTCTTTGAACCATTTACAGTCCTAGACACAGATTTCATCTGAGTCCCCCACCCCCATAACGCAGCCAGACCCAGTTCACGGTTGCTCCAAGAGAGAACGTCCATCACTGCTCTCCCATTAGGCTCCAACTGGAACTATAGAAACTAACGACCACAGCACTGGAGCAATGCAGCTGGCTGTCTGATGTGCTCTCACACTTAACTCTATGATCACAACAACATCAACTAAAATGTCTGGAGCAGAGGCCCTCGAGACAGGAAGCCACCGGTCCAACATGTGTAAAAGAGGTTCATGAATTTGATCTGGTGCACAGAAGAGGTGAGAGGTCAAAGAAGTCTCTTGATCTATCAGACAGATATGGACAGAACTTTGGGAGAATCTAACTAAATCCACATTGTGCTTGGAACTAGAGAGGATCATATAGGGAGAGATTAAACTAATGTTGCTTGAATAAAAACCTTCATACTGTCCTTTACTATTATTCACTTTTCTACTAAGTAATCTACCTTGCCTATATTACTACCTACTATGCTAATGTCTATACTACTATACTCTATAACACTCAAGTTCGACACTGTCTGATGAACAATTTTACTTACTCTTAGCTGCCAGAGTTATACCCTTTCTGCTGACTTGTTGTACAGAACTTGTAAGTCGCTTTGGATAAAAGCATCAGCTAAATGACTAAATGTAAATGTAAATGTAAGAAATTGTATAAAAAGTTGCCAATATGATAAACACACAATATTCCCTTTCATAAAATGCGCTATAACAATATGCTTGTACTTCAAATGTGTCTGAAAGTCTCATGCATATGCGCACTTGCATATGCAACCTGTGTGTATGTGTGTGTAATTGTGTACGTGTGTTTGTTGGTATGTGTGTGTGTGTGTGTGTGTGTATATGTGTGTGTGTGTATGTGTGTATGTGCGTGCATGTGTATGTGTGTGTATGTGTATGTGTATGTGTATGTGTATGTGTATGTGTATGTGTATGTGTGTGTGTGTGTGTGTGTGTGTGTGTGTGTGTGTGTGTGTGTGTGTGTGTGTGTGTGTGTGTGTGTGTGTGTGTGTGCTTGTGCTGTTTTACTTGGGGTCTCGTGGGCTGTTTGGGCGACTGTTGACACGGAGTCTGTTCTCACTGGCCCCTGTTGGTCGGTCTGGTCCCGAAACTGGACTCACCCGCCTGAGAAAGGGGGGGGGGGGGGGGGAAACAAACAAACAAAATACTTAAAAAAACAACCCTGAAACATTTCCCATGTGTCCCTCTACCTGCTTCTGACCCCAGCAACAAAACTTCTGTTGTTAGAGATGATTTCCTTCATAATTCCAAAACTGTCTTGTCCTGTACTGTAGGTGTGTAGATTACGGAGTGAAACCTACTGTACGATCAGAATAGTCATGCTGTCATTGTGATATCAACTTCTACAGGATGAAATAACTAACAAAAATAAAAAATAAATGTAACTACAGTAGTCATTATGCAGCAGGACCCTGCTGAATTCTCTCTCAAGGACCCCTGGGATCACCACTGGTGCAGAGACAAAGACAAGGGTGAGGTGGAAAGGACGTTGAGCAGTGAGCTACACGGTGTCAGCATATGGCTCTTAGATAATAAACTATCACTTCATCTGGGTAAAACCATTTTATTTGCATCAAATTTTTATCAAAAAAAGTCCCCCAGTTTTAAGATGATGGTTGGAGATGTAGCCGTTTCCTCGAGAGTGGAGGAGAGGGTCTCTCAAATTAAACTGTGTATGAATTAATTAATTAATTAATTAATGAATGAATCGTTTATTTCGGTCTTTGTTTACAACAAATCAAAAACACACTTGTGTGGAGTTACAAAAAGAAAAGATCAAACATTTACATATTCAAAGTAAGTTCACACACAAAATCCCAACTCAATGACTGAAAAAAAGAATAGGCTGAAGCACATGCTTATTTTTTGCCTATCCTTTACAATTCTTTAAAACTAAATATATTTTAATATTAAAAAACCTTAAAATATGCTGCAAGATAAGAGAAAAAAAGAAAAAAAATATGTTTTACTCAAAACTGTACTCTGAATTATTTTACTTTTGAAGGCTTTTTTAAATCTCCCCTGAGAAGTACACAACTTCAACCCGTCACTAAGGCTATTCCATAGTTTAACTCCCAAAATGTAAACACATCTAGCCTTTACATTAGTTCTTACTTTTTTTTTTACATGTTTTAAGAATACATAACCCTCTTAAATTATACTTTCCTTCTCTTGGCATTGACATTGAATACAAACTGGCTTTTGCTCTTAGCATGAAAAAATGTGTCCAACGTTTTTATGTACACCATATCTACAAATGTTTATGTGCAGGACTTTATGAATAATGGATTTGTCGATTCAAGGTAACTAGCTTTGTTTATTATTTTAATAGCCCTTTTTTTTTTTTTTTACCAAATCTTTTTATTTTCCATTTTCAAACATGAAACACAACTCACAACACAATAATAACAATAATACATAAAAGACATCCAAGAACATAAACTAACACAACACTGATTAGACAAAAAGGTTGTCATCAAGCAAAAGTATACTAAATTAGATAAAATATATACTATACAAATTGCCTACCGAATCCCCTTCACCTCCAGGCCCGGCAACCGCATGCCCCATCCCGGAGGACCCCCAGTCCGGCCCCCCCGCGAGCCAAAGCACCACGCCTCTTTAGTGCCTCGACCCGCAGAGACCCCGAACCGCGGCCCCCCCAAGCCAGAGCCCACGATCACCAGACCCAGATCAGAAGGGGGACAGAAAATATACATAGGATCAACCTTGAATGAAAAATAATAAATAAAACAAAAAAACAAAAAATATCATAACCTCCAACATACATGAAAATCCACTCGTCCCCCCCCCCCCCCCCCCCCTCTCGCCCCAGGACCCCAACGTGAGACATCCACATAGCGTTTCTTCAGTACTCAATTTCCAGAGTCATATGCGTTCTTTTAGTTTTTCCACCACAGCCCACCAGACCGCGATATTGGCTTCATTAACACCAAATAAATAACATCAAGATAGGTGAGAATCCATACCTTCGGACATAACTTATCTGGTTGTATCCAGCGTGAGGCAATCAGTTTTTTGGCAGCCGTCAGACCAGCCAAAATGAGTCTCCTTACTTGTACAGAGGTCGGCAATTGAGAAACATCATTTAACAACAAAACAGAAGGCAAGGCCGGTATGGTTAGAGAGAAAATCTCTGATAACTGAGTGGTGACATTTTCCCAGAAGATCTCAACAGGAGGGCATTCCCAGTACATATGCATATATGTTCCAATGGCACCGTCTGGACACAAGGTACATCGAGAGTCAGGCCTGAGACCCATTAGGTTCAATCGCCTGGGGGTCAAATAAGTCCTATGAACAAAGTTTTGATGGATCTGTTGGTGATCTGGGTTGCGTGATGATACCCTAATATTTTCCCATACCGCATCCCAATCAAAATCTATATCCAACTCAGGGATATCCTTTCTCCAAATCGTATCTAAGGGTAGGTCTTTATATGAGGCCGTAAGTAAGTGCCGATAAAAGTCAGAGACGAAGCCTCTCAATGTCTCTCTGTCATAAAATAATTTGTGAAACCGGTGTCGTTCTAGTGGAGCGTCCCATGGGACTCCGTGAGCCTTTAAAGCTGCCCTCATTTGTAAATAAAAGAAAAAGGAGCTACCGGGGAGATCAAATTCGTTGGATAGGTCCTGAAAAGACCGGATACCAGAGTCGTTGAAAATATCCCTCAATACATGGATACATTTCCCCTCCCATCTGGGGAATCTAATGGGTCGTTGTCCAATAAGGAGCCAATTGTTATTGAACAGTGGGGAGTGCGTGTGCCATTTATGGCGGTTAGTGGGAGTTCTCTGGGTGTCACGCCAAATCTGGATCACATGTGTGATCAGAGGGCCAAATCGTAATTTGCATTGTTTAATTGAGATGTTGGTATACACGACATCTTGAAGTCTGTGTGGGGACACCATCTCCTCTTCCAATGGACGCCAGGAAACAGCCGCTTGAGCGTCAAACCGAGTGATAAGAGGTCTTAGAGAGTATGCTTGGAAATAATACTTGAAGTCCAGAAATGCCAAACCCCCGTCCAATTTACTCCTCTGTGCAGTGGTTCTCTTTAAGCGTGGGCGTTTGTTATTCCAGACGAATGTATATGCAGCAGAGTGCAGTTTTTGCCAGTAACCAACAGGAGGAGACAACGGAAGCATGGAGCTGATCAAATTAATTCTAGGTAAGAAATTCATCTTAATTATTGAGGCGCGGGCCTGTAATGAGTTCTTTAATTTGGACCACCTGTCAAAATCCTTCGTAATCCTGTCACCCAAGCTGGAGTAGTTATACTTTACTGTCTGGTTAACAGTCGGGAATATTTCAACCCCAAGGCATTTAAAGTGATCTACCATGAGAATATTTGCTGGAAGGAGGGTTGCCTTCGCAGCCTCGTTGAGTGGAAGGAAGGCTGATTTTGGCCAGTTGATCTTAAATCCAGATAGGCTGCCAAAGTCATCTATTACTTGGAGAAGGTAGGGCAGAGAGACGGCGAATAAGCTGATATGGTGATGTGTGCCCTTAATTGACACAGGGGATATAACCCGGGATTGCCTTATGTACTGTGCTAGGGGTTCGAGTGAAAGAGCAAAGAGTCCTGGGCTAAGAGGACAACCCTGTCTAGAAGAGCGCAAAACAGCGAATAGTGGTGAGCAAAGCTTCCCTGTCAAGATCATGGCAGATGGGCCTGTGTAGAGAACTTTGATCATGTGAATGAAACCCTCGCCCAATCCCATCCTTCCTGGTACTGCCCATAAATACGACCACTCCAGTCTGTCAAAGGCCTTCATCGCGTCTAAGGACATGATGGCCGTAGGGGTTGCAACATCCTTACTGGCGTCAATCATGTGTAGTAACCGTCTGATATTATCCGTGACCAGTCGGCCTCTTATAAAGCCAGTCTGATCGGGGTTAACCAGAAACGTCATATGCTTTTGAAGCGACCGTGCTGCTTCTTCTAATGTAGTCCTCCGCCTCGGATGGTGACTTGAACGATACCTCTCCCCGTCCTATCTTCACCTTTAGCGTTGCTGGGAATAGCAGATACACCTCCACAGCACGCTCTCGTGCCAGATCCATAGCGCCTGCTAGGGGTGGACGGTATAAACGGTATACGGTATAAACGGTATGAATTTGCTCTACGGTATGGATTTTGACTATACCGTGTAACCGGTAGTGCATCTCTAAAATAGCAATGACGTCATGTAACCACAGCGCAACTATTTCAATCGCATTTGCCCCTAAAAATAGATCGAATTAGTCATAGATAATAGATATGTGCAAACTGGAAAAAGTTATTTAGGAGGCTTCGCGCAGTGGGCGCACTGGGCGTGTCAACACGCAATTGTCATTTCATAATAAACACATATCACCGCGGCGCACAGCAAGTTTCAATTTCAGTTCCTGGCATTTTTAACCAGTGGAGAAAGGTAAGAGATCTTACCTATCGTTTTTCTTATATGAATTATTCTACGTTAATAAAACATACCTGGTGATCAACTACAGTTTGCTGTAAACATTATGATATGTGTGTAGTGTTATGATAACGACGGGAGGACGGCTGCAGCAGTGGATTTGCGAAATAGCATGCAGCTGCAGAGCCAGTGGCTCTTTCAGGTCTGGTCACAGGTCCGCTCAACAGCGCCCCCCCACCAAACGGCTGAACGACCTGAAAGAGCCACTGGCTCTGCGGCTCTGCAGCTACATATGCTTCTAGCAAAATCCAGCCCCGCTGTTTGCAATGGGAGCAGCACGGAGTCTCGACTCGGGACTTATTTTATTTGGAATATAATGACTTTATACGCAAAAGTAGCCTAGTTTTAAGTTAAAATATTATAAATCTACATGCCTTGAGGATGTCATTCTTTATATAGCCTGCCTATCAGGCAAAAAAATGTATTCTAACGGAAACACTGATACCGTGATATATACCTTTACCGTCTATGCTTCAAATTATACCGTGATATACATTTTAGACCATACCGTCCACGCCTAGCGCCTGCGAATGGATAGCTTAGCCAAGATAAGCTAAGCTATCTGTTAAGTTAGAGGAAGCTTAGCCGTTTCCTCTCGGAATATCGACCTGATGAGATCCTTATCCACGTCGTTCAGGGTTCCCAACTTGCTCTGCGTATGTTTAGACATAATTCAAATGGTATAAAAAATAAAACGTATTCAGGGATAATGTGGCCTGGTTGCCGAGCACCGAAAAATCAGCCAGCCATGCGCTGTGGAACGGAACCGGAAGTCTTAATAGCTCTTTTCTGTAGTTTAATAATAGGATCTATATTTGTTTTATATTCCCCCAGACCTCAACACAATATGACATGTACAGTAAAAGTGAAAAATACAATATATGCAAACATTTCTGATTCAAGAGCTCCCTTGTTTTGTACAGAATGCCAACAGATTTGGCTAATTTACCTTTGATATATTGTATGTGGCTTCCAACAGAGTTTGTGATCTATAATCATACCTAAGAATTTTGTTTCATATACTCTTTCAATTTCAGTTCCATTTAAATTCAGTTTAATTTCACAGTCGGTAGGAACACCTCCAAATAACATAAATGTAGTTTTGTTTTCATTAAGAGAGAACTTATTCCTATCAAACCATTTCTTTAACTTTATCAATTCCCTTTCTACTGTTTTCAATCATTCTTTCATGTTCTCCTCTGAACAAAGTAAATTAGTTCCATCAGCGAACGTAACAATTTTTTAAATATTCAATACTGTAAAAATGTCATTTAAATAAAGTATAAATAACTTAGGCCCTAATATGGAACCCTGTGGAACACCACAAGTTACTCTTCTAAGATGTGATTCTGTATTATTAATGTTTACATATTGAAACCTATTATTTAAATAACTTCTTAACCAATGATGAGTGACACCTCTTATTCCATACCGTTCCATTTTTTTTAAAGCAGGGAATGATCAATTGTGTCAAAGGCTTTAGGTAAGTCAATAAATACACCTATTGAGGGTTGTTTTTCATTAATCGCTGTTGATATATTTTCCACTAAATCTATCACTGCTAAAGATGTTGATCTATTGCTCCTAAAACCATATTGATGGTCAATCAATAACCCATATTTTTCAATAAAGCCATCAAGTCTGTTTACAAAGAATTTTTCGAGTATCTTTAAGAATTGAGGTAGCAATGATATAGGTCTATAATTTTATATAGTATGTATGTCACCACTTTTACAAATTGGAACCACCTGTATGGTCCACAGGATTTTTAAACAGGAGGCTCCACGCTACCTCACTGACTAGTTTTGTAAAGTCAGTGATGTACACGGCTACTCCACCAGAGGAAGCTCCACCAACATCGTACCCTTCAAATTTAAAACTTTAATGGGCAAATGTACCTTTTCATATTCTGCAGCAATTTTATGGAACAGACTACCTGCAAATATAAAGCTACTTGCTTCCAGGTTTACCTTCAAGACCTCCTTAACACATTGACTGCCAGCCATTGTACTTGTTCTTGATAAGCCTCTAGGCTTCTAACTTCTCCTTCACAATCGTTATAACTTATTATGTATTGTTTTTACTTCTGTTTAACTGTGTTAATAAACAAACAAACAAACAAACAAACAAGCTATATTAAAAAATTCAAATGTATATGATCGGTATACATTATGCTTCATCATGCGTGGAGGAAAGGGAGGGCGGGGGTCGTCTATAATTCCTTTATCGTCAGTAAGTAAGTAAGTAAGTAATGTAGTATGGGTTGATATATTGATCAGACTGTTTGCAAACAAAGAAACGCACAATCGGGCTGAAAATAACATTACTGTCCTCTTACCGTTCGCCGATGAGACTGGAAGAAAAAGATCCCAATTATTTGACGCCGATCGCCTAGATCCATTTCCGGTTTGTATGGCGCAATAAACGCCGAAATCATATTGATTATTGCGTTATGGAAGCGATCCAAATGCACGCCAGTGTTTGTCTGTAGTCCCGTAGCAAGGTATTACTGCCGGAGGGATTTCCTCAACGCACCGATCACAACTTCCGGTTTTGCAGAGAGTGTAACTTGCCCGACCATCCACCAGGCGGCGGTATTGAGGCATTGCAATCTCATTCAGAGTCCCGCTGCAGTCCCGGAGGTTGGCTGGATGAATTATGAATGCCATGGCGAAAAAATTTAATATTGATTTAAGAAATGGCCTTCGCCGTTCTTGGCGTTCAACGCATGGCGGGCAAACATGTTGTAAGCCGTTTTTGGCGACCAATGTGTTAGAAAAAATTGCTGCAAAATGATTTTTTTTTTTTTTTTTACTACATTTTTTATTTTCATTTTTGATTTACAAACATACAGGTACAAAATACACAGACAAAATTGACAATACTATTAAACAGACATAAACAATAAAGAAAAAATTATAATATCAAAAATAAAACTGAAATAAAAGTCAGGGTGTGACATGGGTTCATTGGTCATTTCTATCTTTACATTTTTTATTTACATTTCAATTTATTTTCTTGTTTCCTTTTCATCCTTCTGTGATGTCGTTCCTTTTCCTCCTATATTCCTCCCACTTTTCCCATTTTGACTCAGATTTCTCCTCTTGCAGTCTCAGCATATGCGTGATTCTCTCCATTTCCTGTATCCCCTCTATTATCTCTGTCCATTGTTCCTTCGTCGGTGCTTCTACCCTGTACCACAGCTTAGTCAGTGCTTTCTTGGCTGCTACTAATAGTATCTTAATCAAATATTTGTCTTCTCCCTGAATGTCTTTCTGTGACAAGTTCCCTAGAGTACTAGACCTGTCTGGGGTATTTCATATCCTACTATTTCATTTATTATCTCTCCTATCTCTTCCCAATAGTTTCTTATTTTCTGACATCCCCAGAATATGTGTATGTGGTTCGCTACTTCTTGTCCACATTTTCTCCAACACGGTTTCTGTGCTGGTGTGTAATTGCCCTGTATTTCTGGTGTTAGAAATAATCTAATTATGTTTTTCCACCCAAACTCCCTCCATATCCTTGATCTTGTGGTTGATTGTTGTATCTTACATGTGTTCAAGTTTCAAGTTCAAGTTTCTTTAATAGTTGTCATACAGAAGTACAGAATACTTTTATACAAAATGCTTCTTACTGTTACGCTCCAGAGACTGTGCAAGACAAGATAAGTATGAAATAAAATAACATAGTATAGCATGTAAATTAGAAGTAAAAAATGAGGTCACAGTGTTCAGTATAGACATATGTACAATGTTCGATGCAGAATAGACGTAACTGAGTTACCATATAATATACAATACTATGCAGTGTACTAATATACAATACTATATAGTGCAAGGCAGAAATGGGATGAGGTGCAATTTAGGTACAATTTACAGTAGGTGTATGAGTTGTAGTGCAAATCCTTTATCAATAAATATAAAGTGTGTTTGTGTGCTCTAAAGTGTGGAGAGTGGGTGCTGCAGTGTGTTGTTTGTTTAAGTGAGTGTGTGCGTGTGGGTGTGCGTGCTGTGTGCATTTGATGGTTGTTGCATAGTGTTTATTGTTCGTTTAGCAGCCTGATGGCCTGGGGATAGAAGCTTCTTCTGAGTCTTTCTGTGCTCGCCTTAAGACTCCGGTATCGCTTGCCTGACCGCAGCAGTTCAAAGAGGCAGTTGTTTGGGTGGCTGGAGTCCTTGATGATTCTCTTCGCCTTCCCCCTGCACCGCTTGTTGTAAATGTTCTGGAGGGTGGGAAGCCCCCCTCCAATTGTGCGTTCGGCTGAACGTGTCACTCTTTGTAGTCTGCTACGGTCTTGTGCAGTGCTATTCCCAAACCAGGAGGTGATGTTGCCAGTCAGGATGCTCTCTATTGTACATGAGTAGAAGTTCCTAAGGATCTTCTGACTGACTTGGAACTTCCTTAGGCGCCTGAGGAAGTAGAGGCGTTGTCGTGCCTTCTTCACAACACTGTCAATGTGTGTGGTCCATGTCAAGTCCTCGGATATGTGGGCTCCGAGGTACTTGAAACTGTTCACTCTCTCAACCGGTGCCCCGTCGATGCTGAGGGGGCTGTAGTCCTTGACCCCCGACCTCCTGAAGTCCACAATCATCTCTTTTGTTTTGCTGACGTTCAGGGAGAGGCAGTTCTCCTGACACCACTGTGACAGATTCTCTACCTCTTCCAGGTAGGCCCTCTCGTCGTTGGCAGAGATCAGGCCCACCACTACTGTGTCATCAGCAAATTTGATGATTGTGTTGTTGTTCCGCTGTGCCACGCAGTCATGTGTGTACAGGGAGTAGAGGAGGGGGCTCAGAACACAGCCCTGGGGGGCCCCTATGTTGAGCGTGATGGATGAGGAGGTGCAGTTGCCTGCTCTTACCACCTGGGGTCTGCCCGTCAGGAAGTCCAAGACCCACTGACAGAGGTCATAGTTCAAGCCCAGGTCCCTGAGCTTGGCTATGAGTTTGGAGGGGACTATGGTATTGAATGCTGAGCTGTAGTCGATGAACAGCATTCTCACATAGTTCCCCTGCCTCTTGTCCAGGTGTGATGCTGCTGTGTGCAGCACATGGGCTATGGCGTCCTCCGTGGACCTGTTGGGGCGATATGCAAATTGCAGGGGGTCCAGGTTGATGGGGAGGGAGGAACAGATGTAGCCCTTCACTAGCTTCTCAAAGCACTTCATGGCTATGGAGGTGAGGGCTACAGGGCGGTAGTCGTTGAGGCAAGCGGGCGTAGATTTTTTGGGTACAGGGATGATGGTGGACTTCTTCAGACAGGTGGGGATGACAGCCTGTTCCAAGGACAGGTTAAAGATGTCAGTGAATACCGGGGCCAGTTGGTCGGCACAGACTTTTAGGACGCGGCCGGGGATGCCGTCCGGTCCTGCTGCCTTCCTGATATTCACTTTTTTTTTTAAATATCCGTCTCACCTCATGCTCTGTTACCCTGAACACTGAGTCTCCATCAGCAGACCCCCCCCCCCCCCATTGCCGTGGTTTGTAGGCTGGTGTTGTTATTCACAGCCTCAAACCTCGCATAGAAGGAATTGAGATCATTTGCTAAGGAGATGTCACTGTTCAGTTTATACCATTCCTCCTCTGTTATCTCTATTTCTAACTCTTTCTCCCACTTTTCTTTTACATACAAGGTTGTAATTCCCTTACTGTCCATTATTGCCTGATATAGTGCTGATATAACCCTCCCCTTCTGTGACAGATACGTCTGTGCACCGCACCCTCATATATTGACTTGTTCCCTCACCGTATTCATGATGCACATACACAATTTCTATTTCACATAATGACACACGACACATAGACTTGCGTACTGATATCATATCCATTCTTTATTATTTGACTTACATGGTTAAGTGCATGCATGTCGTTCATTGTTTGTTTTCTCCAACTCTGCAGCCAGCCGTCCTCGCACTGAGCAAACAGAGCAGCTGCGACTGGTCCACTCTAAATAGCCGGATGGGGGTGGTGCACCGGGGGATGTCGGGGGGCGATTTATTGTATTGTAATTTAGTTTCCTTATATGTATTTCCTTATTGATTAAGATTATTAGTTGTTCAGTTTGGTAGTTGTGTTGTGTGTTGTGTGTTTATTGTTTATTAGTTTAATTAGAATTGTAGGATATTATTTGGTAAAATATTAATGATCAATTAGCCCACTTAGATTAATGTATCTGGCCAGGGCCTATATATAGTTTTGAGTTCTCAGTTGTCATGGTCTTCTGTTCCGTTCAGGTCTGTTTTTACTCCTGCCTTTTATTATTTGGACCACTTATGTTATGTTTGTAAATTATGTATTTTGTATGGGTAAATAAGACCCTTATTGTTTTGGCTGTATTTTCATGGGTAAATAAAACCCTTATTTTTGCCTACACCACTGTGTCCTCCTCGTCTGGCTGCTTGGTCCCTTACACCTTCCTTCCTTCATATGATTTTACATTATCCATTATCCTAATTACCCCATTCTGTTCGTTGTCTCAGTCTTGTTTTATTTCTTTGTTATAGTAATCTCTAATCTGTAAATATCTAAAGTGGTCTCTATTCTCTAGTCCGAATCTTTCTTTCAATTTTTGTAGAGTCTGCATCTCTCCTCCTTCTATCATTGTACATATTGCTGTTATCCCCCCCCCCCCCCCCCCCCCCGTTCCCATCTTTTGAACCCATGGTCGTCTATCCTTGGTTTGAATTTGTTGTCGTGTGTTATCCATCTCATTATCTTGGATTCTTTTTCTAGCTTGTATTTCTTTACTATTGTGTTCCATATGTTTATAGTGAATTTGGTAATTGGGTCCAGTAGTTGTTCCTGTCTTCTGAAGAGCTCCCTATCTCCTATTAGTGCCTGCACTTCGAATCCCTCTCTTTTGGTTTCTATATCTTTCCATTTGGCTTCATAATTCACATTGCACCAGCATGCTACTGTCCTAAGCTGTGCTGCATAGTAATAGCCTTCTAAACTGGGTACTGCCATTCCTCCTTTCTCCTTTGGTAGTTGTAGAGTCACATATCTGATCCTTGGTCTCCCCCCCCCCCCCCCAAATGAATCTTGATATCTGTCTATCCCATTCCCTGAATTGTTTTTGTGGTATTAATTTAATATGGGTAAAGACTGAAATAGGTATAATAACCTTGGTATGTTCATCTTAATGATTTCGATCCTTGAGCTGAAATCTAGGGGCATTACTGTCTATCTTTCTAGGTCTCTCTTGATTTTCTGATTACATTTACATTTACATTTAGTCATTTAGCTGACGCTTTTATCCAAAGCGACTTACATGTTCTGTATGACAAGCCATCAGGAAGGGCACAACTCTATCAGCTGAGCAACAATGTTCATCAAAGTGTTGCGTGTTACAGTGTAGGTTAGTTTATTAGGACAAGTGCATGACAGTACGGTTAGTAATCTGTGTATAGTTTGCCTCGTATAGCCCCTCCACCCCTCTTGTAATGTTCACCCCTAAGTACTTGATCCTGTCCATGTCCGATTTAATTTTGTATTTTTCTTTGATCTCTATCGTTGGCGTGTAGTTCAGTGCTAAAGTCTGTGTCTTCGTCACGTTGAGTCTATACCCTGAGTAATATCCATATTGTAATGGCAGAATTTCTTCGGAGTTTCGTTTACCATTTCGTTTTCAGTGCGTG
Organism: Notolepis coatsorum; assembly: GCF_963971535.1. Lineage (NCBI taxonomy): Eukaryota > Metazoa > Chordata > Actinopteri > Aulopiformes > Paralepididae > Notolepis > Notolepis coatsorum. Next base: position 56,835,722 of record NC_140184.1, on the reverse strand, counting down.
CAGCAAAAAGGTTTCACACTCGTGTCCAATGGCTAATACAAATCTGTATCCACAATTATGATGTACACTCACGGACTCCAGGATTAAGTTTGAAGGTTCTTTACTTTCTTTGGGCAGTCACACAATATACAACATCATTCTTCAACAGGATATAGATCGAATTAGGATCGGTGGACTTCGTTTTGGACTACGTTTTGGACTACGGTCAAAAAGTTATGTGCTTCTATACTGCATGGGCACTGTCTCACTACTAACTAGGCACTTCAAGTTCACTGCATATAAAGACTCTCGCACATGCGCAGTAACACATCTAACGTACATGTAATGTTAATTCTTAGAAATAATTCGCAACTAAACTATAAATATGGCTTATAGCATACCACAGCATTACAAATTAAACTACTGCTAGTTTTCTAAATATATAAAATATATACAAATATATTCAAACTATAAACTTTCAAGGTTTGGCTCTTACATTTCCGGCCTCTAATTGGAAGACAAGCAGGCTGCCAATTACTCAATAAACAAACTAGAGCCAACGTAAATTTCCAAACATAAAGCATTATCCTATATGCTAATCAAATTCTAGCGTGAATGTAATGAACGTACAAAGGATACGTAGATCAAAGTTCTTTTGTTTAACTGTCCTTCTCATAGATGAGACACAGCTTGTCGACAGGTCTTTCAAGGGTGTTCGTCTTCGTCTTGACCAGCACACGCCGCACAAGTCCGTTTGCATCGGGAATGATCTGAGCGACTCTTCCCAGCAACCATGAGCTCCGTGGCGCTGATTCATCCAAGATCATGACGACATCTCCTATTGACAGATTCTTCTTGATCTGGGTCCATCGCTGACGCTCTTGCAACTGGGGAAGGAACTCACGCACCCATCGCTTCCAGAATAAGTCGGCGAGATATTGTATCTGCTTCCATCTTCTGCGTGCGTATGAATCCTCCTTGCTGAACAGTCCAGGCGGCATGACTGGCTGCTTCTTCATCAGTAGTAAGTGGTTAGGGGTCAATGCTTCGAGGTCTGAAGGGTCGTCTGTTGTTGTTGTGAGTGGTCTGTCATTTAGTATGTATTCCACTTCACACAGCAATGTGTGTAGACACTCATCACTGACTGTTTGTTCCTTCAGCACAGATCTCATTACTTTCCTTACAGATCGGATCTGTCTCTCCCAGACTCCTCCAAAATGTGAGCCTGCAGGTGGGTTGAAAACCCATTTGATTCCTCTTTGCATCAGTGCATCTTGAATCTTTGTTTGATTCCACTGCTGAATCGACTCTCGGAGCTCACGCTCAGCGGCTACGAAATTTGTCCCATTGTCTGAGCGCATAATTGCTACTTGTCCTCTCCTGCACAGACAACGACGGATTGCATTCACACACGAGTCAGTGTCAAGCGAGTGCGCTACTTCAAGGTGTACTGCTCGCGTAGTGAGACAGGTAAACAGGACGCCATATCTCTTCACAGTGCTGCGGCCCTGCTTCACGTCAAACGGACCAAAATAATCCACCCCTACGTTAGTGAAAGGGGGCTTGTCAGGTTCTAGCCTGTCTGGAGGCAAGTTTGCCATCTTTTGTCCGAGGGTCTTGCCTTTGACTTTTCTGCAGACCACACATCTTGACAAGAACTTCCTCACCACTGAGTTCGCTGAGGGGATCCAATACCTTTGACGCAAACGTGAGAGCATGTAGTTTCTTCCACAGTGTCCGATTTTCTCATGAGTGTCTCTCAGAATCAGTGTAGTGGCGTGCGAATCCTTTGGGATGATGACCGGATGCTTCACATGCTCCGGCATAGCAGATGCACAGAGACGGCCTCCGACCCTCAGAACTCCATCCTGGATCACTGGGTCAAGCTTTGTTAGATGACTGCTCTTCTTCACGTTGCTTCCTTTCTCCAGCATGAGTACTTCTTCAGGGAAATGCTGGGTTTGAGTGAATCTGATGATCTCCATCTCAGCTCTCGTTAGACATTCAACTGTCAAGGTGCCCACGTCTGGCATCATCTTGTTGTCGTTCTGGTTGTCATTTCTTGTTTGACGATCGGGATCTGTTTGTAGATCTGTCTTCTTCTTCCTACAGCGCTGTAGCAGCATATCCTTCAGTCGGAGAATCCAGGCGACGGCTCTTTTCAATCTGTACCAGCTGGAATAGTGGTTGATCAGCTTGTTCACAGCGCCTGTGTCTTCGACTGCGTGTGTAAGGTGTACGTGTCTCACCTCGCTGTCGTCCTCTTCGACCTTCATCTTGGCAGGTCTGTCCGGCCATTGACTCTCTGGTTCTCGAAGGAAAGCTGGACCATGAAACCAGCTAGGGCTCTCCATGAACTTGGTAGGTGTAAGCCCCCTGGAAGCATAGTCGGAAGGGTTGATTGAGGTATTGACATACTTCCATTGGTGCGCCTTCGTTGCATCTCTGATGGTGGCGACACGGTTGGCAACGAAGGTCTTGAAACGCAGTGTTTCATTCTCTATATATCTCAACACGGTTGTGCTGTCAGTCCAGAATGTCGAGTCATGAAGGTCCATCTGGAGCTCTCGTCTCAACATCTTGTCAGTGTTCACGGCCACTACCGCTGCTGTCAATTCCATTCGTGGAATAGTAGTTTGCTTTGTTGGAGCAACACGGGCTCGTCCCATCATGAAGGCGCAGTGAACCTGTCCATTGCCGCTTGTCAGTCTGAGGTAGGAGACTGTCCCGTATCCATTTTCAGACGCGTCAGAAAAGTGATGAAGCTGTGCTTCTGCAACAGGTCCGAAGTCCACTGGTCTTACACATCTGGTCACACCCACTTCTGACAGTTGGTGAAGCTCTTGCAGCCACGTTGTCCATTTTTGGGCAAACTTTTTAGGAATTTCGTCGTCCCATGCAAGCCTTTCTTTGCACAGCTGCTGCATGAGCATCTTTGCAGGGAGGATTGCTGGGGCAAGGAAACCCAGAGGGTCGTAGATAGAGCTGGTTACTGAAAGGATTCCTCGTCTTGTGATGGGTCTGTCTTTAAGATTGATCCTGAACTTGAATGAGTCGGACTCGATGCACCACAACACTCCTAAGACCCTTTCCACAGGGAGAGCATCGTTGGTCAGATCCAGGTCTCTCAGTTCGTTTGCTCTTTCGTTGTCTGGGACAGACGCAAGCAGCCTGCGACTGTTACTTGTCCATTTGGTCAGGTGAAAACCTCCGTCGGCGCACAATGCGGTGAGGTCTGCTCGTAGGGCGATAGCTTGAGTTTCGTTGGAGACCGACTTTAGACAGTCGTCTACATAAAAGTTCTTGAGAACTGTGTCTACAGCCTCAGGTGGAGCCTTGCTCCTATTCTCTTGTGCTGTCCTCTGTAGAGCAAATGTGGCGCAGCTGGGTGAGGAGGTCGCACCGAAGAGGTGCACAACCATCTTGTACTCAGCGATGTCCTGGGTGATGTCTCCCTCGGGCCACCACAGGAAGCGCAAGAGATCGGTGTCTTCATCAGGCACGCGCACTTGGTAGTACATCTTTTCGATGTCGGCCATCATGGCGACCGGCTCCTGTCTGAAGCGAGTCAACACTCCGACCAGGGTGTTCGTTAGGTCTGGTCCTTGTAGAAGCTCACTGTTCAATGAGACTCCTTGGTAGCTGGCGCCACAGTCAAACACCACACGAATCCTTTTCTTCTGTGGGTGGAAGACTCCATGATGGGGAAGGTACCATACTTTTCCATCCTGACGACTTAACAGTTTTGTTGGTACTTTCACTGCATATCCTGCGTTAATCATGTCACACATGAAGCTGGTGTACTCTGCATGGAACTCAGGATTCCTCTTCAGCTTGGTCTTGAGGTTTAGTGCTCGCTGCATAGCAGCACTTCGATTGTTTGACATTTGGACACTCGCTCTCTTCAGCGGAAGATTTATGTAGTAATGTCCATCCACATAGCGTGCAGAGCCTGACACAAAGTCCATGAAACGATGGTCCTCTTGTGACATCTCTAACTTGTCATCACAGTTTCGTTCGGGAAAGTCATGGTTATATTGCTGGAGAAGAAGCCGTTCTATATCATCAGTCTCGACAGCAATTCTGTTCACTGCAGCACTTGATTGTTCACCGTCACGTGCTGTAGTGTCCGTTGGCTCTTCCAGTGGACCATTCAGAATCCACCCAAGAGCAGTTTTGACCGCATATGGTCCGTTTGCTTGGCTGTGGATCACTTTCCATGGCTCTAGCAGCTTGTGTTCTCTTGTTCCAATGAGAAGCTCCACTTCGGCGTTGATGCGTGGCAACCTGACTTCGTTGAGGTACGGCCATTTGTCAACATCCTTTTGTTGTGGAATGTTCTTCACGGAGACGGGGATGTTCCTCTGTGTGAACACTTTGGACAGTTCAATGAAGTTATTCTCCTCTAACCCACTAACTTCCAAGTCAGTGAGGATGTAACTCTCCACTCGCTTCTTTGCATTGATGGTGCTTAGCACTAGCTCCGTCTTTCTGCCTTGAATGTTCAATCGCTCTGCCAGTGTCTCTGTACAAAACGTTGCAGAGCTGCCTGGGTCCATGAATGCATAGACCTCCACAGCTTTGTTGCTTTTCTTGTTCTTTACTCTGACTGGCACTATGGCGAGCACGCAGTTGTCTCCGGCCCCAGTGCAGGCACTTAACACTTTGTTTTCCTCTGTACTGGCTTGGGAGGCGGGTTCATCTTCTTTTGAGGCAACTTCTGTTGTCTTCTCCTTTGCACCTTTGTCTTGCCTTGCAAAATGTAGCATGCTGGGATGCTTCATGGAACAGTGTTCACATGTCATTTTCTTTTTACACTCCTTGCTAAGGTGGCCTTTCACCAGGCAGCCGAAACAGAAGCCGTTCCTCTTCAGAAACTCCACTCTTTCCTTATGTGGTTTGTCTCTTAGCTTGCGACATTCTTCCAGGGTGTGACCTTTCTCACAGAACACACATGGCTTTGTAAAGGCACGGTTGAAGTATGTAGCATCCTTTGATTTTGATGATTCACCTTTTTCATCATCCACTTGTTCAGCACTGGTAGCGAAGCTGCTTCCCCTTTTAGCTTCTCTTTGATCTTTCTTTCCGTGCTGAGGTTTCTTTGTATCTTTCTTGTCCGCTGTTGCAGAGTCGAGATCTCCAAAGAGAGGGTCAGATGTGATCTTTGCTTGGCGATCTACGAAGCTCACCAGATCTGTAAACTTGGCTCGCCTCCGACGGCGTTCTTGAAGGTCATATGCATGAACTCTCCATCTCTCTCTCATCTTGAATGGCAGCTTAGCAACAACCGCCCTCATGGTCGTCGGATTGTCCATCTCTTCCATGTAATCGACATCTTCCATAGCGTTGCGACAGCTCACAAGAAACACTGAAAAAGCGCTGAGGGCTTTCCCATCCTCTGACTTTATCAACGGCCACTTGCAAGCCTTGTTGATCAAAGAGTCTGCGATCTTCAGCGGGTCTCCGTAACGTTTATGAAGCAGTCTCACTGCCTCTGCATATCCACGCACTGCAGTCATATGGTGGCAGCTCTTCACGAGGTCCTGTGGTTCCCCTCTGGTGTACTGCTCTAAGAAGTACAGTTTGTCAGCGCTGCTGTCGGCTCGTGCATCAATAGCATGATTGAAAGCTCTCATGAAGGATCTGAACTCTAATGGTTCTCCACTGAACACTGGCACGTCTCTTTGTGGCAAACGAGAGAGCTCCTGGTTCTTTGCGAGCATTTCAGCGAGGTCTGTCTGTCGCTGCATGAGCCGATACATTTCTCTAGCACTGTCCATTTGTTGCGGACTGTCATCGTGTAGTTGATGATCATCACATTGTTCTGTATCAGGTCTCAGATGAGTGTGTTTTTGCTTGGAAGTACCTTTCACTGGAAACGTGGACGTTTCTTTCTTTTGTGGCTTGGCGGGTTGGGCGCCACTCGTGCAGCCATACCCAGCTCCAGACTCAGATTTTACCTGGCGCAGCGTAGTCGACACGCGTTGGTTCCTGCTCACATTGCTCCGCTGTTCCTCACATTCCTGATACACTTTGATCTTTGCATTGGATACTGCTAGAGCTGTATTGATCTCTAACTGTTCCCGTTCAGCTTTAAGCTTTGCTTCTTTTTTGTCTAATGCCTGCATTTCTGTCAGGGCTGTCTTCTGTGCCATGAGGGCAGCTCTGGTTGCTTCTTCTTTAATGCGTGCTGAACTTGTAGTAGAAGCACCTGTGGCTGCATTAGACACACTGTCCTTACTTGTCACCTCATTGTTACATATTGCAGCCTGAATCCATTCTTGTATCTTTGTGATAAATTGTTCACATTTATCTGCTTTAGGCTGAAACCACAGGTCTTGATCAGCATTATTTTCTTCTTCATCAAATCAAATCAAATCAAATTTATTTATAGGGCCCGACAACACACGTTAATGTCCCCATGGGCCGTACAGGTCTTCTTTAAACAAGTCAAGAAGACAACATAACAATAAGTCAAGAACAGAACAAGAACACCATAGGGTCCAAACATTTTTTAGATGAATGCAAATAAATGAAAGAATGCAAGCACTCCCAGACATACCCCACGCGAAGGTAAGGAAAAACTCACTAAAACCTAACAATAGGGAAAAAAGCTCCACAGGCAATGTGGAGGAGAGAAACCTTAGAAGGGCCGTTCAAGGGGGGATCTCCCTTCTTAGATGTCGGTGATAGTAGTGTTGCAGACGGACAGTTGGTAAGCATGCACTCATGTGTGTGGTGAAACACAGATGAGTGCATGCAATAGCAACTGTACATTTTGAAAAATTAAAGATAGAGTTGATAGCGGATCTATTTGAAGCACAGGGGCGGCGCAAGAGGGTCACGTCCTACCCGTCTTAGTCACGGGACATTCAACACTCCGGTCGTTGCTCAGGGACAGCCGGAGACAGGGGGAAGGGGGGGGTGGCACAGAGAGGGTCGCGAACTCCCCGACATCATCGCGGGACATCCGGCACTCCGGTCACCACTACGAAACCTCCGAAGACAGGGGGGCACGCAGAGGGGGTCGCAATCTCCCGGCCTTCGTCACGGGACGTCCAACACTCCGGTCAACACTCCAGGACAGCAAGTCATAGGAAGACAGGGAGACGGGACAGGCGTTAGACAGCTCATGAGATTGTAGTAGGCGGACATAGCAATAGATACAAGTGGTAGGCATATATGTGAATGGAGTAGATATATGAAGTAAGCGTATTATGTGAATAGAATAGAAGTACTTAACCCAGCAATGAAACCGCGTTGACTGTTAATCTGTTAACAGTCTGTTAATCAGTTGACAGGACCACGGACAGACGGCGGTGAATAACTGATCCAATGCCTCGGAGGTGCATGTAGAGCAGTCACTACAAGCTTGGCCAAGACCCCGAGGCATCCATCACCTTGGTCAGCGCCAGGAGACGGGTACTCAGAGAGAAGGGGGAGGGAGAGGGGGGGGGGGGGAGAGGGGGGGGGGGGAAGAGTTAGAGAGTTCCCATGTTTGTGGTGCTGCAAAGGAGCAGACATGTAGTACCCTGTAGTGCCATGTAGTACCCCGTAGTGCCATGTAGTACCCTATAGTACCCCATAGTGCCATGTAGTACCCCGTAGTATCCTGTAGTACCCTGTAGTGCCATGTAGTACCCTGTGGTGCCATGTAGTACCCTGTAGTGCCATGTAGAGCTGTGTAAGCCATGTAGTACCCTGTAATGCCATGCAGTACCAAGTAGTACTCTGTGGTACCATGTAGTACCCTGTACCCTAACTAAACTACCCTATAGTAAACTACCCAGTGGTACCATGTAGTACCCTGTACCATAACTAAACTACACAGATTAATCTAAAGGTCAGTCCCCGACCAGGTGAGATCAAGGTAGGTTGAAGGAGAGAGAGAAAAGATGAGTCTTAAGCAGGGATTTAAAAGCTTCGACAGAGCAGGCGCCCCTGATGACGGCAGGTAATTTGTTCCACAGGTAGGGAGCGCGGTAGACAAAGGCTCTGTGGCCGGCGGATTTCTTTTTAACCCTAGGGGTCGATAGAAGCCCCGCATTTTGTGAGCGCAGAGCACGAGCGGGCGAGTATCGGGAGATGAGATCAGATAGATAGAGCGGTGCAAGCCCATTTAAAATTTTGTAGGTGAGGAGTAGCACTTTAAAGTCAGAGCGGGCTTGGATAGGAAGCCAATGTAGGGCGGACAAAACTGGTGTGATGTGATCAAATTTTCTAGTTCTAGTTAGTATCCGTGCAGCCGCATTTTGCACGAGTTGAAGATTTTTGATGCTTGAATTAGGTAAGCCTGAAAAAAGTGCATTACAGTAGTCCAGACGTGATGAGACAAAAGCATGAATCAGGGTTTCAGCATCAGCCAGAGTTAAAATGGGGCGTATTTTTGCGATATTACGAAGATGGAAGAATGCAATTTTGGTGACGTTTTTTATATGTGCATTAAATGAGAGGGAGGAATCAAAAATGACTCCGAGGTTTTTTATGGTGGAGCTCTGGGATACATGACAGGTATCAAAGTTGAGGGAGATGTCCTGAAACAGGCCTCTGTGGTTTGGGGGGCCAACAATTAACATCTCAGTTTTATCTGCATTAAGGAGTAGAAAGTTTTGCGACATCCATTTTTTGACGGCAAGCAAGCAGGCCTCAAGGTTTTGTAGTTGGGAGGAATCATTTGGCTTAATAGGTATATATAATTGGGTGTCATCAGCGTAAAAATGAAAGTTTATGCCAAATTTGCGTATGATATCGCCGAGGGGTAGCATGTAAATCGAAAATAGCAAAGGGCCCAGGACAGAGCCTTGTGGGACACCACATTGCACTGGGAGGGTCTCAGATGTTAAATCATTATAGACCACGCAGTGTGTTCTATCAGTTAAATAGGATTTAAACCAAGCTAGTGCGAGACCCCGAATGCCAACATGGTTCTCAAGCCGACCTAGAAGAATCGAGTGATCGATAGTGTCAAAGGCTGCACTGAGATCAAGTAATAAGAGCACAGAGGTGAGGTTTGAGTCAAGAGAGAGCAGTAAGTCATTTGTGACTTTGGTAACCGCCGTTTCGGTGGAGTGTAAGGCTCTAAAGCCAGATCTTCATCACTGAGATATAACAGCACCAGGTGATTAACGTGTGTAAATTCTTGATAGAATGTGTCATACATTCTTATTTCCCTTTGCACAATAGTTATATCAGGGGCTTGTTCTTCTTCATTTGCCAGAAGGCTTTCTATTTCGTTTGACTTTGCAGTTAATTGTCCTAGCTTGCATCTTCTGGCTTTTATAAGCCCAGTCAGCTTGTCCTCTAATCCCTTGGGTGTTAGCTCCCTCTTGCGGACATTCTGTGTAACTGCACCCTCTGGCTCAGGCTCCGTGAGTTTCGCTGCAGTTTCACCGTCCATCTTGGTTGTTATTGATGCGAAGATACACCGTGAGAAGAGAACGGTAATGATTTAACTCTTTGAGTTATATTCTTCTTCAGGTGTCACTTGAGACACTTTTGACACTTTTCTTTATTCAGTTGACATGCACAATGTTCTTATTTGTTTCGTTTTTGCAACGTCGTCATCCAGTTTAGCTCAGCAAAGTAACGTTAGATTCTAAAGCTGACGTCACGTCACAAGTTGCTAGCTCCCGCTTTCGTCGTCAACGAGGGGCTTCTTTAACTAACTCTTCCAATAGCCAGTTTATTTTCTTGATAACGATGTCAATAGCAATATTTCCTCTTGGTTAGACAACTTTTTGACTAATGTAATGGCAGAATTTCTTCGGAGTTTCGTTTACCATTTCGTTTTCAGTGCGTGCAGCAAAAAGGTTTCACACTCGTGTCCAATGGCTAATACAAATCTGTATCCACAATTATGATGTACACTCACGGACTCCAGGATTAAGTTTGAAGTTTCTTTACTTTCTTTGGGCAGTCACACAATATACAACATCATTCTTCAACAGGATATAGATCGAATTAGGATCGGTGGACTTCGTTTTGGACTACGTTTTGGACTACGGTCAAAAAGTTATGTGCTTCTATACTGCATGGGCACTGTCTCACTACTAACTAGGCACTTCAAGTTCACTGCATATAAAGACTCTCGCACATGCGCACTAACACATCTAACGTACATGTAATGTTAATTCTTAGAAATAATTCGCAACTAAACTATAAATATGGCTTATAGCATACCACAGCATTACAAATTAAACTACTGCTAGTTTTCTAAATATATAAAATATATACAAATATATTCAAACTATAAACTTTCAAGGTTTGGCTCTTACACATATTCTGTCATTAAATCCATCAGTGTCGGAAAGCTTATGTCTGGTTGCCTCATATATACTATCACGTCATCTGCGAACAGTCCCAATTTATGTTCTGTTCCCCTTATCTCCACCCCTTTGATGTCTTTGGTCTGTCTAATTAGTTGAGCCAGTGGTTCGATGAATACATCAAAGAGCGTCGGTGAAAGACAACAACCCTGTCTGGTAGCTCTCTCTAGTTTAATCCGGTCCGTCAGACTACCATTTACCTTAATCCTTGCCTTCGGTTCTTGATATAATGCCCTAATTGTTTTCATAGCATTTTTGTCTAATCCAAATGTCTCCAATACTTTATATATAAATATCCATCTTACACTGTCGAATGCTTTTTCTGCATCTAGGCTAACTAATACTGCACTTTCTCCTTCCTTTTGTATCTCCTCTACCACCTGCACTGTCTTCCTTATGTTATCCTGTGTCTGCCTTCCTTTAATGAATCCGGTCTGGTCCTCGTCTATAATATCTGTCATAAATGTCTCAAATCTTTTGGATATTATTGATGTATACATCTTGTAATCGACATTAACACATTGAGTGCCACGGACGCGTTTTGTCGTTAGTTCATGCCGACCTTTGAGTGCCCCCGACGCTATATAGCGCTTGTTTGTCTTTTTTTTTTATTGGTGATTTATTTGGTGATATTTCATCAATCGAGCCTCGGGTTAGTGCTGCAGAGTCTCTCTGAGCTCAATTGGGAAGATACCGTCCCCTATCGTCTCTCCCTGTGTAACTGCACCCCATTACTTTACACTGACGAAGGGGGGGTGGCCAGTTTCCTCATTTTACTTTTTTCCCTCAAGCCAACTGAAGAATCCATTGTGCTCGCCGGCCCGGAAAATGCGTGGATTATGTATTTACAGTACCCAACACTGTAATCAATAAGCGTGATCGATATTTGGAATGGCGATCAGGAATTGGAATAATCTTTTTGGATAACATCTGATCTCAGGTAAGGAATTTATTTTACCAGTCTTAGGATAATCAGAGCTATTTTCACCTATATATAAGCGTTTGCCCTATGCGTGTGTGTGTGTGTGTGGCTGTGATCGCTGATGAGGAAATGAGAGAATCGATTTATCAGCCCGCCTCTATAGCGTGCATAAGTACACATATACTATCGATAATCTAGCATTTATTTGAAAACGATTCATAAATAGGCCGAAAATGTACAACGTGTTTGTGTATTCCAGAATATTCCAGTAAATGCCTTTTATCACGGAATCTATATATTTTCCATGAAAACTAGGGCTTTTCAAAATGCTATAAAACGGAAATGAACCGATTAAAAAAACAATCCGTTTCGACAATGTTGACTGCAAACAAGTCATTGATAAGCGACAGGCAGATTAGACACATAACATAAAAAAGACAGAGATTATGCGTTCACAACGCTATCATTGAAGTGGGTGGTGGCATTTAACCATGCTTAACCATGTTAATGGCCGGCACTGAAAGTATGGGCACAGGTCTGAAACTGCTACATAGTTCTCTATCTTTCCCTTCTTTTGGAATTGTAGTAATTATGGCTTCTTTCCATGAAGGTGGCATTGTGCCTTCTTTCATCATGTGTCTGAATGCTGCTTCTAATATGGGGCTCAGTTCCTGTCTAAATGTTTTGTAGAATTCAGAGGGGAATCCGTCGCTACCCGGCGACTTACTGCTCTTTGCTTTACTGATCGCATTCCCCACTTCTTGTTCTGTAATCTCTGCGTTTAATATTTCGTTCTGTTCCTTCCCTATCGATGGTAGATCTAATTTTCCTAAAAATTTCTCTATCTCCTCTTCTCCTGCCGCTATCGGTTGTGTGTATAGTTTCTTATAGTATTCTTCAAATGTCTTCTCTATTTCAGCTGGTTCTCTTAGTATTTTGTTTGTGTTCGTGTCCCTTATTGTGTGTATTGTATTCAGTTTTTGTTGTGTCCTGATTCGTCTAGCTAAAAGTCTGGTCGCTCTCGGTCCTCTTTCATAGTATGTCTGTTTCATGTATCTAGCTTTCTTTGAGCTTTGGTGTTCTTTCTCTAATTCTTTCAGTTTCTTTATCAAGTTCTGGTATGTCTCTATTCTGGCCTTCTTGAGTAATGCCGTCTTTGCTATTAATTTTCCATGTATTACTACCTTTAGTGCATCCCATAAAATGTTTGGGTCTACCTCTCCATTATAATTTTCTTCTCTGTATCTAATTATGTCTCCTTTTACTTCATTAACCAAACCTTTGTTATTTAATGGTCCTACATTCAGTCTCCAAACTGTATTTCTCTGCCTACTTTTAAGATTCACTGTCAGATATATTGCGCTATGGTCTGATATGTCCGTCACCCCTATCCTGCAGTCTTCTACCCTGTATCTGTCCCCTGTTGTCATGAGAAAATCGTCTATCCTTGAATATGTTGTGTGTGGATGCGAATAATGTGTGTATTCTCTATCTAGTGTGTGCATTTCTCTCCATATATCCATGATTCCTAATTCTGCCATTTGTATATTCATATATTTGCTAATGTTTGTCCTCCATTTCTTTGTGCTTGTCGTGTCTATGTCATAGTTTAGTACTACATTAAAATCACCTGTACAGATTAGGATCCCTTCCCCTTCCATCGCTATGATATCAAAGATTGTTTCAAATAAATATTTCTCACTTTCTGGTGGAGCATATACATTCACTAGTGTTACCATTTGACCTTCCATTTTCCCCTTGACCATTACATACCTCCCCTCTTTATCCCTTATTTCCCTGATCATTTCAAACTTCACTGTGTTCTTAAATAGTATAGCTACTCCTCTTCTAAGGTTCTGTTTAAAATAACTATAAAACAGATTCTCATATGCGAATCTCTTCAGCTTTTCATGTTCTTGTGATATTAGATGTGTTTCTTGTAAGAAGATAACCTGTGCCTCTTCTTTCTTAAGTTTGGTCATCACCTTACTCCTTTTAATCGGATTATTCATACCATTCACATTCAGCGACATCATGCGTCATACCATCATTTTGATACCCTTAACTTGTGTCATATTTATTTTCCAAATGTTCTCCCGTTCTACCCATGTCACATAAAATAATATTTCTCGTTGTAGCCACTGCTATCCCTGTCTGATTTACATACATATAACCATAATCAACATTAACTTCAATATTAACACTTGGAACCTCCATGGTAGTTGAGGGACTCAGTCGTCGCCCTCTTTCCCCCGCTGGCGGGTGGGGAGTAGTGACTCTCCTAGTGAGAGGGCTCCCCCTAGTGGCTAAGAAATGCGCACTATACATGTCCAGCTCGTTCTGTGTGCGGCCTCCGAGCTCCCGGTCATAAGCTCTGCATTAGTCACTTTCATGTTCCCGTCTATTTGTATTATGTGTCACGTGTAATCCTGTGGTTCTTTCATATCCGCCTCAATATATCTCTTGAATCTCCATGTCCTTTTTTATAACTTTTGGTATAATTATCTCGTATGTACTTTACCATCTTCTCATTGTATAAGTCCTTTTCATGTTTACCTTTACTTGTAGTGTGTGTCCCATGTATACCAGTCTAATGTGTATTGTACTTAACCTTCCCTGGATCACTGTGTCCCCTCTCGTCTCCTCTCTGTTCCCCTTCTCCGTGTCTTTTCGTCTTTCTTCTCAGTTGATCCGCTTTGAATCGGTTCAGATCTCCTTCACCGTCCCGTCCTCCTCTCCTCTTCCTCGTCCCTCGACCCTGGTCCATCTTCTCGCCTTCTCCAGCCTCTGCATCAGCGTCGGTCTCTCCTCTTCTCCTCCCGGCACCTTCCATCTTCTCCGGTCCATGTCCCTCGTCGCTTCCCTCACGTCGTTGTACACCTTTATTTCTAATGAACCTTCAGCGTGGTCATTGATGATTGAAATCTGATTCCTTTCTCTTTCAGAGTATTTTTTATCTGAACATAGCTCCGACACTTTACAGCCACCTCTGTTAAATAGTCATGGTCGAAGGTTATTCTCTGCCCCTCCACCTCCATCTTCGTCTGCCAGGCTGCTCTGAGAATGTTTTCTTTGACTTCGAATTTCAAGAAATTAACTATAACTGCTCTCAGTGGTCTGTTTATCTGTGGCTTCGGCGCTAGGGTCCTGTGTGCCCTTTGAATCGCTATCTTGGCGAGGTCTGACACTTCCAATTTTCCTCGAATTGGGTTGTCTACATATTTGGTCATCGAGTCTCCTTCTATCCCTTCTCTCAGTCCCCATATTCATATATTATTTCTCCTCGACCTCCCCTCCAAGTCCGTTAGCTTTTCTCTCAACATATTTTGTTCGAGCGTTGCCGTTAGAATTTCTTGTATTTCTGTATTCCATTCCTCCATTTCAGCTGTCCTTTCTTCTAGCATCCGTATGTCTTTCTCTTGTTCCTGTAGTTTTCCATCAATTGTCTCGAGTATCTTATTTATTTCTTCTCTGAGCTCATCCTGACCCTTCTTTAATTCTTCCCTGAGTCTGTCGATGTTGCTCTGAATGTTCTGCGTGTTAGATTGGTTAGCTATTGCGCTAGCTTGTATGCTAGTCTATATGCTAGCTTGTAGCTCCGCTACCCAGGTGGGCATCTCTGGTCTGTCGCCCTGCGTCATGCTAGCTTGAATTACCTCCTGCGCCACCTCCTCGTGTCGATAACTTTCCTCCGGTGTTTGTACTTCTTCTGGGGTCTCTTTTCTCTCACTTTTTCTCGTGTTCATCCTTCCTTTTCTCTGATATCCTTGAATTGTCACTTTTTATTTTGTTTTAGATAGTTTTACTTCCTTTTTTCGATATTCTTTGACCGGGAGCTCTTTTCTATGGTCGCTTACCCGAACATCTCAAACCGGAAGTCCTCGCAAAACCATTCTTAATCCTCTGTTTCTTTTTTATCTGTCCCCTGTATTGTTTATAAATATTGGAACCCCTGTAGGTCATTATTATTTGGTGTCAGGTCTCTATTGATGTGACGTTTTTCTTTTTATATATTGTATCTTGTTTAATGTTCCCCGCACACACACAGGCTCACATATGCACTTACATTCACTTCACTTCACAAGGACCACAATAGAAACAAGCTCTAGGGCTTTATTGTGTTTTTATCCTTTTGATCAATATTCTTTGTATTGTATTGCACAATCCTTGTTGTATTGCTTCAATAAAGACATCAATCAATCAAAAAACAAAACAATTCACTTGCCTTAACCTCTTAAACCCGGATTTTCTGAAAATCTGCCTAAAAATACATACATAAGTAAATGGAATATTGCTCCACTTCTACAAGGCCCATTTGCATATTCTTGGTATCTAGGGACATCTATGGACCTCAGTGAATGTATTCCCAGTGTCAGAAATATTGTGTCTAT
This sequence comes from Notolepis coatsorum, assembly GCF_963971535.1. Lineage (NCBI taxonomy): Eukaryota > Metazoa > Chordata > Actinopteri > Aulopiformes > Paralepididae > Notolepis > Notolepis coatsorum. The sequence continues at coordinate 56,820,105 of NC_140184.1, read as the reverse complement.
TACTAGGCTTGCTTAAATTCTGATGAAACAAAGGAGAATATGAATTATGATTTTTCTTTGACAGTGAATAACACCATGCTAAAAATGAACAGACATGAAAAACTGCCACTGATCTCGTTCAGTACCTTATTGAGATCATGTGTACAGTAAATCTAAGGAAATGAATAAAGGGAAGATGATTAAACAGAAGGTTTTGTAGATACAGTACTGAATTCTCCCATCCGGACCAATGCAATTTGAAATATTCAAGTCAAGTCAAGAGTCAAGAGTTTTATTTGTCACGGCATACAAGTATACAATGAAATGCGGGTGGTCTTGCCCGCAACGATGTGCAATACAGTAGTACAACATATAATAGAATCCAATAAAAACAACATTGTGCAATAAACAGGTAACATAGTGGGACATCTCGGTATCTGTACATAGTTATTTACAGAGCATGTAGGACATGCTAGGTCCTTTGGTAGTGCAATACACTGTTACTGTTGCTATACTATTTTTAAAGTGACCTTTCCTTTGTGGCCATAAGTGTGGGCGTGTGCAGCATGAGTGTGTGCCTGCTCATGTTAAAGTGGCTGCTAGTGTGCGAGCATGCACAGCGTGCGTGTCGTGTGTGTGCTCATGTGTGCTTGTGTGTGGAGAGTTCAGTGTTCTGTGGCACTCAGTGTTCATTGTTCAAGGCTCTGATGGCCTGGGGGAAGAAGCTGAGCCGAAGCCTCTCTGTCCTAGTAGCTGGGGTTCGCAGGCGTCTGCCTGACCTCAGCAGCTGGAACAGGCTGTTATTGGGGTGGTGAGGGTCTTTCATTATTCTGCAGGCTCTGGATTTGCACCTCTTGTTGTATAGAACCTGCAGGGGAGGTAGTGCAATACCCGTGGTACGCTCGGCTGAGCGCACCACTCTCTGTAGGGCCTTCTTGTCCTGTGCCGTGCTGTTTCCATACCAGACAGTGATGTTTCCAGTCAAGATGCTCTCTACAGCTCCGGAGTAGAAGGACTGGAGTATCTTCCCCGACTCTGAACTTCCTTAACTGTCTCAGGTGGTAGAGGCGCTGCTTCGCCTTTTTTACGACTGTGTCTATGTGTGTTGACCATGTCAGATCCTCTGAGATGTGGACCCCCAGGTACTTAAAGCTGCTCACCCTGTCCACGGTAGCCCTGTTTATCATCAGTGGTGTGTGTGTCTCCTGCTGTCCTCTCCTATAATCCATGATCAGCTCCTTGGTTTTACCAATGTTCAGGAGCAGGCTGTTGTCCTGGCACCAGCGTTCCAGTACCTCAACCTCCTCCCGGTAGGCCTTCTCGTCGTTGTCCAAGATCAGCCCCACCACCACTGTGTCGTCTGCAAACTTCACTATGGAGTTGGAGCTGAACTTGGCCACACAATCGTGTGTGTAGAGTGAGTACAGCAGGGGGCTCAGAACACAGCCCTGTGGGGACCCGATGCTCCGGGTGATGGTGTTGGAGGTCTGACCCCCCACCCTGACCGCCTGGGGTCTTTCACTCAGAAAGTCCAGTACCCAGGTGCTCAGGGCGGAGCTCAGACCCAGCTCGATCAGCTTGTCCACCAGTCTGGTGGGGACTATGGTGTTGAACGCTGAGCTGTAGTCAATGAACAACAGTCTCACATAGCCCCCCTTCTGGCGGTCAAGGTGAGAGAGGGTGCTGTGCAGTACCTGGGAGACCGCGTCGTCAGTGGACCTGTTTGTCCTGTATGCAAATTGCATAGGGTCCATATCACTGGGGAGGGAGGCACAAATGTGATCCTTGACCAGCCTCTCGAAACATTTCATGACCACAGAGGTGAGTGCCACCGGTCTGTAGTCATTGAGACATGTTGGGGCGGGTTTCAACGGTACAGGGATGATGGTAGACATCTTGAAGCAGGCAGGGACCACTGACTCCGCCAGGGATTGATTAAATATGGCGGTGAACACAGGGGCTAGCTGGTTGGCACAGGACTTAAGTATGCGTCCTGTTATACCATCTGGGCCAGCCGCTTTCCTGGTGTTCACCTGCATAAATGCTCTTCTCACACTGTGTTCCGACAACGAGAGAGCGTCCCCGCCCCCCCGTGGTTGCCCCCCCTCCACTACAGCCGGCGCGCCAGTGACGTCACTAGCCGTTGAGCCAGCGGCGCCACCGTCTACACCAAACCGAGCGTAGAAAGAGTTGAGTTTGTCCGCGAGAGAGGCGTCGTCGCTCCCCATTGATTATTGTAGAATATAGAATAACAGGCTTATAAATTACCTTATTATAGCCAATTCGCACATTTATGGATTGTGCCAAATCTTATATTTCAAATGCCTGAGTTCAATTTGGATTTAGTATCACCAGGCGTGCATAAGAACAGATAATGAAATCTACTGTATGTACAGTCGCTTTTTTATTTTTGCCAGGGTGCCACCATTTTGAAACTAATTTCAAATCTAATTGTTGCTACATGCTAGAAATAGGGGAGACAAACTAACTGCGCTCCCATATATGCCAATAACGTTAAGTTTTGTGGTTTATTATCGCGAGTAATAAGAGATATTAAAAAAATGCATACAGAAGTAATTAGCTTGAAACATAAGAGGCCTTTGGGAAGTGTTATTCGTAAAAATTCCCGACATTAAATTTGTCCAAAATGGTCGGCTTTCGCGACCAAAACAATAGTAAAACGAAAACGAAAATCTATCTAATAACACTTTAACCTATTGGTAAACTAACGTATTGATGATAATATACATTGTAACTGCTGTTGTGACATGGTTATGATGTTTATACTTGAAATACGTTTGAAAAATAAAATGTATGACGTGATGTCATTTGCGGTCCACCGATGGACTGCACGGGTGGAAGAGGGTAACAATAAGGGAGAGGTTTGGCAACACTGGGACCAGCACTGGGAATACAGATAGGTCCCAATCGCTGTTTCCTCTCAGCTTGACTAGACTCACAACACATCTCCACCTTGAGATGCTGAACCTATAGACGTGGCCTCTCTCTACCTGGGCTCATCTGGAGAGTCGTCCTGGACAAGGCCATTGGACTGAGCTGGGCTGTGGGCAGGGCTATTCTCCGGACTGACTTCCTCCTTGGCACCATTTTGCGCCGGTAGCTCCAGGCAGGCCCTGAGACCCTCCCACTGCTGCGCTGCATTACGGATGGCCAGACGCCTCTTCTCCTGAAGTCACACGCACATATGCACAAATACAAGCACATGCACACACACACACACATAGGACAGAGCAGGTGTCAGGTGACAATACTCCATAGCAGAGCACACATAGGCGTTATGAAATCTCTCTCTCTCTCTGGCCATAGACAATGAGCCACTTGCCTTGCTCGTCCCTGAGGAGTCCTGAGGCTTGAGTCCAGTGGATGTGACGCTGTGCTGCTGAGGTGGATTATGTGCAGGACTCTATGAAGACAAATACACACACACACACACACACACACACACACACACACACAACATGTTACTCTGCCTTACTGAGAGGGCTGTACTGAATCTTCATTGCAAACATAACAAATTTACATAAAACTACAATGCAAGCTGTCTCTGTCTGGAAAGGAGCAGAGTTATATCTCATTACTGGCTATCGCGTCTCGCTCTGCCATATTGAGATAACCTCTTATCTCCACGCACCTAGCGTGCACGCAAAACGCACCCACTTGCACGTGACCAGGCCACTCCCATGCGTCTCCCTATATGATGCCGGAAATGGTCATGCTCACCCTTCCTCATTTAGTTTCCAAAACGCAGAAGTAGCAGTGCACTTCGTGAACTGGTTGTTATGAAGCGTAAGGAGAAATTACACAATGTTGGGTATTCGCCAGAAGTTCACCAGCCCCCGGAACCTTCTCGGCACATCCTAACAGCGCAGCGGTCCTGTCCTGGGTTTTCCTCGTCTCATGACAGCGGAACGAGGGACGTCGCGCGACGGTTAGCAGTCGAGCTAAGTCGCGCACAGGTAGGGCCTGCGCTAGCAGGCGTTGGTACTGGCATGGGTAATACTTCTCGGTGTCTCGTGAGACGACCGGGTGATGTATTGACGCGGGGGGTGGGATATTTGGATGAACGTGGTCTTCGTGACACACTGTTTGATGTTTTTCCAAGTATCCTAGCGCGCAGCTAATGCTAATGCTAAGATGTTTGGGGCTCCATTCTCATGTACCCCGCAGGGGTTGTCACCACTTTTCCCTCCTCTTAACCGTTTCATTGCTGAAGGTCAATCGGTGTCTGATGTTGAGGGTTTTGCTGAGGCTTTTTTACCCTTTACACGGGTGGATGGGCTGACGACGGGCCTCAGGACAGGTGTGCCGTGCTTGGAGAAGCAGGTAGCATCGGTCCTTTGCCCCGGCATCCCACCCGGTATCCCACCCGGAAGCCGACGCCGGAGGGCGAGTCGGCCCGGCAGATGGCTGAGCTTATATCGCCGCAGGACGGAATTTAGCAGCAACCAATAACATTGCTCAATTGGCTGCTTTTCTGTCCAAAATGGTGTCGGGTGGTGGGGCCTTAGGGCCAGCCGACGTCAAAAATATTGCACGGATTTTTGAGGTTATACAGCTTTTGACTCAGCCGCAAGCTATAACCGTAGGGAGGGCTAGGATGCTGTCAACACTTGTTCACAGGCATCTTTGGTTGGAGCAATCTCCCCTTGAGGAGGAGACTTCCCCTCCTTAGGGCTCCCCTCTCCGCAGATGGACTTTTTGGTCTGTCCGCAGGGGCGCAGGCGATATTTGACCTGGGCTCCACACCGCGCAGCCAGAGGTGAGAGCACGGCCTCGCCAGCGGCTGCGGCGAGGCCCCCGGCCAGCGGCCATGTTTCCCCCGCCTGAGATACCCTGAGCACAAAGAAAACAGGTGATCATAAGGCCGACAGCCTCGGCGGCCGAGGGATCGGCTACATTAGATGAGCACGCCCTAAAAAAACGTTGCCATCTAGCTGTGTCTAGCACGCTTTCCTGTTACTCCCCCCCGCTACTCTACGGGACACAGGGCTCTGATTTGTCCCCTTTGGCTGCGGGCCGCGGCCTTCCAGTGAAGCGCAAGCGGCCCCACGTTTCGCTTCTCATGGTGACAGTTGCTAGCTAGGCCTGGGTCTGTCTATGAGAATGCTGTGCTGTCAAGCGGCTCCCACACCACAAGTCCTGCGTCTGTGTTTGGTGAGCCTGGTGTTGTATCTGTCAACGGAGCAGGGCTGTGAACTGGGAGAAGAGTACTCCTCTTCCCAGTCAACAGGTGGAGTACTTGGGCTTGGTTCTAAGCTCAAGGCCCATGAGGGAAACTCTCTCAGAGCGGTGGCGAGAGGATATTCTCGGCACGCTCAGGAGGTTCCGTCCTGGCAGGACGGTTACGCCACTGTCCGTGATGCGCCTGATCGGTATGATGGTATCTGCTCAACCTGTGGTCCCTCTTGGCCTCCTCTTCATGAGGAGGATACAGAGGTGGTTTTTCAGTATGAAAATAGACCCGGTGAGAGGCAAGTGGAAGTGACTGAAGGTTCCCGTGTCAGTACTGGGGGATCTCGACCACTGGGGGAGGCCTGGTGCCCTCACCAGCGGGATCCCCATGGGCAGCAGGCTATCACACGTCACGCCGTCACGGTCTTCACCAACGCCTCCCTCATGGGATGGGGGGGGACGAGTCGGGCCGATGCAGTAGGGGGCAGCTGGCAAGACCATGCTGCCTGGTCTGCGCTACATATCAATGTGTTGGAATTGAAGGCAGTCCTTCTGGTCCTCAAGCAGCTCTGCCATCTGGTGGTGGGCGAGCATGTGTTGATCAGGACGGACAACACGGCGTCAGTGTCGTATATAAACAGACAGGGAGGAGTGCGCTCCCTCCGTCTGCACCGGGCGGCGGTCGAGCTCTGGCTATGGGCGTCTCTCAATCTGCGCAGCCTGAGGGCTCTCCACATCCCCGGCAGGGAGAATGTGGGTGCAGATGTGATGTCGCGGGGCGGTCCTCAACCTGACGAGTGGGGACTACGTCCAGACATAGTCAGGCAGGTCTGGGACCGATTCGGGGAGGCCACGGTGGACCTGTTTGCGAGCAGACAGTCCCACCAGTGCCCCTTGTGGTTCTCGGTCAGTCGGAAGGACAACCCCCCTCTGGGGGTGGATGCGTTCTCGATGTATCCGTGGCCACCCGGGATTCTGTATGCGTTCCCCCCCATACACCTGATAGCTCAGCTGTTGGAGCGGGTACGTCGGGAGCGCAGGACTTTGATCCTGATCGCGCCGGACCGGGGCACGGCTGTGTGGTTCCCATCGTTAGGACGGGAGGGTGGACGGGACTCCCCTCCTCCCTGGCAGGGGCTTACGGCCCTCAGGGGGTGCACTTGTCGGGCCACCCGTCCGCTCTGCCCCTTATCTCAATATGGCAGCGCGAGACGTGATAGCCAGTAATGATATATAACAAAAGGTTATTCTATAACCTAGTTATATGAATACTGGCTGAGCGTCTCTCTCTTAGCGCCCTGAGGTCCCTTGGATGTTTTTCCGCTTATGGAAATCGAACTGGGAAGGGTGAGCGTGACCATTTCCGGCGTCATATAGGGAGACGCATGGGAGTGGCTTGGTCACGTGCAAGTGGGTGCATTTCTTTGTTTCGCGTGCACACTAGGTGCGTGGAGATAAGATGTTATCTCAATATGGCAGAGCGAGACGCTCAGCCAGTATTCATATAACTAGGTTATAGAATAACCTTTCGTTATGTATGCAATAAGAAACCCATAGTTGGGCAACAGTCATGGGATGTTATTGATAAATAAAATATATTTAATTGACAAATCTGTGATTTTTTTTTAAATAAAGTGTAAATGAAACACAATGGAAGGGACCTTAATCTAGTGCTTCTTAAAGGTCCAAAGCACAATTGTGAATATCATTGTGATGCCAAAGATGTCTGATATAATTTCCCAGAAAACAATTCATAGAAACAGGAGATGGGAAAAAAGCATTGTCTGAAAACGTCAACTGATAATCTAAAGACTAACGTTAAAGAGTCCACTAAGAGAGCAGCACCAGCTGTGGCTGTTTGTTCTGCTGGTGTTTGCTGCAGCCCGGGGATCATACAGTAGAACTGGCTGCAGTAACAGTAGCAGTACCATCCACACCCTGCTGCCTATAACAATGCTGCTCTCTCTGTCCTGTGTGTGTGTGTGTGTGTGTGTGTGTGTGTGTGTGTGTGTGTGTGTGTGTGTGTGTGTGTGTGTGTGTGTGTGTGTGTGTGTGTGTGCGTGCGTGCGTGTGTGTGTGTGTGTGTGTGTGTGTGTGTGTGTGTGTGTGTGTGTGTGTGTGTGTGTGTGTGTGTGTGGTTTAGTTTTGACTCTCAGGTATGGAATGTACCACTCCTATCCAGGGGGGGGGGGGGGGGGGGTTGGGTTGAGCGGAGCTGGTAACCATCCATATTGGAGCCCCATACAGTACTGTGACACAAACCTGCGCAGCAGCATTCAACATATCATTTCCTCACCAGGGATTGGGGGTTGGATTACACAGAGTTATTCAGTCTTGCTGCAGAAACCCCCCAGTCTATATCTCTTTGTGATAGAAAGAGCACTACTGACCGCAGCACAGAGGCAGGCGAAACACACGTGTGCACTCTTTCTCTCACACACACACACACACACACACACACACACACACACACACACACACACACACACACACACACACACACACACACACACACACACACACACACACACACACACACACACACACACACACACACACACACACACACACACACACACACACACACACACACACACACACACACACACACACACACACACACACACACACACAGTAGTAGATTATACTTGTGGCCATACATCTATGTTCTCTGGCAGTTCGGGAGATTGCTTCATGTTGCGATCAAAGTCTTTTTGGACCGGTTTGATTATATCATATTCCCTAAGATCTGCTGTTTCCCCGTCAAAGCAAAAAGAGAAAAAACACAAACAGAGAAACGTTTAAAGGGGAGTGAAATAGGTGGGTTTCAGACGTGGGGGAGTTCATGGCCTGAAATTCTGCAAAGCAAAAAAGGAATTAAGTGGAACATTTGTTGTCTTTTGAAAACATAACAGATGGAGGAAGCCAAGAAGCTGAGGGGAGAGAGAGAGAGAGAGAGAGAGAGAGAGAGAGAGAGAGAGAGAGAGAGAGAGAGAGAGAGAGAGAGAGAGAGAGAGAGAGAGAGAGAAGCCTTCATCCAGCTAGGAGGGGTTTCGCTCTCTACCACATAACTAGAATGCCCTCATTGATCTGCCTGCGCTTTGGTGCTTAACGCAGAACAGATGCATCGCCTGTAAGACGACTGAGGCGCCCACAGTGTATTTAAAGTAGTCAAGTATGTATAGTAGCCATTAGGGACGGCATTCAGAGTATATACTAGGGGGGTGTTTAGTTACTGTGTTTAATTATGTGTTCATGACACAAATTAATTGATACTGTAGGTTAGAATCCAAAAGTGCACTTACTGTAGTGGCCATCTAAAAACAACATGCTTGTTAATCTCACAACTCATTATGCAACTAGAAAGGTGTGCTCAGTAGAGCAAATATATCCACCAGGTGGCACACATTCCCCCCCTCTCTCTCTCTCTCTCTCTGAACAAACACGTTTACAATATTTAACAAATGCAGACTATTACACCATTAAATATGTGCACATTTATGGATGCAATCAGGCAAAATGCTAGCTGCTACCAGCCATCACCACCAGGCTGGAGTTCGCCTCGCCTTTCACATCACTGCCGTTGGCGAAAGCAGGATGAGGCGAGAGCGTAGATTTCGCTGTGTATCATTTAATCATTTATCATTTAACATTTGAAAGGCATACATTGTTGTCATACAGAAGTACAGAATACTTTTATCCAAAATGCTTCTTACTGTTACACTGTTAGAGACTGTGCTAGACAAATGAATGACTAATTCGGTCAGAAATAACGTAACTAATAACGTTAGTAAGCACTGCTTATATGCTTATTATGTCTGCGGGGTACAGTAAACGTTTCTCCCGGTACATTCTGAAGAGCACACCGCTGTATGTTGGAGAACCAGCGGTCTTCCGCTCCTCCTCACTCGAGTGAGAGCAAAGCCGATGCTCTCATTAATCTGTTTCCACAGAGCTCAGTTTTTTCTCATAGTTCCAATATGGTAGTTTGGCAGTGTAAATTGTGTGCAGCTTCTTTGACTTCTAGAATACAGTTATTTAAACACTACAGACTGCAACACAGCCACTTTTCCAGAGTAGGTCCTCTTCCATGCCTCTATACTGATTGTATCTGTAAATTTAAGACGTTAAATGCATTGAGTACTCATTTGTCAAGATATCATACTGCACAACTTAGCAGTAGACCAGAACAGAGTCAGAGCCCTGTGGTAATAAAATGCCCTTTGTGCGCATTTCGGGAACCCTTTTCTGAATCAATTTTCTTAAGTCATCTCAGAAAGCATTTAAAAAATCATGAAACAGTGACATGCCCATATAAGGATTGTAGCTATAGCACAAATGTTTACTCTTCATTCAATTGCCATAAAAGCAGAGAACACCAATTAAGTCTTGCATCAGACTTAAAAGCTGTCGTTGTTGAGGATCCCCAAGACAGGATTTCTGAGGTCACTAGTGATTTGCATGAAGAATGTCCAGGCCAGAGCATAGAAGTGGTGGATGATGATCAATGTGACACTGACAATCTAAGAAATCAACTTAAAATGAACGTATCTTCCTTGATCCTAAAGATGCAGGCTATCCTCCATGTCTCAAACATAGCTATTCAAGAAATAGTAGACCACTTGAATCAGGTCTTCTCCTTATCTCAGCCATTGATCAAGGAGGCAGTTAATGACATATTGCAGAGAAATGGTCACAATATTGCAGAACCTACACTGGATGAAGTTGTTGGCGCTGTCATGAACTGCAATGTTCTGTCTACATCTACCTCTGAAGGTGCAGAGTTGTGTTCAACCAAGCGCAGAAAAAGCTTTATGGAGCGCAACTATCCATGTGTAATGCCAGTAGAGTATCAGCAACCAGGACATACCAGCATGTATGTTCCCATCCTTTCAATGATTCAAGAGTTGTTTAAAAACACAGACATCATTGACAAGATTACAGAACCAAATACTACATCTGGTCAATATGTGTCATGCTCTGATGGCTCCCATTTCCTTGAAAATGAGTTACTGTCAACAGGGAATCTCATCCTACCACTTCAGCTATATATAGATGATCTGGAAATTGCCAATCCGCTTGGCACATCACGTAAAATTCACAAACTTTGTGCTATATATTGGGTCCTCGCCAATGTGCCACCAAAATACCGATCAGCATTACACGCTATACAGCTGGCAATGCTGGTAAAAGTGACAGACCTCCGTAGGTATGGATATGCAGCTGTACTTGCTCCATTGCTGCGTGATGTTCATACTCTGGAACAAGATGGTGTTTTCATTGAAAGAGTTGGTCAGAATGTCAAAGGCACAATCTGGTGTGTTTCTGCCAACAATCTGGGCGCTCATGGATTCGGTGGCTTTGTGGAGTCATTTAGAGCAGGCTATGTTTGCAGATTCTGTCTGGCCACAAGTGAACAGTTTCAAACAACTGAAGTCAGAGAGGGAGAGTTTTCTCAGAGAACCAAAGTCAGCCATGATCTGCATGTACAAACTGCACATGACACTTCGAGCAGCCATTTTGGTGTTAAAGGTGGCTGTGTCTTACGTGAATCCCTGAATTACTTTCATACAATCACAGGGTTTCCTCCAGATATACTTCACAATCTTCTGGAAGGTATGGTTCCCGTGGAGATTTCTCTCTGTGGTAAAGAGATGATTCGGCGAAAGTACTTCACTTTAGAGTATTTGAACCAAAAGATTGCATCATTCCCGTATCAGCATGCTGATAAAGTGGATAGACCTCACCCAATTCCCCAAACATTTGTTTCTCGAGGAACAATAGGAGGCAATGGGCATGAAAATGCCACTCTGCTCCGACTGCTTCCATTACTTGTAGGCAGTGTAGTACCAGCGGGTGATGCAGCATGGGCAGTTTTGATGGAGCTGAAAGAGGTGCTAGAGTTAGCATTGTGCCCATCATATACTGATGAAACCTTAGACTATTTTCAGTGCAAAATCAGTGATCATAGACAGGTACTATTAGAGGTTTTCCCTGCAGTTAGACTCCGTCCTAAACATCACTTTGTGGAGCATTATCCCGCTCTAGTTAAGTGCTTCGGACCCCTGCTGCATGTTTGGACCATGCGATTTGAGGCCAAGCACCGCTTTTTCAAAAGAGTGGTGCATGACACTCAAAACTTCAAAAATATCTTGAAGACGATGGCAATCAGACACCAACACATGATGGCATATCATCTTGCTTCACCATCATATTTCAAGCCAAAAACCCAGGCATCCAGGGTTGACTCTGTTCTGGTTTCATCTCTACCAGCAGTAGCTCAGGTACACATTAGAGGACACACAGTTAGTGACACAATCTACCAGACATCAAAGGTAACCATTGATGGCACAGACTATGTCTGTGGAATGTTTCTCTCCATCAGAGTCAGTGGTGGACTGTCTACATTTAGCCAAATAGAACACATCTACCTTGTGAATAACGAGGTTTCTTTTCTGTGTCGAGACTATGACTCCTGGTATATAGAACATCTTAGGTCCTATGAGCTGTCAACCACACAACCACATCTGTCCATCTACCTACAGTCTGGTCTCAACGATACTGTAGAGGCAGAAACCGACTTGGTGGATTTATATATTATTATATTATTATTATATATATATATTATATTATATATATATATATTAGAACCATGCACTGAACCATTTATATATATATATTATATTATATATATATATATATTAGAACCATGCACTGAACCATTTATGTTTGGACACTAGGGGGCTCACCACCCAATAACTATAAATAGCCAAGGTGATCAATGGAATCTTGTGCACCTGCCGAGGTTTTACCTTCAAACGCTACTGTCTCACTGTTGGAACTGCTACTGTCTCACTGTTGGAACTGCTACTGTCTCACTGTTGGAACTGACCACACGGAGCAATTGACGACTGTTCTGTTTAACCCTTAATTCACTATCATTTCCCCTTGGACAACAATAAACCCTGTAAACCGAACCGGCGGCAACTTTGGACATTCAATTCATTCAACATCACAACCTTGGTACAGCGTAAAAAGGCACAATAGCAGGTGCATCGTGGACGACTGTCAGCACACAGAGGAATGACAGTCGGCCACTACAAAGTTTGAAGGTAAAACCTCGGCAGGTGCACCGTGGACGACTGTCAGCACACAGAGGAATGACAGTCGGCCACTACAAAGTTTGAAGGTTCCCTCACGACAGAAGAACGTGAGTGAAAAGAAGAAAGTTTGAAAGTGTCCTCACGACAGAAGGACGTGAGTACAAAGTTTGAAGTTACCCTCACTATAGAAGGACATGTGAGTATAAAGTTGGATAACCTCCCTCACCAAGGAAAGGCGGAGGTAAGAAGATCTTTAAGTACCTCTGTTGATGAAATGGATAGTAGCGTGAAGAGCAAAAGCCTTCTGTGAAGACAAATAGTTTGAACGCTATGCTGAAATTGTTTGGTGGACGCTGCTCTATTTATGAATGGAACTGACTCGGGACATTGCTTCCTTGCAAACGCTGTGGAGAATTCTAGCGTCGGACTAATTAAATTGTGATGCTGTGGATTATAGAACGGACTATGCGCCGTATTAGAAAGTGGAACCATCACAATTAATATTGTCTGGACGTGTGGAAACTGGACACTAGATGACGCAATGAACTATGATTTAATTCCGATATATAATACAACAGTGGACAGTGCAACAGAGAATTAAATGTGGAACCATCACAATTAATATTGTATGGACGTGTGGAAACGGAATAACGTTGGCACATTGGCAACTGAATGATTACGATATTGTGGAAGGATATGGAACTGACGATGTGCCGTATCGTTTAGAAGTGGAGCCATCGTAATTAGTGTCGTCACTGAACGTGTGTAAACTGTTCTCTTGGACATTGATGTAGATGTGTGGCAAAAGCTATAACTACATTACTGCATTCATAAGCAGGAAGAAACGCAAACCCTCTTTGACGTCACGCTAAGTGAATGCAACATTCAAATTACAAAAGGATTTGAAATTGGAATTGGAAAGAATAAATAACAGAATATCTGAAGCCAAGGTGAGAAAAAGGCAAATTGCAATTAAAGAAGAAGCCGTGCTAAGAAAGGCTGAAGATGAAAAGGAAATCTTATGGGTACGCTCTAGGCTAAGAAAGGCTGAAGACGAAAATGAATGCTTGTTTATACGCATTGCCACTGTAAACTTGCTTCAGAAACAACAAAATAATTGGAAATATGAAACTGCCCTTGCCAATGTAAACCTTAAAGAGTTGAGACACAAGTTGGAAAGCAGGATAAAGAAACAACAAGGTGATACAAAATTGGAAGAGGAAAAGCTCTCAGCCGAACACGCAGCCAGGCGCGCAGCCGAGCGAGCAGCCAAGCAAGCGGCCAGGCGGGCTTCATCGATGGGAGTCTTGGCTGAGAGGCGCAACATTGTACCGGCCAATGATAATGTTTTTACTAATCACTGTGTTGATTTCAGCTCCAAGGAGTGCAAGCACAAAATACAGAGTCCAGAGTCCAGAGGAGAGGACAGCGATGAAGAAGAGGGCAGCGAGGATGAAGATGAGGATGACTATTCGAGCGCGCCTCATGTTCCCTCCAAGGAGTGGATGGTGGAGGGTGACCTGATGGGTCCTACCCAGAGACTTTCTCAGAATGAACCAGATGACAATGGTGATGTGGGCGATGAGGAAGAGGACGGCAGCGATGATGACGTCGATGATGATGATGATGATGGTGGTAAGGAGGACGTCGTCGATGATGATGATGATGAAGATGGTGGTGAGGAGGACGGCGTCGATGATGATGATGATGGTGGTGAGGAGGACGGCGTCGATGACGTCGATGATGATGATGATGGTGGTGAGGACGGCGTCGATGACGTCGATGATGAAGAAGAGGACGGCGTCGATGATGAAGAAGAGGACGACAAAGCGAGCGCGCCTCATGTTCTTATATGTAAACGTAGCTCTACTCTGCAAGGACCTGCTGAGGACAAGAGTGATGAAGGAGAGGAGGACAGTGATGAAGACGAGGAGGAGGACAGTGATAAAGAAGAGGTAGAAGAGGTGGACCAGCGGCCAAGCCATACTGCTACAAGCCATAAGACAAGATGTGCTGCCCCTGCTGGTCGAAGCCGGCATGTGCTGCCAACAACCTCTCATACCCAAGCCCCTCAGTCTCACACTGATCTACACCAAACAAGCGGAAGCAGCAACCTAGCATCAGATGATGGAGAAGACAAGGAAGCTGATGATGATGGAGCAGGGCATGGTGTTACCGGGGCCGGTGATGACCAAACACTTGCAATCATGCCAGTTTCCAAGAGAAAGAATTATAAGAGAAGACGGAGCAGGGAAACCTGGGAAAGCCGGCTGAGACTTCCTGACCGACTTACCGCCGACAGTCCTGACGACTCTGATGGAAGGTCACAACCAGTAGACATTGGCTATATGCCTATCAGAGCTATAGGGCTCTGTTGAACAATGAATAAACATTGAATAGACATATGCATATAGCCTAGCATATAAAAAAAAGGAAAAGGAAAAGAAAAAGGGCATTATGTTTTTGGCTCAAATAGATTTTGTATGTTTATAATAATAACGGAACCGGTTGTTGGACCGGAGCCTGACCAACAGCCTAATGCTTTGAAACATTTTGAATGTTATTGACTGTTACTTGACTCACTAACTGATTTGTTCTTCCCATGCTCAGGGACAACAGGTGAAAACAACAGGACCCAGTCAAGTTTCTATGTGTTTAGAACTATGATTTGAAATTGATTATTTATGAGGACATTAGCATTGACTGTAGGTTATGTCGGCTTCTTTGCCTCTTTGATGCATATATCATTTTATAATTGTGTTTTGGTGCACAATTAAGGGGCCGGTGTGTAGAGGCAGAAACCGACTTGGTGGATTTATATATTATTATATTATTATTATATATATATTATATTATATATATATATATTAGAACCATGCACTGAACCATTTATATATATATTATATTATATATATATATATATATATATATATATATATATATATATATATATATATATATATATATATATATATATATATATATATATATATATATATATATATATATATATATATTAGAACCATGCACTGAACCATTTATGTTTGGACACTAGGGGGCTCACCACCCAATAACTATAAATAGCCAAGGTGATCAATGGAATCTTGTGCACCTGCCGAGGTTTTACCTTCAAACGCTACTGTCTCACTGTTGGAACTGCTACTGTCTCACTGTTGGAACTGCTACTGTCTCACTGTTGGAACTGCTACTGTTTCACTGTTGGAACTGACCACACGGAGCAATTGACGACTGTTCTGTTTAACCCTTAATTCACTATCATTTACCCTTGGACAACAATAAACCCTGTAAACCGAACCGGCGGCAACTTTGGACATTCAATTCATTCAACATCACAACCTTGGTACAGCGTAAAAAGGCACAATAGCAGGTGCATCGTGGACGACTGTCAGCACACAGAGGAATGACAGTCGGCCACTACAGATACAGTCCCACTCTCAGCATACAAGATCGATGGTCTGCTGCTGCTGACTCCCAAGCGATTCATTCAAGTGAAACGGAACTGAGTCCAACTAATGGTGAATAGTTATTTTATTAATCAATTATTGTGTCTTTATTCACTCATTGTGTAATTGACCAGTTCATATTCTGTATACGTTTATATTCTGTATATGTTAATAATTACGCTTTCTGTGTTGTGTTTATGACTACTCCTTAGGTCCTTGAGCTGCTGTCTGTCGACCGGACCACATCTGTCCACTGTCCATCTACCTGCAGTCTGGTCTCAACGATACAGTCCCACTCTCAGCATACAAGATCGATGGTCTGCTGCTGCTGCTGACTCCCAAGCGATTCATTCAAGTGAAACGGAAGGTGAATAGTTATTTTATTAATCGATTATTGTGTCTTTATTCACTCGTTGTGTAATTGACCAGTTCATATTCTGTATAAGTTCATATTCTGTATATGTTAATAATGACGCTTTCTGTGTTGTGTTTATGACTACTCCTTAGGTCCTTGAGCTGCTGTCTGTCGACCGGACCACATCTGTCCACTGTCCATCTACCTGCAGTCTGGTCTCAACGATACAGTCCCACTCTCAGCATACAAGATCGATGGTCTGCTGCTGCTGCTGACTCCCAAGCGATTCATTCAAGTGAAACGGAAGGTGAATAGTTATTTTATTAATCGATTATTGTGTCTTTATTCACTCGTTGTGTAATTGACCAGTTCATATTCTGTATAAGTTCATATTCTGTATATGTTAATAATGACGCTTTCTGTGTTGTGTTTATGGCTACTCCTTAGGTCCTTGAGCTGCTGTCTGTCGACCGGACCACATCTGTCCACTGTCCATCTACCTGCAGTCTGGTCTCAACGATACAGTCCCACTCTCAGCATACAAGATCGATGGTCTGCTGCTGCTGCTGACTCCCAAGCGATTCATTCAAGTTTCCATAGCACAATGGCAGCTGCCTCCCCACAACCCATGATCCTTCGTGTTGTTGAGACAGACCGGGCTAGAAAATTAAAACTCAGTTCACGACCCGCCTCTGTTGATGCACTGATCAAGATTATAAAAGAACAGTTGGAAATAGACCTTGACTTCAGTTTGCTGTATGAAGATCCAGACTTTGATGGGAAACTTACTTCCCTTGATGACATTACGGAATTGCCACAAAAAGCTGTTGTGCACATTTCACTTTCGCTCGACTCCAGCTCTCTCGCATCTACTGATATACTTTCAGATATGTCATCTCCAGAACGTCTAAGCAGATGGCCTCCAGGTCCTTTTCCAGTTCCTACATTTGCATTCGATGTTGAGCTGAAACTTAGAGACGGAAACAACGAATTTGAGAAGAACAAGAGACACCTTAAGTTGACAAGAGACCTAAAGCACGACATCTTAGAAAAGCTTGCATCTACAATGTATGCTTTCAAAGCTTACCCAAGTGATAAAGAGATAGCAGTGGCTTCTGCGGCTCTTGTCGCCAAACATCCCTGCTTGAAGGAAGCAGGATCTGAGACCGGCTGCAATGGATGGAAGAACAGCATCAAATTCAAGATGGACAATTTCAGGAACAAGCTGAGACGGGCAGGATGTGAGGAGGTCACTGTAAATGCTGGAAAAAGAGGTAGAAGCAATCCTGATGGCGAACCTTCACATTCCAACATTAAAAGACCCAAGCGAGCAGAAGTAAACTTCCTACCCAACTATCCCCAAGGAGAGGATTCCTTGAGGCTTGAGCAGTTGAGGCAGACAATTGCTGAAGAAGTCAAGAAGACTGAGAAGAACCTGCCCCTCATTAGAAAGCTGATGCAGACCACATTTGCCCTGGGCCGACAGACCATAGTGAAGTCCAGCCCACCAGTGAACGAGCTCATGGACCTCTGGCCTGCTCTCAAAATGGAGTCTGAGGTAATATAGATCAGCTCTCTCTTTCCTGTGTTAACATTTGGCACATTCTGTGTGTTTTAAAGTGAAACTTGTGATTCTTAAGCCTGGTTTATATACTCTAGGCGCATCTGCGTGTGTGTTCTGTGCATCCCCGCGAGCTAGTCATCAGCGACCGATTCCGCAAAGCATGTAATGACATGGTTGACCAGAAATCCCGCCGTCATGCTCTGAAGCCCAAACCAAACAAAGTAAGAGATCCACCAAGTTGAAGTGACTAATTGATGTTGATATACTATATTGTCCTGCTGTTTTTAAATATAGGTGTATGCAGAGTTCCAGCTGATTACCAACCAGAACCTGCCCAACACATTCTACGCTGAGCTTGACCGCCATCTTCCTCGACTGATGACGTTATTCAGACAGAAGGCGTCCAAAACTGGGAACACAGCAGATGCTTTGGCTCACATTTAAAAAATCCACGATGAACAGGTGAATAGATTATTATACATGTCATAGGTCGAACCTCTGTAACATTGAACAGGTTCAATGATTCAAATGAGCTTTTGAATTTTACAATTAGTCCACCATTGTGTTTGCCATTTTTCCGATTGCATTAAAGATGTGAACATGTTATTTGTGGACATATCTGATTGGACTGTTTAAAATCCGCTTTGTTCAGTAAACATTTCCATATAATACAATTCTTTTTTTCTTCTTAATCTTACATCTTAATAGGAAATCCATGACGTTCACACCAGGCGTACCACTGTTCTCCATGCCCTGCCTGTGTATCTGCATGAGGAAGTCTCTGGATTTTTCAAAACCTGCACAGTGAGTCTGAGTGAAAATAATTTACAGTACAACTGTATATTAAGTGAACAGTTAATCAAAATGCTAAGTATCAGTCTTCCTTCCTTCCAGGTCTCCCTTGTGAAAGAGATATTTGATCTCGACGGGACTAACCTGGTTAAATAAAAATAACCTTCTCACCAAAAAAATAGTTCTAACTAAAATATAAACAACTTACAAACACAACTCCATATACTTAGCTTTGTGCTGCACTTTGTAGAAACCATGGATTTATTTGTGATTATTATGTCTCTTTCATTCCTTCAGGACACGCCTGATGAGCCAGAACTTCAGGGTGTTGCAGTGGCCCTCCTTACTGTCATCAGTGACCATGACACAAGTCCAGTTCACTACCAGCCTGTGACAATCTCTGTTGTCATTGAAAGTCACATCATGATCAGCCTCCCCAGATTTGGTGATTCCTTCCTGGTAATGTTTGGACTAATCTATGCACTACACCTCAGCTACCTAAGGGACTTACCAACACTTTTGAATTAATTCAGAAGATTTTACTAGGTCTAGAAGCTGGGAAACTGTCGCCCAGGTTGCAGACTCTCAAGAATGACTTGATGATGCAATAATTTTTTATTTTTATTTCTGTTTCTGATTTTTCAATGGATTTTCTCCCCGTCCCAATTAGTCGTTGTGCCAATTCCCCCCCCCCCTCCCCTACCTGGTGCTGTATGCATGTTCTCCTACGAGTCGGTATAAGGGCGTCCCGAGTCGATTGCACGCTTCCCCCGAGACGTGCGCCGACAGCCAGTGACGTCTTTTCACTTGGCAGCGAGGGCTCTCATTGGTGAAGTGTAACGCGTGGGAGGGCACGCTATCTCCACCAAGTCCTGCCCCGCTTAGCAAGTGCCGAGACCTGACCTGTAGGCGTCGCTGTCCACAACGCCAGATTCCCACCCGCCAGCTTCCCCACCCCCTAATACTGCCAAATTGTATTGGTGTGAACGGCCAGCCAAGCTGGTGACAACGCAGGGAGTTGGATTCGAACACGCGAATCCAGTGTCTCCAGCGTTGGTGACGAACGCAATCTCCGCTACGCCACCTGACCGCTCTTGCATTAAACTTTTGAAGGTATTATTTTGACATGACAAGGAAATTAATACCTCACCCCACATCCTTCTTTCAGATGAGTTTCTATTCCTTACTGTCATCAGTGATCATGACACAAGTCCAGTTCACTACCAGCCTGTGACAATCTCTATTGTCATTGAAAGTCATATCATGATCAGCCTCCCCAGATTTGGTGATTCCTTCCTGTAATGTTTGGACTAATCTATGCACTACCCCAAAGCACTTACAAACACCTCAAAAGTGTGTCTATAGAAACTCATCTGAAATGTCTTGTCATGTCAAAATAATACCTTCAAAAGTTGCTGTACTACTTTGCAGATGTTCACCCAATAGGTCCAAACTACTCAATGTACCTTGTTCTTTATTTTTTATGTAATATGTTTACATTTGAGAGTTTTACAGTTAGAATTTTCTTAACCGTCTATATAGCATTATTGTAATTTCATCCAAGTAAGTTTTAGAGTTGAAAGAGTTGATCAGAATCTCAAAGGCAACATCCAAGTCCCAAACGTTTGTTTCTCGAGGAACAATAGGAGGCAATGGGCATAAATGCCACTCTGCTCTGACTGCTTCCATTGCTTGTAGGCAGTGGTAGAGTTAGTGTTCTCAGTACAGAGTACAAGGCGATATACCAGGAGTCATAAACACAACACAGAAGCGTCATTATTAACATATACAGAATATGAACTTATACAGAATATGAACTGGTCAATTACACAACGAGTGAATAAAGACACAATAATTGATTAATAAAATAACTATTCACCATTAGCTGGACTCAGTTCCGTTTCACTTTAATGAATCGCTTGGGAGTCAGCAGCAGCAGACCATCGATCTTGTATGCTGAGAGTGGGACTGTATCGTTGAGACCTTGTAGGCAGTATAGTTAGTGTACTGTATAGTGTTCTCAGTACAGAGTACTGTAGTGTTATATAGTTATCATTCTGCAAACATAGCCTGCTCTAAATGACGGATGGTGCCTCTGACATTCTGACTAACTCTTTCAATGAAAACACCATCTTGTTCCATGATATAGAACATCATGGAGCAAGTACAGCTGCATTTCCATATGTAGGTATGTGCACTATTAACAGTATTGCCAGCTGTATAGCGTGTAATGTGGATTGGTATTTTGGTTCCACATTGGCAGGACCCAATATACAGCACAACGTTTGTGAATTTTACATGTGCCAAGCGGATTGACAATTTTCAGATAATCTATACATTTTATTCTGTACTGTACATAGATACACTGTGTTATCCCAATGGTCACAATAGTCAACATGTTTGCTCATTCTATGACCACACTATACAAATTTGAGTAATTCAGCCAGGATGTAAACAGCTCTGGTTATGTGCACTGCACATATTGAGACCCTTTATTATTTCAATATTTGCTGGAAATACATTGATACATCATTCAGTAACATTTTCAGAGCCTTATAACAAACATTATTACACTATTGTGACCAGTGGGATTAAATGTGTAATATACATTACATTTTATGTACATGTTATAACATGCATGTATTTATTTCTATATATATTTTCAGATAATCTATACATTTTATTCTGTACTGTACATAGATACACTGTGTTATCCCAATGGTCACAATAGTTGCCGTCAACATGTTTGCTCATTCTATGACCACACTATACAAATTTGAGTAATTCAGCCAGGATGTAAACAGCTCTGGTCATGTGCACTGCACATATTGAGACCCTTTATTATTTCAATATTTGCTGGAAATACATTGATACATCATTCAGTAACATTTTCAGAGCCTTATAACAAACATTATTACACTATTGTGACCAGTGGGATTCAATGTGTAATATACATTACATTTTATGTACATGTTATAACATGCATGTATTTATTTTCTATATATATTTTCTATATATATTTTCAGATAATCTATAAATTTTATTCTGTACTGTACATAGATACACTGTGTTATCCCAACGGTCACAATAGTTGCCGTCAACATGTTTGCTCATTCTATGACCACACTATACAAATTTGAGTAATTCAGCCAGGATGTAAACAGCTCTGGTCATGTGCACTGCACATATTGAGACCCTTTATTATTTCAATATTTGCTGGAAATACATTGATACATCATTCAGTAACATTTTCAGAGCCGTATAACAAACATTATTACACTATTGTGACCAGTGGGATTAAATGTGTAATATACATTACATTTTATGTACATGTTATAACATGCATGTATTTATTTTCTATATATATTTTCTATATATATTTTCAGATAATCTATACATTTTATTCTGTACTGTACATAGATACACTGTGTTATCCCAACGGTCACAATAGTTGCCGTCAACATGTTTGCTCATTCTATGACCACACTATACAAATTTGAGTAATTCAGCAAGGATGTAAACAGCTCTGGTCATGTGCACTGCACATATTGAGACCCTTTATTATTTCAATATTTGCTGGAAATACATTGATACATCATTCAGTAACATTTTCAGAGCCTTATAACAAACATTATTACACTATTGTGACCAGTGGGATTAAATGTGTAATATACATTACATTTTATGTACATGTTATAACATGCATGTATTTATTTTCTATATATATTTTCTATATATATTTTCAGATAATCTATACATTTTATTCTGTACTGTACATAGATACACTGTGTTATCCCAACGGTCACAATAGTTGCCGTCAACATGTTTGTTCATTCTATGACCACACTATACAAATTTGAGTAATTCAGCCAGGATGTAAACAGCTCTGGTCATGTGCACTGCACATATTGTTTCAAGTTCAAGTTTCAAGTTTCTTTAATAGTTGTCATACAGAAGTACAGAATACTTTCATACAAAATGCTTCTTACTGTTACGCTCCAGAGACTGTGCTAGACAAGATAGTATCAAATAACATAGTATAGCATGTAATTTAGAAGTAGAAAATGAGGTCACAGTGTTCAGTATAGACATATGTACAATGTTCGATGCAGAATAGACGTAACTGAGTTACCATATAATATACAATACTATGCAGTGTACTAATGTACAGTACTATATAGTGCAAAGCAGAAATGGGATGAGGTACAATTTAGGTACAATTTACAGTAAGGTGTACGAGTTGTAGTGCAATCCTTCATCAATAAATATAAAGTGTGGGGAGTGGGTGCTACAGTGTGTTTGTTTAAAGTGAGTGTGTGCGTGTGGATGTGTGTGCTATGTGCGTTTGATGGTTGTTGTTGTGTAGTGTTCATTGTTCGTTTAGCAGCCTGATGGCCTGGGGATAGAAGCTTCTTCTGAGTCTTTCTGTGCTCGCCTTGAGACTCCGGTATCGCTTGCCTGACCGCAGCAGTTCAAAGAGGCAGTTGTTCGGGTGACTGGAGTCTTTAATGATTCTCTTAGTCTTGCCCCTGCAACGCTTGTTGTAAATGTTCTGGAGGGTGGGGAGCCCCCCTCCAATTGTGCGTTCGGCTGAACGTGTCACTCTTTGTAGTCTGCTTCAGTCTTGTGCAGTGCTATTCCCAAACCAGGAGGTGATGTTGCCAGTCAGGATGCTCTCTATTGTACATGAGTAGAAGTTCTTAAGGATCTTCTGACTGACTTGGAACTTCCTTAGGCGCCTGAGGAAGTAGAGGCGTTGTCGTGCCTTCTTCACAACACTGTCAATGTGTGTGGTCCATGTCAAGTCCTCGGATATGTAGGCTCCAAGGTACTTAAAGCTGTTGACTCTCTCAACCGGTGCCCCGTCGATTCTGAGGGGGCTGTAGTCCTTGACCCCCGACCTCCTGAAGTCCACAATCATCTCCTTTGTTTTGCTGACGTTCAGGGAGAGGCTGTTTTTCTGGCACCATCCCGCCAGGACCTTGACCTCTTCCAGGTAGGCCCTCTCATCGTTGGCAGAGATCAGGCCCACCACCACTGTGTCGTCAGCAAATTTGATGATTGTATTGCTACTCCGCTGAGCCACACAGTCGTGTGTGTACAGGGAGTAGAGGAGGGGACTCAGAACACAGCCCTGGGGGGCCCCTATGTTGAGGGTGATGGATGAGGAGGTGCAGTTGCCTGCTCTCACCACCTGGGGTCTGCCCGTCAGGAAGTCCAGGACCCACTGGCAGAGGTCATAGTTCAAGCCCAGGTCCCTGAGCTTGGCTATGAGTATGGAGGGGACTATGGTATTGAATGCCGAGCTGTAGTCGATGAATAGCATTCTCACATAGTTCCCCTGCCTCTTGTCCAGGTGTGATGCTGCTGTGTGCAGCACATGGGCTATGGCGTCCTCCGTGGACCTGTTGGGGCGGTATGCAAATTGCAGGGGGTCCATGTTGATGGGGAGGGAGGAGCAGATGTAGCCCTTTACTAGCTTCTCAAAGCACTTCATGGCTATGGAGGTGAGAGCTACAGGGCGGTAGTCGTTGAGGCAAGCAGGCTTGGATTTTTTGGGGTACAGGGATAACAGTGGACTTCTTCAGGCAGGTGGGGATGACAGCCTGTTCTAAGGACAGGTTAAATATGTCAGTGAATACCGGGGCCAGTTGGTCGGCACAGACTTTTAGGATGCGGCCGGGGATGCTGTCCGGACCTGCTGCCTTCCTGATATTCACTTTTTTAAAGGTTCGCCTCACCTCATGCTCTGTTACCCTGAACACTGAGTCTCCATCAGCAGCAGACCCCCCCCCCCCCCCCCCCCCCCCCCCCCATTGCCGTGGCTTGTGGGCTGGTGTTGTTATTACCAGCATTGAGACCCTTTATTATTTCAATATCTGCTGGAAATACATTGATACATCATTCAGTAACATTTTCAGAGCCTTATAACAAACATTATTACACTATTGTGACCAGTGGGATTAAATGTGTAATATACATTACATTTTATGTACATGTTATAACATGCATGTATTTATTTTCTATATATATTTTCTATATATATTTTCAGATAATCTATACATTTTATTCTGTACTGTACATAGATACGCTGTGTTATCCCAATGGTCACAATAGTTGCCGTCAACATGTTTGCTCATTCTATGACCACACTATACAAATTTGAGTAATTCAGCCAGGATGTAAACAGCTCTGGTCATGTGCACTGCACATATTGAGACCCTTTATTATTTCAATATTTGCTGGACATACATTGATACATCATTCAGTAACATTTTCAGAGCCTTATAACAAACAGTATTACACTATTGTGACCAGTGGGATTAAATGTGTAATATACATTACATTTTATGTACATGTTATATAACATGCATGTATTTATTTTCTATATATATTTTCAGATAATCTATACATTTTATTCTGTACTGTACATAGATACACTGTGTTATCCCAACGGTCACAATAGTTGCTGTCAACATGTTTGCTCATTCTATGACCATACTATACAAATTTGAGTAATTCAGCCAGGATGTAAACAGCTCTGGTCATGTGCACTGCACATATTGAGACCCTTTATTATTTCAATATTTGCTGGAAATACATTGATACATCATTCAGTAACATTTTCAGAGCCTTATAACAAACATTATTACACTATTGTGACCAGTGGGATTAAATGTGTAATATACATTACATTTTATGTACATGTTATAACATGCATGTATTTATTTTCTATATATATTTTCTATATATATTTTCAGATAATCTATACATTTTATTCTGTACTGTACATAGATACACTGTGTTATCCCAACGGTCACAAAAGTTGCCGTCAACATGTTTGTTCATTCTATGACCACACTATACAAATTTGAGTAATTCAGCCAGGATGTAAACAGCTCTGGTCATGTGCACTGCACATATTGAAACCCTTTATTATTTCAATATCTGCTGGAAATACATTGATACATCATTCAGTAACATTTTCAGAGCCTTATAACAAACATTATTACACTATTGTGACCAGTGGGATTAAATGTGTAATATACATTACATTTTATGTACATGTTATAACATGCATGTATTTATTTTCTATATATATTTTCTATATATATATTTTCAATTGCCATAATGTTGGAGAGGGCAACACAATGTTTTTGTAAGATAAATAGATGTATACTCTTTGAATAGAAATAAATATAAAGAGTTTGAAGTTGTAACACAATGTTTTTGTAAGATAAATAGTTTCGATGAATAACAAAACCTCCTAAATGCATACAAAAAAAGGGGAAAACTTCATATCTGCACTTTGCGAGGCACTAATACCTGGTTGGTATTGTTAACATACGTGTAATATAGTCCAAAAACAGTGTATACGGTGTTTACAGTGTTATTGTACATTGCTAACATACAGTTTATATATTATATATGTATACTCTTTGAATAGAAAAAAATAAAGAGTTTGAAGTTGATATAATGTGCTTGTGTAGTTATTTTTCTGTTAACTTATTCACATGGATTTTAAAACTGAACCTTAAGTTATAGTAACTGCAAATATTTGAGTTGATTAACTTAAAAGAAATGAGGCATAAGAATAACTCAATTTATTTGAGTTCTGTTAACTTAATCACATGGATTTAAGGTTGAACCTTAAAGGATAACTCCACTATTTTGGGAAATTAGCTTATTTAACATCTTCCCTGGAGTTAGACAAGAAGATGCATACCTTTTTTGTCTCTGTGCGTGCATTTTAGCTTTGGGAATAGATGCTCCGTTAGCATAGCTTAGCTTCATCACTGGAAGTGAGGCAGGACAGTAGCCTTACAGTGCCTTACAGTGTATTGCAAGGTCTGACATTGACCAAACTTGATATGCATGACCTTGGTGGGCTCTAGGTCAACTCCTGAAAAGGGGGTCAATGTCAGACTTTGCAATCAAAAGTTAGGGGGCTAATAACATTTGCCATAATTTCAGTGCGCCCCTAACTTTTGATTGCAAGGTCTGACATTGACCCCCTTTTCAGGAGTTGACCTAGAGCCCACCAAGGTCATGCATATCAAGTTTGGTCAATGTCAGACCTTGCAATACACTGTAAGGCACTGTAAGGCTACTGTCCTGCCTCACTTCCAGTGATGAAGCTAAGCTATGCTAACGGAGCATCTATTCCCAAAGCTAAAATGCACGCACAGAGACAAAAAAGGTATGCATCTTCTTGTCTAACTCCAGGGAAGATGTTAAATAAGCTAATTTCCCAAAATAGTGGAGTTATCCTTTAAGTCACAGTAACTGAACATATTTGAACTGCCTTAACAGAGAACTGTAAGTCACAGTAACTGAATATGTTTGAGTTGCCTCCACTTGAGAACCTTAAGTCACAGTAACTGAACATATTTTAATTGCCTTAACTGAGAACTGTAAGTCACAGTAACAGAACATATTTGAGTTGACTCCACTTGAGAACCTTAAGTCACAGTAACTGAACATATTTGAACTGCCTTAACTGAGAACTGTAAGTCACAGTAACTGAATATATTTGAGTTGCCTCCACTTGAGAACCTTAAGTCACAGTAACTGAACATATTTGAATTGCCTTAACTGAGAACTGTAAGTCACAGTAACTGAACATATTTGAGTTGACACCACTTGAGAACCTTAAGTCACAGTAACTGAACATATTTGAATTGCCTTAACTGAGAATTGTAAGTCTTAGCCAACTGAAAACATTTGAGTTGATCAACTTAAAAAATTTGAGGCAGGAGATTACGTAAAAAATTTTGAGTTCTGGAAACTTATTGGGTTTTACAGTGTACCTCTGGTCCTTCATTCTGTTTTTCCGGTGGGTATATGATTTATCTGGTAGGGTGACAGTGGCTCAGGAGGTAGAGTGGTCGCCTGGAAAATCGGAAGGTTCCCGGTTTGATTCCTGCTCCTCCCGGGCAGCGTGTCAAAGTGTCCTTGAGCAAGACACTTGACCCCTAATTGCTCCCTATAAGCAGGTTGGCACCTTGCATGGTTGCCTCCTCCGTCGGTGTGTGAAACTGTGAATGTGTGAGTGAAGGGGCGAATGTGAGGAACAAAAATGTTAAAGTGCTTTGGATAAAAGCGCTATATAAATGCACCATTTATCATTTAATAGACTATTGTTCTTTCGTGCATTGAATTAAATACATACATTTCTCTGAATCATCAGCAGCCTACACACCAGCGTCAAACAAACAAACAAACTAAACAGAAAACAAATGTATGTTGCATCACTTTACGAGATGTGTTAATTTTGTATGGATATAACTGTATATAATTGTATTGCCTATATTTAAAATAAATAAATAAATTACGCGCGCCATTACATGGTAAGGCAAATAAATGTGTCATGGAAATCGGTGGTGGAAATCGGATCAGGAGATACACTCGAGGCTTGACCGTTTGGCCTGATTGTGGCACAACAAACAAAACATAGCTGCAGACAGAAAGACAGACAGACAGACTTGTGCACGCATGCATGCAACCGATTCGCCTGGTGGAGATAATGAATGTAATCAAAAGATTACATTCGGTACATGTTAAACAAACAAAGACATTGTATTTATCACATACTGTAGCTAAATGGCTTAAAAGACAATGAACCCTCTAATCTGCAATGTTTTGGCTCATGAATCGAGCAAACAGGAAAGACATTTAGATGCAAAGCAGTCCGAAAAGCTCTGTGACAAGCCAGGGAGGTTGGTCATTCTCCAAATAAACACTTAACCAAAATTAAATCCACGTGTACCGTAATCATAATGACAAATATCTGGCTAACATTGTACTGTGCATTAGCTATGAAAATATGTAAACTTTTCAGATCATGGGTGAAATTCCTAAATCACTGGATTTGGTAATAGAGGCCTTGCACAGAATGTTTGTGTAGTTCTCTTTCTTCCAGTATGGCTGCCTGTAATCATTGGTAACCACTTTCAAAAGAAAATTCCTAATTTCTGTGCAGTGGTAGAGTAGGTAAAACAGTGGAAAAGCATTTTACTATTCAACTGTACCAGTAATAAGACACCAAATGATTATGTTTTTGCTGATATATTTCTCATATATCAACACATAGCAACTGTTGATTTGCACATATATCAACCGTTGTCTCTTCCATCCAACAAAATAACAATTCATCAACATGTGGAGAGGTTGTCTTAAGCTCATTCACAAACTGGAAGCGCGTTCTCGTCCACCTGAATTTGCATACAGACACGCCCCGCCAGCTCCTTATAAGGCAAGGGCCGTGTGCGGGCCGTGTGCAAATCGTAAGCGAGAGGCTCCCCGTATTCAACAGGTAGCGCGATTAGATTAAAATATATTGTCATCATACAGCACACTATAGCTATAGTGGAATAGACTGTATTAATATTCCATAATTCTACCGCAATGTTGCGCGCTCCTGGCCACCTGCCTGGCGCACACACACAGGCACACTGTATAGCCTACGTGGTAATGAATGTTAACAGTAGGCTTATATTATTCGAATGACTTGTTTTAGGATCGCAGATACTGTATGCGCTGCCCTATATTAGTCATACTGTAGAACGTACAGTACACAGCGGGACATTTTAAAGGCCGCCACAGAGTCAGGCGTACGTACTGTGAGCGGACCGGACTCCGCAGAGGTCTGCGCGGACTCCGCGTCGCTCACCGGTGTCACACAAAAGGCTGCTCGGCTTGTTGGTTGACATCGACCTGCATTAAATGTAGTAAACTGGCATGAGAAATGTAGGAAATTGGAACGTGGTGGTAGGCTTGACTATGAAACCTCAAACAATTGCGGACATGCCACGCGCAACAAGACGGCAGCATGGGGCCTTTCTGTGTGGAGTTTGCATGTTCTCCCTGTGTTCGTGTGGGTTTCCTCCCACCCCATAAAGACATGCATGGTAGGCAGGGACTACAGATGAAAACTAGCTCATTAGCTAATTCTGGCACATTTACATTGATGTGGAAACTGAAGATGTTGATTAATGTGCACTGTCCCCTGGGTAATTCTTTTTTTAATAAACTAAACTAACGGTATAAATATGGAATATTAATACAGTCTATTCCACTATAGCTACGGTACATCCACACGATTGGATTTAGTTCTTATTTATATATCCACTGTCATTTGCAGTGCTGGTGTAGTGCTTGTATTTATTTTCGGACATCACAATGCCTCTTGAGACATGACTGTAAAATGTAAATTTGTATCATACAAATATTCATATTTATTATTATTATGATTATTTAATTCCAAGGATGTCTGTAAAATCAACGTGAACGCAATCACCATGATTCCTCCCAAATAAAGCCCTTAAGAACACGGCGCACACCAGTCTGTCCGACTTACGACTGCTCTTCAGCGCTCCTAAATCCTGCTCTTAGCTACGAGTGAATCTCAGAGAAGGGACCGTTCATGAATCCCAAAATCTGCCCGAAAAGGTCTTAAGTGGAGCTACGACGAAATGTGTTCTTAAATTTTCTCTTAAGTCCGTTGGTGAATGAGATCCATTGGTTGCTATGTTACAGGCAGCCATGTTGGAAGATAAACACTCTGTTCAAGGCCTCTATTTTATTCTATTCTATTCTATTCATGTTGGGTCAATCCACTCAGCAGGGTAGGGATGAATTAACTTTCAATTCAGAATTTAAACAAATTGTACTTCCGGAGCTCTGATGGCCAAAAATAAAATGAATGAATTTATACAGCGCTTTTCTAGACACTTAAAGTGTGTTACAATGTAGGGTGGAAATTGCCTCCTTCACCACCACTGTGTAGCACCCAACCTTGCAATGGCTGCCATACACTGGCACTAGGCACACATCACACTACACAATGGCTGAATGGCTGGAAGGCTCAGCACAGGGATCGGCTAATTAAGGGGGAGGGATTATTAGGTGGCCTTGATGTCAGAGACCTGATTGAGAATTTGGCCAGGAACATCGGGGAACCCACAAAGTTGAGGATATCAGAAGGAACATCTCACCCCACACGTAACTTAGCTATCCCTCTGGTCTGCTCATCCACACTGGCCTGCTTTCAGCCCATCAGTCTACCCACCCTCACAGAGATAGAGGGAGATAGTTTCCTCTATGAAACCCGCGACCTGCCCCCTTGACACTGTTTTCACTGCTCTCCTGAAACAGGTTTTTCATACAACCGGTCCCAGCATCCTCTCCATCATTAACAGCTCCCTGGCAACTGGTACAGTTCCATCCTGCTTTAAACATGCAGTAGTCCAGCTCCTATTGAAAAAAACAAACATTGACCCCACCCAGCACAGTAATTACAAGCCTATTTCCAAACTTCCTTTTTTGTCAAAGATACTTGAAAAGGTCGTTATGTGCCAATTGTCTCCCTACCTGCACCAGAACAGCATCCTGGAGACATTTCAGTCAGGGTTTAGGACTGGCCATAGCACAGAATCAGCCCTCCTTAAAGTTTCAAATGACCTACTCCTCACCGCTGACAATCGTGACTGCTCTGTTTTGATGCTGCTTGACCTTGCAGCTTTCGACACTGTTGATCACAACATTCTACTAGATCGTCTCCAACATGGGGTTGGTGTCAGTGGCACTACATTAACATGGTTCTCCTCCTATCTCACAAATAGAAGCTTTGCTGTCAACATTGCCAACTGCTCCTCCCCCTCAGCCTCCCTCTCATGTGGGGTCCCGCAAGGGTCCATCCATGGCCCGATTTTGTTCTCTCTCTACATGCTACCCCTTGGTTTAATCATTCAGAAGCACAACGTCTCCGTTAATTGTTATGCTGACGACACAGCTTTATGTCTCTCTGAAACCCAACAACCAGTCTTTACTTAACAGTCTCATGTCCTGCCTTGATGACATAAAATGTTGGATGGCACAAAACATTTTACAACTAAATGAAAACAAATGTGAAATAATCCTTTTCTGTCCCCCAGACTCTGTCACCACCCCGCGAGCCCCATGCAGACCACCGCCCTGCGAGCCCCAGACCACCGCCCCGCGAGCCCCAGACCACTGTCCCGCGAGCCCCAGACCACCGCCCCGCGAGCCCCAGACCACCGCCCTGCGAGCCCCAGACCACCGTCCCGCGAGCCCCAGACCACCGTCCCGCGAGCCCCAGACCACCGTCCCGCGAGCCCCAGACCACCGCCCCGCAAGCCCCAGACCACCGTCCTGCGAGTCCCAGACCACCGTCAATGAAGTATTACTATTCACCCAAAGACCCAATACCGTGGCAACAACTACCGCACTACCGGTAAAATAAGTGCCGAGAACCGTGGGAAGTGATGCAAACTGTCTTGTCGTGTTTTGAACATTTATGTTGTGTTGATGGAATCACGTTAATATAGAGAGATGAAAACAATACGTTATTTCGATTGATATGAATTGGATAGGCTGTTAGAGGTTAGAGGCAGAACTAGCAAGCAGGCTGCAGGCTGTTAGTAGAGGCAGAACTAGCGTAACGCACTGTTTGGGCGTAGAACGAGCGTACGTCAGTGGCCAATCAGATCGCAGAACGCAAACGCAGAACTGCAAGTTTGTTGGTAAAAGACTACACGCAGCAAGGAAGGGCCAGGCAGAGCCATGCTACTCTTCTACCCAGGAAAGATGCTTCTATAGCGGCATAGAGTATGGAGGAAGACGAGGCTCTATGAAGAGAATGGGGTACGTTTGAAGAACAATTTTAACACACCCATGAAAATTATATAATTACCATCACAATATGTAAAAAAATATATATATTTTTTTGATCTAATCTAGTTTCATCTATTAATTCATAACTTTTGAACAATAGATGCTATTTCTAATCTGTCAGCTGTTCTATATTGCCAACAAGATTGTCTACATTCCATTCATTACACATAAATCTGAAATAAGCAAGGAAAGTGCTTGACATTTTTTTTTTATCTTCAAAGTTTAATTTCAACAAGTTCAAGTTATGAACCATAATAATAAAAATTATGATGATAATCATTTTATATCATTGGAAAGCCCTAGTTGTTAGCTTCAAAATGGTACCAAATATGAGGTACTTTGAAATACCCAGTAACTAATAATCTATCACAAACCAATGCAAGTTCATGTTCAGGGATTTCCTAAATGGACCAGAGGATCCTGCAGCAGGTAAGGCAGGCGGCTTAGTGAAGATACTGTACATACGCTTGTCAAGAGCCAATCATGCAGTCATTCATTATTGACATTACTAAATGAGATGTCATGCTAATAAGATGTCATGCTAATATTTATGTCATGTTCTACAGTAGGACTTACTACTATAATACCTAATAAAACAAGTTATTCGAATAATAGAAGCCTACTTTGCTGGAATGATTAATTTAGCACGTATACTAGGGATGCTCGATATTGGCTTTTTTACCGATACCGATATACCGATATTGTCCAACTCTTAATTTCCTATACCGATATCAACCGATATCAACCGATATCAACCGATACCGATATATGCAGGGTTTCCCCCCCCCAAAAAATGGAATAATTTCAGGTAATTAACATTACATATCTCTTGTTGTGGAATTAACACAACATTATGCATACTTTTGACAATAACTAAAATCAGAATTTGTTCTTACTTGCTTGCCTGGGTAAATAAAGGTTATAGAAATGTAAAAAAAAAAAAAAAAAAAAGGAAATTGAAAAATTTGAAAACCGATACCGATATTTTCCCATATCACATTTGAATGCCGATATTGGCCGATAATATCGGTAGGCCGATAATATCGGTAGGCCGATAATATCGGACATCCCTAACGTATACAGTTAGCGGGGTGTGTCTGTATGCAAATGAAATGAACGAAAGAGCTGGGTGTATTTGAAACAGCTGGATGTATTTGAAATAGCTGGATGTGTTTGAAAGAGAAGCTGAATGTAATTGAAACAGCTGCCTGTTTGTAACTGCTTTTTGGTTTTACTGTTCTCTTTTTTTATTTTCAATGGGCCTCATTCAACAATACTCTCTTATTATTTTTCTTATATTCTTGCTTACCTGTCTGTTAAGAGAACAATAAGAAAAGCCACCGCCACATTCATCAAGCCGTTCAATCTGTGCTTACCCAGGAGATTTGCATGCTGAATCCCACTCATTCTTAAACTCAAAAGCGCGTTTGCGCTAAATTCATTTGCATATAGACACGGCCACCATCTCCTTATAAGGCGAATGAGGCAGGTGTAAAACAGCCGAGTTTCGCCCATCTGATCCCTGTCTGATATATTCAACAGGAAGCGCTTTGCAATCTCAAAATGACACACACACACACACGTCTCACAACTTGCGACTCAGTGCATGTGTGTGTTCCTGTGGGTCGCTCATCGCATGTGTGTGTGTGTTAATCTGATGACAAATAAAGACTTATACTTGTACTTATACGTATACGTACTGTATAGTGCGAAATAAATCGTTCCAGCAAAGTAGGCTTTGTCAATAGTGAACGACTGGCTGCGCGCTTGTCAAGAACCTGATACTGATATATATAATGCCGCTGATCCATAATGTTCTCTCCTTTGTGAGAGAGATGACAGGTGACAGATCCGGTATTTCCGAAGCTATAGGTTCGGAAATACCGGATCTGTCACCTGTCATCTCTCTCTAAGATGTCCGTGGCTAAAACTCTGAGTGCGCTCAGAACTTTAGGTGTGGAGCAGAGTTTTGATTGATTGAAAATTGTATTAACAGATTGCAGAATGGGTACAATACAGTACAGCTCAATACACACAATTGTTAAGGTGCAGACCAGAGAAAGACTTTCGTCTTGTTTACATCAGGGTCCCCCATTGTCAATTCATCATAACATAAATGACATACGACATACAGATAGACAGTACTGCTACATCTATACAGAGAAGATAAGAGAGGAGAAGAGAGGAGAGGTTGTAAATATGCGTTATATGCGTACGTCCTGGGCAGCCAGCATCTAACTGTTCTAACAGCAATATATAATCCATTTCAGAAGCAGAACGCACGCAATAAGTTATAATAATTATTATTATTATTGAAAAGTTCTGCATGGGTTTATAAAGTCGTATTTGGGGGTACTGTATTTGGGGGCAATTAACCAATGGTTTGCTTTCAACCCATGAACTCCTTCCTCTCTCACCATTTATATATATATATATCTTTTTATTTTATCTACTAAAACTGTATTGTATTATATTGTTTGTTTTGTAAAGTGTCTTTGAGAATTAGGAAAAGCGCTATATAAATCGTATGTATTATTATTATTATGAATGGTAGGCTTTTTTAAATGTTTCTCATCTGGGTAAGAATTTCTTATTTTGGTAAGAGTGCTCTCGACCACTCTTATAATTTGTTCTTGCCTGAGAAAAAAGCAACAATAAGAAAACTTTGCTGAATCCCAGGGCCCTCATTCATCAACGTGGCGTAGAAAATGTTCTATTTCCACACGTAAGCACAGAATTTAGAATCAGTGCACCCACAAAAAAAACTGGATTTACCACACGTGCGTACGCAGGTTCTACGCACACCTGTCATGATAAATATCACCTTGGCCCTGCGCCGAGGCTCGTGCACACTTTCACGTATTTGCATACCAGAACCGCCCCGATTAACCATATACGGTAATGGGCCACCCCCATGAAATGTGGAAGAATGGACTAAACCGAGGGAAGCGTGTTATGAGACAGGCTGACAGACGTGTACACGTACGGTGATGTCGGATATGATATCTATTAACCATTGCTGCCTGGGCAGCGCAAACACTAATAAAGACCGTGCTGGAATATGACTGCCTTTTTCCGTTTTGTTTGATTAATACCCAGGGATTAAAGTTCTCCTCAATTTTATTCCAAATCGCGACGGATTTTCCGTCAATTTTCTACCTGCTGCATATGATTTCTAGAGTCATACAATCTATTTTGATGTCAGTATTGGGTAGCCTATATAAACAATAATACGAGAGCATATACAAGAACAATGAATCTCACTGCCAATGATGTAGCCTATACGCCATGTGTAGCCTGCCTATATGTGATCAATACAAACTTGAACTTGAATTCCATCATGTCTGTGTGCGGGTCACTGCGGGAACTCACAAGGCTGTTGTCACAATGTAAATAAGAACGTGCACTGAAAAGTTACAGTATGTAGTTGGTTGATTATTTGTATGACAGTCAGTAAACCCTTGCAAAAAGTATCCGTTTTATTTAATGAATTGAAAACATTCAGCATCGCCTTCCTCCCGGCATGCAGCAACAACATGTATCAGGCAAATGCGCATCGCAACATTGACTTAGTGGAATCCCTTTCTATTCACATAACTGCATTTGTGATGGAGCTTTGACAGCTACAGTAACAGTCTATTGCTCGATCCATCTCCAATATCACGATGGACCGTGCCGGTGGCAAAGACCCGAGGGTGGAGAGGATCTTGAATGAATTCCATCATCATATGTTGTGTGTCTGTCCACTATGTCTGTTACTTTGTTATTCCCCCCCCCCCTATCTATGTAAAGCGACCTTGGGTCTCTTGAAAGGCGCTATATAAAATGAAGCTATTATTATTATTGTTATTATTATCACATCTGAGTGGGAGCTCATAAATAGACTGTTAGTCTCAGTGAAGTTTCAACGGAGGTCATCTATTCTAACCAACAAATTGAAGTAGAAAGCATTTCGTGACCAATCTTATTTGGAAACATGAAACACAAAATAATTAGCTTTTTATTTGAAACCATATTTAATCGCGTTTGGAGGTTGGTGTTTTGCGTCTGCCCCCCCGTGCCAAACAAGCAGGCCAACCTCTTGTTCGCGTGTGAGCCTGTTATAATTACACTACTGTCGCTATTTTATAATGAACTATAATGAATTACGGGTCATACAGAAGTTGAACACTAATGCACGGAAGCTTATTTCCGCCTTGAAACTAATGCAGAACTGAGGAGCGCTTATGCCGTAGTAACGATGTTCTACCACTGGGCGTCAGCTAAGTGTGCTCCGAGCTGTGCGTACACATAAGCACGAAGTCAAGTTCAAGTTGAAATTGATGAATCCCACTCTTTGCTTAGAAATGGTCGTACGCACAGGTTAAGCACATATCTGTGCGTAAGTCAGGTTGATGAATGAGGGCCCAGGTAAGAACAAAGTAAGAGGAAATGCTAGTTAAGAACTAAATCTGTTCTTATATCGCTTCATGCATGAGGCCCATGTCTTTATTCAGGTTTAACACTATGGTCGCCGAAAACGAGTTTTCACGTCATTCCGAGCCATGCTCATTCTGCCGAAGACGCCGTAACTCGTCTTTGATGTCAATATTTCAAAAATCTGTCATCATATTTCCTTTCCGGAGCCCTGAGACACAGTGCTGATCTCCTCTCAACTCTCTAGCGGTTCAAGAGCGCCATCTGGTGGCCGATCGGCAGATTGCCAACCGGATATTAACCTTTGAACCGGTAGTACTCATCCAAATGTGGTCCGGCCACTCGCTATAGCTCCCGCGACTCCATCTTGATTTCAATTTCAACCAGGCCAACCTGAAGAAAGTGATGCCGTCCTTTTTTCAGCACATCGCTTGCTCCACCAGAGGGAAGAACACACTCGACCACTGCTATTCCCCGTTCAAAGCCGGTTACAAGGCAGTAGCCGCTCCGCCATTAACGGGGTCCACAAGCTCGAGCGATCATGACTCCATCTTGCTATTTCCGGCATATCAACAGAGATCACGTGACGCCGTCGTGTCACGTGAGACAAAGAAGTGGACCGACGAATCAGAGGCCACGCTCAAGGACGTGCTTGCAGACACGGATTGGGATATGTTCAAAGGAAGCGCCAGTGACGTCAGTGAGCTAGCAGACACAGTGGTGTGCTACATCACAACAATAGCTGATGGTATTGTCCCCAGGAAAACGGTGCGGATTTTCCCAAACCAGAAACCGTGGGTGGATAGCACTATTAGAGCAGCTCTGAACTCTCGTACCACCGCCTACAACCTGGGTAGAGAGTCAGGAAACATGGAGGAGTATAAGGCTTCAGTCTATACTCTACGCAAAGCTGTCAAACTTGCTAAGAGGACATATGCTGATAAACTGGAGACACAAATGGCACAAAACGACACAAGAGGATTATGGCAGGGACTGAAGACAATAACTGACTATAAAGTCAGCGCCCCCTCAATGGGGAGCGACGACGCCTCCCTCGCGGACAAGCTCAACATCTTCTACGCTCGGTTTGGTGTAGACAGTGGCGCTGCTGGCTCTCCGGCTAGTGACGTCACTGGCGCGCCGGCTGTTGTGGAGGGGGGGGGGCAACCGCGAGGGGGGGGGGACGCTCTCTCGTTGTCGGAACACAGTGTGAGAAGAGCATTTATGCAGGTGAACACCAGGAAGGCTGCTGGCCCAGATGGCATAACAGGACGTATACTCAAGACCTGTGCCAACCAGCTGGCCCCTGTGTTCACCGCCATATTTAATCAATCACTGGCGGAGTCAGTGGTCCCTGCCTGCTTCAAGATGTCTACCATCATCCCTGTGCCGAAGAAACCCTCCCCAGCATGTCCAAATGACTACAGACCGGTGGCACTCACCTCTGTGGTCATGAAATGTTTCGAGAGGCTGGTCAAGGACCACATTTGTGCCTCCCTCCCCAGTGATATGGACCCTATGCAATTTGCATACAGGACAAACAGGTCCACCGACGACGTGGTCTCCCAGGTACTGCACAGCACCCTCTCGCACCTTGACCGTCAGAAGGGGGGCTATGTGAGACTGTTGTTCATTGACTACAGCTCAGCGTTCAACACCATAGTCCCCACCAGACTGGTGGACAAGCTGATCGAGCTAGGTCTGAGCTCCGCCCTGAGCGCCTGGGTACTGGACTTTCTGAGCGAAAGACCCCAGGCGGTCAGGGTGGGGGGTCAGACCTCCAACACCATCACCCTGAGCATCGGGTCCCCCCAGGGCTGTGTTCTGAGCCCCCTGCTGTACTCACTCTACACACACGACTGTGTGGCCAAGTTCAGCTCCAACTCCATAGTGAAGTTCGCAGATGACACGGTGGTGGTGGGGCTGATCTCGGACAACGACGAGAAGGCCTACCGGGAGGAGGTTGAGGTACTGGAACGCTGGTGCCAGGACAACAGCCTGCTCCTGAACATTGGCAAAACCAAGGAGCTGATCGTGGATTATAGGAGAGGACAGCAGGAGACACACACACCACTGATGATAAACGGGGCTACCGTGGACAGGGTGAGCAGCTTCAAGTACCTGGGGGTCCACATCTCAGAGGACCTGACATGGTCAACACACATAGAAACAGTAGTAAAGAAGGCGAAACAGCGTCTCTACCACCTGAGACAGTTAAGGAAGTTCAGAGTATCGGGGAAGATACTCCAGTCGTTCTACTCAGGAGCTGTAGAGAGCATCCTGACCGGAAACATCACTGCCTGGTATGGAAACAGCACGGCACAGGACAAGAAGGCCCTACAGAGAGTGGTGCGCTCAGCCGAGCGTACCACGGGTATTGCACTACCCCCCCTGCAGGTTCTATACAACAAGAGGTGCAAATCCAGAGCCTGCAGGATAATGAAAGACCCTCACCACCCCAATAACAGCCTGTTTCAGCTGCTGAGGTCAGGCAGACGCCTGCGAACCCCAGCTACTAGGACAGAGCGGCTTAGGCTCAGCTTCTTCCCCCAGGCCATCAGAGCCATGAACAATGAACATTGTGTCCACACACAAGCACACATGAACACACACACGACACGCACACTGTGCACGCTCACACACGAGCAGCCACTTAACACTTTAACATGAGCGGGCACACACTCATGTCGCACACACTCACACTTATGGCCAAAGGAAAGGACACTTTAAATTAGAATAACAGGAACAGTGTATTGCACTACCAAAGCTAACTAGCATGTCCCACATGCTCTGTAAATAACTATGTACAGATACCGAGAAAATGTTTGTCACTCCATGTTACCTGCTACCTGTTACTGCACAATGTTGTTTTCTTCTTTTGATTCTATTATATGTACCACTGTATTGCACATCGTTGCGGGCAAGACCACCCGCATTTCATTGTATACCTGTATGCCGTGACAATTAAAAGTCTTGACTTGAAAAAAAAAAAAACACTGGATAATAGATTGCTCGCCCTAACTCAATAAACAACGTTATTTGGACGTATATACTATTATACAACCTGGAAATGGATCGGGCATTTCTACATCCCATAATAGAAAAAAATCTGTTCCACGCTCATCTGCCAGCGGCGCGAGGAAGCCACGGTAAGATTCAGCGTTATTTTCTAACGTATTCTATACTAACTGATCTGATGAACACTCTGGATGAATCATCTAACGCTGCCCACGGAATTATAAACGATCCCCCGCCCATCCGGTCAACATCAGATGATGCGTAGAAACTTCTAGAAGTACGTCCAGTTGAAACTTTTTATCTCGCACAGATTCCTACCAAACTGTATTTGATCATCAATATAATGCATTTAGGGCTATAAATCACGTTCTGAAGAAAGCTGCAGAAAACGATAAAAACATACTTATACTTTAGACCATATTTTAGTATGAATATGTGAATGAAAAAGTTTAACGTTGCTACACCCTGAACAATACATATAGGACATTGAATGGGCCATAATAATGGCAATGTAGCAATAGAATTTAAAAAGTTATAGCCCTGCAAAGAAGGAGAACTTCTCCATAGACAAATAGAGCTGGCGGAGGATGGTATATTAAGAATTTAACCCATGGCGATTAAAGTGTTAAGTTGTCATTGTTAAAAATATTGTGAAACTAATTTAAACAAATGGCTGTTTACTTGCTGACAGAACTCCCACATTCCTATTTACTTGTCAATGAGTTGGACAGCACAACCTATTCCTGCCTAAAGTGAATATTTGATTTGGAAAGAAAATCTACTCCCTGAAGTCAGTGAAATGAACGTGAACTGATCCCTCCCAACCCTGCTACTCACACAGTGTCAGACATGCAACACGACTTGATGCCATTGTGTTAAGAGGAGCGACGGGTTAATCACTTTGTAGAGATACAGGCTAGCAGCACAGCGTAAGTACAGAATAGAGTAGGGGGTGTGAATCACAGAAGTCTCATATTCAAGACTTTTGTTGCAGCCAGAGCTTCTTGTTCTATCAGATTAGAGAGCTCTTCGTACAGTGTAGTTGCGATGCTTGGGGGCTTTATACGATAATATTGTGATTCTCCATGTTCTGTGATAATGTACCTTCAAGTAGTGAGTGATTCAGTGCTGCAGGATAAATTGAAATGTATCACTCCGGTTTCCGTTCATTTGACTGAAGGGAAAAAGCCACAAATCAGTTACCAGACTGAATTCAAAGCCCTTTTTCACCATCTAGCAGTCAAGGTGACCTTTCCCTCCCCGCCCTCCCATTTTCAAGATAATTTACAAGCACGGCATTAGAAAGTCTTTCATTGAAAGGAATAGTTGCCATGAAAAATACTGTGATACTGGCCACATCACATATCTCTACAATACAGAGGGTACAAATACCATGGTACCATACGGTTATCCATATTTTCTCCCACCTCTTGCAAAAAAGGCGGAGAACTGAACCAAAAAAGAGGAAGTTAATCTGACTGTATCGGAGGTACCTTATGAATGGTTTGCTTATGGCCCTCTCTCCTCTTCTCCTCTTCCTTCCGGACCTGGATGCAGGCCATGCGCCGCTCCTCGTCCTGCGGGGGACAATCAGTATGATCAGGGTGTCGCAGGGGGAGGGGTCAGCTGTGCAGGCTGGGTCGGCGTGGAGTGAAGGTGGGTCGGATATGCGGGAGACAATCCCACACCAGCCAGCAGCATCCCAGGATTATCTGTCTGACTGAGCCCAGCTGTTAGGCAGAGCCAACAAGACTCCCAGAATGCAACGCTGCAGACACAATCTGAGAGTGTGGCAGCTGAGCCGAGGGCGGGGGTAGGGGGTATTCAGCTGTGACGAGTCAGGGGAGAACATGTCTCGGTCTGGTCAATAAGGGGGTGAAATACAAAACTGACTCTGGAGCTGTGGTGATGGATTATTCTGTGGCTATTTCACTTGGTGAGGGAGAACCAGGCTTGTCTTTATTAGGCTTATTTGTTGTTCATTCACAAACATGTGTGATGAGAGCAGAAGTATTACCCAACTGTGTATGCTATTATTCTATGAGGCCTAATCATTATCTCATTGATTACAGAGAGGGGTTGTTTGCAGGTATACTGTCATACACTATGGGCGGGATCCACAAAGAATGGATTGCACGGTGCTAATTGCACCCTTACTTACAATTCATTATTAATTGAAAATGGGGGACCCTGATGTAAACAAGACGATTGTCTTTCTCTGGTCTGCATCCCCTTAACAATTGTGTGTATTGAGCTGTACTGTATTGTACCCATTCTGCAATCTGTTAATAAAAATGTCAATCAATCAATCACCGCACTAGGCAACCGGTAATTAGTCCCACGGCCACTACTTTAAAAAAGAATCTGTGTTGAAATCCAAAAATTTGGAGTCAGAGGAGCAGCTTCCTGCCATTGATTTATTCTGCCCCCAAGCTGCGCAAAAGTGCCAGCAAATGTTGCAGTATTGCCTCACAATTCCCTCACAATTGTCTGTCCTTGGATTTTCCCGAGAAGCATTCATCCGATCTTCTTCACACTTGGCAGATGTATTGCTAAGCAGGGATGCAGTCGTAATATCAGAACTGCCTGGACGCCACGTGCACACGCGCATACATGTTCCCTCGCTTGCGCACAGAACAGATGATTATTATGCATAAATAGTAGGAAACATGTTTGTATAGGAAATTACTAGTTTTAGTTTAGTTTTTGTAAATATTGCCTTGAAATAGAGAAGCTGAAAAAGGTAGCAGGATGTAGCCTTCAATATATAAAGAAATTATATTGTCAACAGATATGGTTGAAAAAAAAACAATGTTTTAAATATAATTGTAGTTACAATTTCTTTAATTGAATTAACTTAAACTAGAAAAGTAAATACAAACTAAATTAACAATGTAACTTAGTTTACAGAAGGACAGTTTCCTTCTGAAGCACAACTTAATGCCTCATCCTTCCAGTCGGGACCATTTGTCACATAGTGAGAGGTTCCACAGATCAAGCAAACCCGCAGGGCTTGTATTTTGGTTTGGCTCTTCTCGTTCTTTGTTATGCTATCGGTATCCTATTATTATGCAAAGTCTAGGCGATAAGTGCCGGGTACTTGGCGCACGGCGCGACGAGGCCAGTGAAAATTGTGAACGCATTTTTGTGCACATGCACGCGTGTGCACATCCGTGCGCGTACTTCTGCTCAGAAGAAACTGCTAGGACGGCGTGGTACAGAGTGGGACCACCACTGCATGCATCACTGTTGCTAAGGACCCAAGAAGGTGCAGTGTCTTAGGCTGCGGTTACACCTTTCGTTTCATCTTCGTATTGTTGTCATATGCGTTTCGCCGCGACGTCGTGCGCCTCGAGTCACACTTTCGTTTTTTTTTTTTGTTTTTGTCACCTGAGCACACTGATGTAGTACACTGCCAAAGCAGTAGGTGGCAGTAGGTGGCAAACATGAAGGCAATTTCAACCAATCAGAACTTGAATGTGCCAATACACTTCCTGGAAGCTCCAGCAAAGAAAATGTCAACAAGGCGGGCGCTTATGAGCGCCACCATCTTGCTATTTACCCAATGCAGCAATTATTTTTCAGCAAAGCCTAATAAAAGTGCAATAAACAAAACGGATACATTCACTGTGTGTTCTGCCTGTCATTTGTTGATGAAACAAAACTAACATCAACACAAGTGACCACCAAGAGCGGATAGTTTAGTCTAAAAAAAGATCAGTAGCATTGTTAGCTGCATGCTAACGTCAATGGAATTTGCCATTATAACAGTATAGCATTGTGGCTAGAAGCTAACGTTAGCTCACGCTACTTAGCCAGCACCAAACTGATGATATCGGGAGCTATGAGTAGTTAGATAACACTAGAGACAACGCTGTGTGTATTAAACAAAGGTGAATAGATGACTGGGCCATTTTGTTTAATGCTTGTTAAGTTGAAAGAGGAGCTTTGAGCTAACAGGGTTTGATAGCTAACACTAGCTCATGTTATCCAGTGGCAGTGCCAATCGGTAATGCTAGCAGAATGAATGGATGTAAACTTTATTTAACATATTGCATATGGGTACAATACAATACGGCTCAATACAAACAATTGTTAAGGGAATGCAGACTGTTGTAGCT
Organism: Notolepis coatsorum; assembly: GCF_963971535.1. Classification (NCBI taxonomy): domain Eukaryota; kingdom Metazoa; phylum Chordata; class Actinopteri; order Aulopiformes; family Paralepididae; genus Notolepis; species Notolepis coatsorum. The sequence goes on along the minus strand of NC_140184.1, from coordinate 56,776,405 downwards.
TGGACTGGGGTCCTTATAACAATAACTTGACAACACATAGTAGCTGCAGCTATTTGGTTTGGGACAGCTCTCGGAAGGGCACGCAGATGGTATCTACTGCGCATGGGCGTTTTCGCAACAACGGCTCTGTGCAGACTACATGCTGTTGTCGGCGCGTTTTTTTAGCGGTTCTCCAAAACGCAAACACAATTTAGCGTTTCAGCCGTATCCGCAAAAAAACGCCAAAAAACGCATTTCTGTGTAATAGGGACATGAAACGTATTCAAAAACGTATAAAAAAACGCCACAAATACACTAGTCTAACCATGGCCTTAGTCTGAAGTTGATTGGATGAGCAGTTCTTGATCCAAATGGGCACTGCACTAGTAATAGCCAAACTGCAGTCAGACAGACATAGATTTTTATCTTAGATAATCTGTTTCTAGTACCACTACTGGTCACATGGTACACAAGGGCTAGGTTCCACAATTCAGACGGGGAGAGAAAAATCGCCAGTGGCTGCATGTATGGAAACTTCCTTATAGCGATACTATGACACAGTTTGCATGGCATATGTTTGGAGGGCAAGGTGTGTAGTTGTAACCCAGGTTTCAGATTCATAACTATTTAAGTTATAAGAACATAAATAGTTAATGCCATTGAATAAGAACACAAATAGTTAAGGCTATTATGAACATAAGTAGTTCTGTATCGTTAGTGGCTTAGCTTGGCATCGCTACTGCACTATCTCGCGTACGTGCACGCGTACTGAATAAACCACAAATGTACCTCTAATACCAGTATTAGTCTGACCACACCCCTCATCAGCTTACCTTCATAAGCAGGTGTGTGGTCACCTGCTCTCCTCCTTCTCGCTTTCACCACAAGGAAGAGGTGCCTCGGTAGATCCCCACACTTGACACCATGATGGAAGAAATTGGATTAGGAACAGCTTGGGAAACAAGGATACGTTGACATCATATCTTTATTTTCTCTCTCACTATTTTCGAGAAAATACGGCGATATTGTCTTCGTACTGGAGTGTCTAGAAGATGATGATCATTCTACAAACCCTCCACCGGTTTTCGTATTGGGAGCACGCCGCTGCATGCTTCTCAACTGCAGTTCCTTGCTGTGTTTGTTGGGGTGAAACCTGTCAGGCCACAGCTGAACTGTCGGACATGCCGCTGTTGTGAGGAGCGGTGCGTTCCAGGTTGGGTGAGTAGTGTTTGCTGGCGGGCTCCACTTGTCTGTTAGTGCTATGGGGGCTACTTGACAAAGTTTATGGAAACCGGCCCCAGGCTAGGGTCCTTTGTTTAGCCGTCTAGGCGACAGAAGGCCTTGGTCTGGCGACCATTATAGTTTTAACTAGTGGGCCGCGACCATTGACACTGGTGATCCCTGTGTGTTCTGGACGAGTGGATTCTCTCTGTCACCGTGTTAAGACCCCATCTTTCATATCCAAATGAGAGTATTCCTTCACGAGGGGATATGTGCATGTAATGTGCGATAGCGGCAGATTCATGTTCAAAGTCAGCTATACAGGCCAGTTGGTACTGTGCTGATTCCGCCGGACGTGTTAATGTCACCGTTGTGAAGCGGTGTTGACGTCTTGTTTTCTCTTTTCTCTTAAAAAGTGAGGAGGGTTCAGAACGGCGGCCTGTCTGGGTGAGTGTTATGTCATTGTTTACATGTTCATAGCTTACGGTTAGCCGGTCGGTGGCCTGGCGCGGGGTAGCTTGGCTTCTCGCGCGCCGCCGGGAGCTCGCTCCTGATCGCGTGCGTCGTAGATCGGCGTCTCGCGAGAGGAAGCAATAGCACCCGAACGGTTGGAGCAGCCGTTAGCTTGATGCTATTCTGTTGAACGTGCTTTGATTTTTAACATGTTTTACACTCTTGACCACGACGTCATCCTTGACAGGGGATGTTCGTCGACCCTGCCTGAGCCTAGACGGGGATTGCGTCAACAAAGAGGACTGTAGCGACTGGTGGAGCGGCGACGCTGCCCGGATCGAACAACACGGGACGGTTGTGTTCTACGGTGGCTTGTGACTGCACTTCGCTGATCTGCGTTCCGGGCAGGTACGGGGTTGGCCAGACCTCATAACACGTCTTCTGGTTTTACCTTGCTAAATGTATTGTGAATAACGGTGTTTTTTCCCAAAACGTGTGTTGTTGCAATGCATTTGAGATACGTTGCGGGTTGTGTGTGAGCTGTTTTTGTCACTGGCAGTTAGCTTCTCCGTGCAGATCGTGATGTATTGATCTGGTTGTTGTGTGAGAAACATCATGGTGTTTATGTGTACCGTGTACTCACTACTAAGGCAACTAACCTATGAAGCTATGCTTGGTGACGAGTGAGTAAAAGAATGTTCTTTCTCAGACTGTAATGACAATGAACAGTGAGTTCACACATTAACAGGTTTTCCTGTTTTAACTGGCCGTATTGAGGGTAAAATAGGAGGATTGTGTTTCCCCCCCCGGTTCCCTGGGGACTTTATCACCTCCTATCAGACATGTTGTGCATTAATTGTGTCTTTTGTGTGGTAGGGATACGATGTAACTCTCAGCTTGATTGCTGAGGTTGTGCTAAATCTGCTGGAGAAACTTATTTCCTAAAGGGAAATTGGTTTGGTTGCTGTCATGTGTGCTTAGCAAGGCCTGTGGTCGATACTAATCAAGAATGATGTATTCTCTCATTGTGAAAAAAACGGCGTTCCTCTGTTGAGTGTTTTTGCCATTTTTTGTAGGTGATGATGGGTTGTGTGTGTCATGTGTCCTACAACTGGGTTGTACTGGCCACAGAAGCACATGTGTATGTTGGACCGGGGTTCTTAGAGCCCTCTCTATTCTGTGTTTTTCCTTAGTAAAAATCAGATAGCAGGTTAGCTCGTGCGCTGTGTGGAGCTGTGAAACGCTTCATAGAGCTGACTATGACTGTGTCATATTCTCTTTTTGTCGTTACGTCGTATCATGGGTGTGGGGTCGTAAAGGGGTGAACTGGTAACCTTTCCTCTCCCCATTGTTCTGTCGGTCAGGGGTACACCCCCTGTCCTTCAAGGTTCCCGTCACGTGGCGGTTCGGCACGTTACGGGGGGGGGGGGGGGGGGGGGGGGAGGGAGTTCCTGGTCCCACGGCCTGGTATATTGGGCGTGTGCACCGCAGGAATTCCCCCGCCATAGAGTACGTCACCGTGCGCGTCTCTGTTGGTAGGACTTCCGTGTGCTGTTCAGGTCCATGTGATGGATCTGTTTTCAGGGGGGGTGGTCAGGGCTCCTCCTCACCAAGCGCCTACTCAGGCCTTCTGTGAGTTCGGACTCCTTCTTCCATGTGAGGAAGCCTCCATCAGAGTACAGAGCCTTCCTCCTCAGATTGTCAAAGTGAGTGGACCCTCTAGAAGGGTCCTTTTCTATTGTATGTATATTCGATTCAATTCGTTTATTGAGTGTGTATGGGTTCGGTGCCTCTTCCCCGGAGGCCCTAAAACCAGTTTTTTACATGGCTCAAGGTGCAATATATTCTTTTCAATCTGTACAGCTCGCGTGGGAAGTCTCTCTGGGGATCCCCGTCTCTTTCCTATGGGAGGGTGGTGGGATGTAAAAATGTGAACATTTTTTACCCCGGCTGTGTAGACTGGGATACATACTGTTGATGCTTCCTTCTTTCTATTCCAGAAGTGTTGGAGTTAGGGAGTGTCACACCCCTCTTGTCGTTCCCCTGGGCGCCTTGGGGATTCAATGACAGGTCTAAATAGCCTGTTCATTGATGGGGGTGTGTCCCGACGCACGTATAGTGCTAGCTCGCTGTAAACAGGCGATTGACTGGCACGCCTTAGTTGCTTGTGGTTGAAACAGCGTTTTTATAAAGCAACTGAGATGGGGGTTTTTCCTCTTCCGGCGACCACATCCCATGACCTGGGTGGGTTGTCGACGGATTCTCGTTCATGTCTGGGGGATGATGACGGGATGGATCTGAACATATGTAGTGGGGTCTCACGCCCTTGGGGTGGGCCACCAGGCGCGGTTCGTCCCAACGTCTGGGTGGCGCCTTCTTTTCATGTTAAGATCAACACGCATATCTGCCCTTCTCCTGGAGTAGGCATGTCGGCGTGGTTAGGGCACGGGACTGGTTCTGGTCACGCTGGTCCAGATCAGTTGAACCCGTTGTCCGCCGGGGATGCAGATCTGCTGTTCTGGTACCCTGAGGGACTTGGGCTTTTTTCAGGGGGAAAAATGCCAGGTCGGTCTGGGTGTCACAGGGTTAAGCGCTATGGAGACCCTGGTTGGGTATGTTTTTACTCAGCACTGTCGTCATGGCTTACAGCCATGCCATTCTGTACGCGCTCGATCTCGTCGGATCTCGGCCGCTACACAGGTTGGTCCTGGTTAGTACTTGGTTGGGAGACCGCCGGGGAATACCAGGTACGGTGTGCTTAGGGGCTGGTTCTCCATTATTTTTCGCTCCTCTCTCACGCATGGCGAAGAGGGGCCTGTGGGGGTGGTTTTTTGACCTCCTCTGGTGACCCTGTGCTTCCCGTACCGCCAGGCCCGGTCCGAAGTGATGTTTGCGACCCGTAGGCCTGGGTTAACCCTTTTTGGAAACTGAAACACTTGTACTGCGGTATAGCCGGTGTATACCCGCAGGTGTGTTTTGGAGTTTTTTCTTGAGGGGTTATAGGAACAACCACCGCATTGGGTAACACCGAGGTGGTTGATTCCCTGGTGTGTTGGAGCAGTGTCAACTCCCGGGTTCACCGTTTGAGGGTGCCCCTGCACGTTCATGACGTCTGCCAATCGTGTCAGCCTTCTCTGCCTCGACCCCTCTGGGTGGGGGTTGTTAAATGGAGGCTTGGTCATGCAACACCGCCAGCTTACGCTCCTTCCGCCGGGGCGGCTGTGTTCAGCTGTCCCCTCTGGCGCCTGTCTCGTCCGCAGTCTCCAGGCTAGGGTTAACAGCCTGTTGCCTGGTTTTTCCCCGGTGCGCTGCCTGCTTCCGTTGGTTAACCTTTTTTGTGTGCTTACGGCCATGCTGACTGCCTATTCTGCAGGGTCAGTGTGCCAGGCGGTGTACTATTGGGGGGACGGGGCCCGCTCGGCTTACGGCCATACCGACCTGAACACGCCCGGTCTCGCCCGATCTCGGAAGCTGGGCAGGTTCTGGCCTGGTTGGTTCCGCCTGGGAATACCAGGTGCAGTAACTGAGGGGCCTTTGTCCGAATACGCTGGCGATGTGGGGGGCGGGGCACTACGTGCCCACCTGGTGGGGTCTTGATGCTGGCATCATGGACTTCTCCGGGCCCCCATTCCAGGGAGTCCAGTCCTTTTGGTGGGTCTGGGTCTTCCTTCGTGCTCTGCTGCTACGGCCTTGCCACGGGGTTGGGTTTGCCCTTGACCCCGTGATTCTGGGGGCAGTAACGAGGTTGTTCCTCCGTTCGTTCCCGGGTGGCATGCGGGTTGTGCGTGTGTGTAGTCGTGGGGTCAGGCCACGGTCTGCTCACCCTGTGCGTTGAGTTGCTTGAGTGCCTCTTCGCACGGTCGGGTCCGTCGCCCTCCCGTGACGTCCCTAATAGGGGGGCTACCCTCCATTAGGGGGGGTCGGGGGGGCTCGGCCCTCCCTGTTCTGATGGTTTTGGGGGGCTGTCAGCGGGGTGTATTTGTCAGCCAAGTGGCTCCGCTTGGCCTCCCTTGTGCAGTAGCGATGCCAAGCTAAGCCACTAACGATACAGAACGTTAGGTTATGACTATAACCAAGTTCTGTTAGTTAGGGGCGATGCTTGGCATCGGACGCCGCTGCAGCCCTTGTCCTCACCTTGTGGTGAAAGCTTGGGAAGGAGGAGAGCAGGTGACCACACACCTGCTTATGAAGGTAAGCTGATGAGGGGTGTGGTCAGACTAATACTGGTATTAGAGGTACATTTGTGGTTTATTCAGTACGCGTGCACGTACGCGAGATAGTGCAGTAGCGATGCCAAGCATCGCCCCTAACTAACAGAACTTGGTTATAGTCATAACCTAACGTTAATATTATTGGGTACCAAGTCCTTTGAATTACAGCATTGCCCTTTAATTTGCGTCATGACGTGAGATGACGTGAGTGAGATAGATATCACGACAGCCACGTTTTGCTTTACGGTGCGCAAGTCTTGCTACTGCGCAGATGCAGACACAATCCCCGGAGATTCAACACGCAGTTGAACAGAGCTAGATAACGAGATGAGATAGCATGATAAAACCAGTTATCAAACAGTTATAAAAGATTCCCCCAGTTGCAAAACCGAAGAAGCGTTGCAGTAAAGTAGCTGTAGCCTGCGGTTTTAGTGAGTTTCAATCAAAATTGTGCTATTCAATTGTCGAGTGCAAAAATTGTTAGCTTAATGCTACAAGCTAATAACGTTAACGTAGCTTCATTCTGAGTTATACATGAACTGCCCAAGCTCAATTTGGTTAAATGAAAACTAGGAAGGAACCATTTCAGAAGTACTTATTAGGGGTGGACGGTATGGTCTAAAATGTATATCACGGTATAATTTGAAGCATAGACGGTAACGGTATATATCACGGTATCATCGTTTTTGATAATCTTTTTTTTTATTTTATATAATTTTCTATTTTTTTTTATAAAATATATATATTATATAATTAGACTTGTACTTGTATTATCTGCGAGACATCGCCACCACACAACAAGCTCCACTGTCTGTGTGTACTCTAGTAGCCTCCAGCTACGGCCAGGATTCTCTGGAGCTGCACCTGGACCTATACTCGAGTAGCCTCGAGCAGCGCTACGGCCAGGATTCTCCGGCGCTGCACCTGGACCCTATTGGCATAACGTTACTTAACTGTGCTCAGCAAGCCCTCAGCTCGAATACGCATCGAATCAGTGTTATAAGACATTGATATCAGGAGCTATCTGTAGCTACTGCTAGCCGGATATATAACGTTAATACAACGCCTCAGTGAATTATTTAGTTCAATGGGACATTTCGTTTTGAACGGTGAACTAACTTGCGCTAACGTGAGCTAACAGGTAGCATACACGTCTCTCTACTAGACTTTGTGGAGTGTTTGTTGATGTCAGGAGCTATCGGTAGCTGGCCGACTAGATACCGTTCGGTTAGACAATGCCTCATCATGTATTAAACTAAAAGTGAATAGTTGACTGGGTCATTTTGTAACGGTAGCTAAGCTAACGTTAGCTCAGGGAGACGCCGCCGTCCTCCCGTGTCTATACGTTACTATATGAATTGAAAATGGGGGACCCTGATGGAAACAAGACAAACGTCTTTCTCAGGTCTGCATCCCCTTAACAATTGTATGTATTGAGCCGTACTGTATTGTACCCATTCTGCAATCTGTTAAATAAAGTTTTCATTCATTCATTCCCGTCCCACTAGACTACTAGACCCGTGTTTACATGCGTGCGGTAGGGGCTGGCACGCCCACTGCGCGAATCCTCCTAAATAACTTTTTCCAGTTCGCACATATCTATTATCTATGACTAATTCTATCTATTTTTAGGGGCAAATGCGAGTGAAATAGTCGCGCTGTGGTTACATGACGTCATTGCTATTTTAGAGCTGCCCTACCGGTTACACGGTATAGTCAAAATCCATACCGTAGAGCAAATTCATACCGTTTATACCGTATACCGTTTATACCGTCCACCCCTAGTACTTATAATTGTATTGATATGCTGTACGATAAGAACAAGGTCTATACATTTTGAATGTTTTTGAGAGTTTCATATGAACGTGGGGAATGTTCCATATGCTAGCGCACTTTAGCCTAAATTAGCATGTGGCATATGATCCCACGTGCTGGGATGAGACAGCCTACTTTAGCTTAGCATAGCTAAAAGTAGCCTGATTGATTATTGATAGCTTTCTATTGAACGCTCAGAGAGGAAATTGGTATCTATCTTCTTGTCTGACTCGGGAGAAGACAGTAAGTGCATTTCCCATAATGTTGGCATCTTCTGGTTTTCATCCCCTCACCTAGGGCCGTGTGACCTGTGACCTATTTTCTCTCATGTTGCTGAGGTTTAAAGGTTGTCGGCCGAGGAAGAAAGGAGGGACACCGTAAGGCAGTGAGTCACTCTCTATCTTCCTCAAAGAGCTACACACCTCCACCTCAAAGAGCTACACACCTCCACCTCAAAGAGCTACACACCTCCACCTCAAAGAGAGACACACCTCCACCTCAAAGTGCTACACACCTCCACCTCAAAGAGCTACACACCTCCACCTCAAAGAGACACACCTCCACCTCAAAGAGACATACCTCCACCTGAAAGAGACACAGCTCCATCTTAAAGAGACACAGCTCCATCTTAAAGAGACACACCTCCACCTCAAAGAGCTACACACCTCCACCTCAAAGAGACACACCTCCACCTCAAAGAGACATACCTCCACCTCAAAGAGACACAGCTCCATCTTAAAGAGACACACCTCCACCTCAAAGAGACACACCTCCATCTTAAAGAGACATACCTCCAGCTTAAAGAGACACACCTCCACCTCAAAGAGACACACCTCCACCTCAAAGAGACACACCTCCACCTCAAAGAGACATACCTCCACCTCAAAGAGACACACCTCCATCTTAAAGAGACACACCTCCACCTCAAAGAGACACACCTCCATCGTAAAGAGACACACCTCCACCTCAAAGAGACGTACCTCCATCTTAAAGAGACACACCTCCACCTCAAAGAGACACACCTCCACCTCAAAGAGACACACCTCCACCTCAAAGAGACACACCTCCACCTTAAAGAGACACACCTCCACCTCAAAGAGAGATACACCTCCTCAAAGAGACACACCTCCATCGTAAAGAGACACACTTCCATCTTAAAGAGACACACCTCCACCTCAAAGAGACACACCTCCACCTCCACCTCAAAGAGACACACCTCCACCTCAAAGAGACACACCTCCACCTCAAAGTGACACACACCGCCATCTTAAAGAGACACACATCCACCTCAAAGAGACACACCTCCACCTCAAAGAGCTACACACCTCCATCTTAAAGAGCAACATACCTCCACCTCAAAGAGACACACCTCCATCTTAAAGAGACACACCTCCACCTCAAAGAGACACACCTCCATCTTAAAGAGACACACCTCCACCTCAAAGAGACACACATCCACCTCAAAGAGACACACCTCCACCTCAAAGAGACACACATCCACCTCAAAGAGACACAACTCCATCTTAAAGAGACACACCTCCACCTCAAAGAGACACACATCCACCTCAAAGAGCTACACACCTCCACTTCAAAGAGCAACATACCTCCACCTCAAAGAGACACACCTCCACCCCCTAGCCCACTGAGTGAGAAGGCATTAGACGTTTTAGGGTGTAGTTCCAGGGTGTAGTAGTGGGACAAATACTTTTCCCAGGGAGTAACAAGTAAAGTAATGTGTTACTGTTAAAGAGACAAGCAACATGTGATACATGTAATGACCCCAACACTGATAACAAAACGGAACAGTAATTTTTCACTTAAAGGGATATTTCACTTTTGTAGAAGTCAAAATTCAGCAGTCTTACCTCTGTGTATCTACAAGTAAGCTGGTGACCACTGCTGTCCCGCATTCACTTACAATCGTTTTGGGGAGCAAGTCTAAATAGTGTACTTCTAAAGTATAAATAAACTACAGCTATATGATTGTACTATGTAAAGTTATGTGTTTTTATGAGCTAATGTTGCTATTTTGATCAGTAAATGATCAGTAAAGGAACTATTTTTCACTTGTGGTGTAGTTTGACTAGAGCTAGTCTATATAATGAGAAGACGGAGCACTGTGGCAGTTTTGAAAGGCGAAATCCAATCCAACACTAAAGATGGCAACAAGGAAACTACTTGCTACTGTACAAAATAAACATATTCAGAGAAAATAATTAAATGTGATGCGAGGTCTAGTGACCATTTTTTGGAATTCTTCTTCCAGCATACGTAACTATGGGTAACCACTCCCCAAACATTCATTTACATTTACATTTAGCTGATGCTTTTATCCAAAGAGACTTACAAGTTCTGTACGACAAGTCATCAGGAAGGGCACAAATCTATCAGCTGAGTAACAATGTTCATCAAAGTGTTGCGTGTTACAGTGTAGGTTAGTATATTAGGACAAGTGCATGACAATTCATGTAAATATACAACACACTCAAACTTACAACAAACGGATTTGCTTTTATTTTTCAGAGGTAATAATCTGTAAAGACATGTCCAATGCCAAAACAAACGTACCTTTTACTCAGAAGTCTGTTTTATTGAAATCTGCACAGCAGCAGTTTGTTTGTACTTCAGAAGTATAATATTTAGACATGGTCGTCAAAATTAATGGAAGTGAATGAGGAGCCTGACACCTGGGAGGACTGGTGGTGTTGACAGCAGACAGTAGCCGCTAGCTTACTTGTAGATGCACTTTAACAGAGGTAAGGTTGAAACTTGACATACTACTAAAGTGAAACATCCCTTTAACGTGAACCGTAACCCTTATTCTAACCCTAACTCTTGGCCTAAAAATTATACATCAGTATCAGCCCGACAACTTCCCCCGAAAGTCCACTCTACCTCTGGAACTCCACCTGCTCCTCACAAGTACACACACACACAACCATGTCTTTACCGTGACACGCTTCATGTCGAGCTGTCTGAGTTGAAGCACACAGCACAGGATGGCCTGCTTGTACCATGTCTCCGTGGCTACGGGATTCCCATCCAGGGTGAGCTCAGAGAGGGAGCGCGACTCTCCCAGGCAGGCTAGGTCATCAACACTAGACACAGGAAATAAAAGAACACACACAGCGGTGGAAAGTATTAAGTATTAAATTAATTAAGTATTTTTACTCAAGTACTATACTTAAATTTTTTATATATCTTTTTTGGAACCTTAGCCCCATTTCCTATTTAGTAATCTACCTAGCCTATATTACTAACTACTATGCGAATCTGTCTATAAAGCCATGCACTCAAGACTGTAGCACCAGTGATGGGCAGTAGCTAGCTACAAGTAGCGACGCTACATAGCTTAACTACAATTCTCAGTAGCGTGATGGTAGCGTCGCTACTTTTGAACCAAGTAGCGTTGTCTGTAGTGCAGCTATTTTTAGAACGAAGTAGTGACGTAGCGACGAGGAAAACGCTACACCGCTACTATCGGGAGAAACAGTCTAGACTATAAAGATTTGTGAGAAAAAGAAAAAAAACTCCCCGTAGAAAACTCACTATGATTGGTTGGTTGGTTTAGATATGAGTATGACGACTCACGATTGGGTATGGTTAGGCCAAAACATTACGGGTAGGCCAATCAGAGGCAGGATAGGGCGGGACCAGGGGCGTATCTAGACCCAGCACTTCAGTAGGGCACAGAAGGGCAACAAAAATTTGGCCGGTTTTGGCCGGTTTGTGGGCGAAAATGGGTGGATTTTGTAACTATTTTTTTTTTTACTTTATTTCGGTTTTAGGGTTAGGTTAGGGTTATGTTATTTAATTATTTTGGGGAGCCAGCCCCCCAAACTCCTGAAATGCATAGAAATCTATGAAATAAATAAAACAATCTGACATTTATATTAAAAAGAGCTAGCCACCCAAACCCCTAAAATACATAGAAATCTATGCATTTTGGAACAGTTACTATATATATAGTCAAGAAAGCATTTAGTCATACTTAAAGTTTAAAGTGCTTTACTTGCATTGAACATTGCATTGAACATTGAACATTGAGGAGACATCATTAGAAAGCACAATGTATGTTTCCATAGTTACGCAGATGACACACAATTGTACATCTCCGCTGAACCAAATGATCACACAGCTATAAACTCCATTTCCGCCTGTCTCTTAGCAATAAACAAATGGATGACGAACAACTTCCTAAAATTAAATGAGGGCAAAACTGAAATCCTACTAGTCGGTCCTATAACAAAAAGAGAAATGTTACAGAGCAATATGGGGCAACTTACTCCTTGGATCAAACCCGAAGTTACAAGTAAGTAACCTACACTGGCTTCTGGTAACATTTAGAATTGATTTCAAGGTCCTCCTCCTTATATACAAAGTATAAACATTGCGATCATCTACTACTGGTATATTGAAGGTTCCAAGCCACAGTCTAAAGAAAATCAGGGATGCAGCCTTTGCTAACTATGCACCAAAGTTATGGAACACACTACCTATGGACATTAGGGAAGCTAGATCTCTTAATATTTTCAGAAATAAGCTAAAGACGTACCTCTTCACCATAGCCTTCTAATACACCCCGCTGTTGATTGTACTGTAGCACTATTTTACTCAACAAGATAAATGCAGTGCAAAATATTTCACTATAATATTTCAAAGCGAAGTAAAAAATATTATAATAATTATTTGATCATATTAAATGATCATTTGATCATGTTAAAAAAGGGAAAATAAAAAACATTTGTTAAAAAAAAAAAAAAAAAAAATAATCAGTGGGGCACAGATGATCATCAGTAGGGCACGTGCCCTACTGATAGTGGTCTAAATACGCCGATGGGCTGGACTTCAGCCCTGCAAATCAGGAAGTGAAAATCGAAACGCAGACCACTGAATGAGAATGAATGAATACAATTTAACAATAACAGATTACATGAACCAGTCCGCACGAAATAATGGCAGAGGGATTCGATGTTTCCACTGATGTCATTGATGAAGATGATGCTGTCAACAATAACAACAATGCCTCTCCATGGCCCTATCTGGACACATTTATGAGTTTGACTGAAAAAACGCCTAAAACATATGTGTTTAGGTGTTTATTGTGTCAGCCAAAAACTAAGCTGCTCTCAACTTCCCACACGTCCAGTACTAACTTGAGAACACATATTCAGGTGAGCTGATGAAAACCTTTACTGTCTTTACATAAACATTGTCAACTGTTCCCAAACAGCACACACTCAATCCCCAGGCCATCAGGCTGCTCAACGAACAATAAACACTATACAACAACCATCAAATGCACACAGCACACACATCCCATCACAAACAGTACTGTATTTGCAAATCTGGTATGTCATAAATGTATAGATGTAGCAGTACTGACTATCTGTATGTCATGTATGTCATATATGTCTATATGAATTGAAAATGGGGGACCCTGATGGAAACAAGACAAACGTCTTTCTCAGGTCTGCATCCCCTTAACAATTGTATGTATTGAGCCGTACTGTATTGTACCCATTCTGCAATCTGTTAAATAAAGTTTTCATTCATTCATTCATTCATCCACACGCACACACTCACTTTAAACAAACTACTCACTGCAGCACCCACTTTACACACTTTAGAAAACCTAAACACACTTTACACTTTATATTTATTGGTAAAGGATTTGCACTACAACTCGTACACCTTACTGTAAATTGTACCTAAATTGTATCTCATCCCATTTCTGCTCTGCACTATATAGTATTGTATATTAGTACATTGCATAGTATATTGTATATTGTATGGTAACTCAGTTACTTCTATTCTGCATCGAACATTGTACATATGTCTATACTGAACACTGTGACCTCTATTTTTACTTCTATTTTACATGCTATACTATTTTATTTCATACTTATCTTGTCTAGCACAGTCTCTGGAGTGTAACAGTAAGAAGCATTTTGTATAAAAGTATTCTGTACTTCTGTATGACAACTATTAAAGAAACTTGAAAACTTGAACTTGAAGTGCACTTTTTATCAACAGCTTTAACTAACAGAGATAGGCTATCTGCTATGAACAATATTATGGGGGTGGAAAAAAGAAATAAATAGGGAAAAGATCACCTAGAGCAGTGGTTCTCAACCTGTGGATCAGGACCCCCAGGGGGGGTCCCCACATGATTTTGGGGCCATGGAATGTTTTGTGAGTTACATATTTAAATACATTTGGTAATTTAGCTGACGCTTTCATTCAAAGCAACTTACAAATTGTGTACAACAAGTCAGCAGGAGTGGTACATATCTAGCAGCCAAGGATAGTATTGTTTGTCAAGCTTGAGTGTTATACTCTTGAGTACATACTGTAGTAGTATAGACATATTAGCATAGTTGGTAGTAGTATATACATGGTAGCATAATAGTAAAATGAAGTAAGACAGTTAAAATTCAGATATTGAAGAAGTGTGTTTTTGGTTGATAAAGTGGGCAGGTTTCAGAAGATGCAGAGTTTAGCAGCCTGCTACTAACTACCAGCTAGAAGCTAACTGCTTGCTTAATTGACAACCTGGTGATTATAGCAACTCAGTAATAACGGAATGACCGCTAGATAATTGGACACACACACACACACACACACACACACACACACACACACACACACACACACACACACACACACACACACACACACACACACACACACACACACACACACACACACACACACACACACACACACACACACACACACACACACACACACACACACACATTGTAGTTGAGCTATATTTAATCGAGAGTAACTTGTAGTGTAGCTTACTACATTTTCCAAGTAGCTTGCCCATCACTGTGTAGCACTCAAGTTGATACAGCTCAATACACACAATTGTTAAGGGGATGCAGACCAGAGAAAGACTTTCGTCTTGTTTACATCAGGGTCCCCCATTTTCAATTCATCATAACATATATGACATACATGACATACAGGTAGACAGTACTGTTACATTTAGACATTTATGACATACCAGAGTACAAAAAGAGTCTAAAAAAAGAGTATATACATTTGAGGGGGAATAAACTGTACATTGGAGGAGGTGGGGTGGGGGCGGGGGGGGGTTGGGTAGGTGGGGTGGGGGGGGAAACTGTACATTGGATGTGGTTGGATGGGTGGGGTGGGGGGGATTGGGTAGGCGGGTGGGGGGGAACTGTACATTGGAGGGGGTTGGGTTTGGACATTTACAGGGGCCAGTTTCGAATTGCAGCCTCCCGTAGGTGCTCTTTGAGAGTGGTTTTGAAAGTGGGTAGTGATTTGCATTCCTTTACAGCTGTGGGTAGGGCGTTCCACATTGATGTGGCATAATTGTGAAACGTGTTTAGTCCCTTGTTTGAGCCGAATCTGGGTTTGACATGATTTGTGGAGCTCCCTCTGGTGTTGTGGTCGTGGTGGTATTCACTGACCTTTGGGAAGTATTTTGACATGTACATGGGTACCTGTGTGGTATAGTGTATCTTGTAGACCAGGCCCATTGCAAGTTGCTGTACTCTGTCGTCTACTCTAAGCCATCCTAGGTTGTCAAAGTGGGTAGGGGTGAGGTGGGTTCTAGGAGTAAGGTCAAGCAGTAGTCTGACCAGTTTGTTTTGTGATGTTTGTAATTTAGTTTTTAGCGCCTTTGAGGTGCTTTGGTACCATGAAGTGCAAGTTCAACACTGTTTGATGAACAATGTTACTTAGAGTTGTACCCTTCCTGCTGACCTGTTGTACAGAACTTGTAAGTCGCTTTGGATAAAAGCGTCAGCTAAATGTAAAGTACTTGTCAATGATGTTGTCGATTGGTATAATCCTTTCTCAGCACAATCCTTTATTTTTTTTAAAGTACATTTACATAGTCAATGGGTCCTGTTGTTCAGCCTCACAATGCTATTGGATAGTAAATGTGTTTATAGGTCCCACCCTCCGGCCTCTGAAGTTGCTAATATCTTTTTAATTTGGGCCTCACAGGGTTAACCACAAACCAATGCAAAGTCTTAATGGGGAGCTTGACCCCATTCACTTTGCATTTCTTTGTGTCTAACTAACCTGAAGCTAGTATGAGGAACAGCATGGTGTGCTGATAAATGATTCTATCAATTAACAACATAATTTGTTAAGTAGGAAATATCTGAATATCCCAAAATCTGAACTATCGATTTAACCTCTTAACTCTTTCTGCGCCATACCCGAGATTTCTCGGGGTTTCGAATCCAACCGCTGAGCGCCAAAACCCGAGATTTCTCGGGTTTTGATCCTTTTCTCTTCTTTTCGATTTTCCCATTCTAAACACTTGCGCAGACCTGCCTGTGTCTCCCTGGCACCACTGCCTACGTTATAATTGCAATGACGATCGAATCCCGACAGGTGGCAGTATCGCCTACCTTTTGAACTGGGTCTCTAAGGTGTCTTTCAGTACTGAGGTACCTCCGGCTGCAGGAATCCCTTCCCCCTCAAAGTGAGCAGCACACACAGCCATCTGTCGGAGATCTGCTGGCCCGAAACCTATTGTTTCCCGTATTATAGCCAGACTCAATGTACACGAGTAATAGCGATCGTGATGGAACTACACGGATTATTCATTTTGGAGTACCTTCTGACTAAGCCTAAGGTAAGGTCTATTTTAGGTATATTTTAGCTAAACTAAAACATGCTTTTGTATTGATCACAGCGTTAACTCATTGACTGCCACACTGTTTTCCCATCTCTAATCCCTGGCGCCTGCGTTTCAGACCGTTTTAACAATGTTTGTAGACCCATCGTATATTCTATATTATAGCTATGCAGACATACTATGGCTCATTTGAAATGCTTATATTTATACTCCCAACAGGGAACAAACAGTTTGTTTCTACATACATCCGTTCCTGTGCAATCCCAGGCTAAAGAGTGGCCATTTCCCAAAAAACCCTGCAAATTGTCTAGGAAGAAAGATATCGCGTCTTTTGTGAATCATGCGCCTGGCTTGGCCCGGCGGTGAGATTTGGAGTTGGACAAGACCCCCCCATGTATTTGTAATCCAAAAACGTACCTCGTCCATATGAATAAAGTCAAGTAAAGTAAACAGTATACACAGGTGCAGTATACACAAGGTACCATAACTGGCATGATATGTGAATACGTTATATGTTGTAGTCCGTGCAGGTTTAGTGGTCAGACTTAGTGGTCAGACATTCCAAGTAGTTCTCAAATTCTGTGATGAAATGCTATGAGAGATCTCCTCAGTGAGTCAGCTAAAAGACAACCTCCTGTTTGATGAAATAACATTTAATCCAGGGATATTGTCAGAGTAAAATTCAGTTTAAATATGACATGAATCCGTGTCAGGTGGAGGAGGCAAGGTGCCCTGTCTGACAGCAGCACAGGGGAGGGGAGGCGTGGCTGCTGAAGACGGAACAGACCACTGCATGGTTAGAAGAAGCACGCCTGTGGCTGTATGCAGAACATTCTAGCACTGTGTGGGGGCTGGCCATGTTGAGATTCTATCATACTAA
The DNA here is from genome assembly GCF_963971535.1 of Notolepis coatsorum. Taxonomy (NCBI): domain Eukaryota; kingdom Metazoa; phylum Chordata; class Actinopteri; order Aulopiformes; family Paralepididae; genus Notolepis; species Notolepis coatsorum. The sequence goes on along the minus strand of NC_140184.1, from coordinate 56,759,214 downwards.
TTTGTGATAATGACCTCTCTCTCTCTCTCTCTCTCTCTCTCTCTCTCTCTCTCTCTCTCTCTCTCTCTCTCGCTCCCTCTCGCTCTCTCTCGCGCTCTCTCCCTAGCAACAGAATGCAGCGGTTAACTCTCCAGGAAATGCACACTTCCAAAAGGGCATGAAAAGGCTGTGTCTCAAATGCAAGGTAGCTTCCTTTCAACCTTGAGTATACATACTAAACCTCTCCATAAAACAGGACACGTCCCCAAAGAGGTAAAAATTGCGAGAGTGACCCCCTGCACAAAAAAGGCAGCATATTAGACCCAGGCAACTACCGCCCTGTTTCTATTCTTACCTCCATCTCGAAAGTCATGGAAAAAATTGTCTACGAACAGGTCGAAAAAGACCTTGCGGAAAAAAATCTAATCTACGAATTCCAATCTGGCTTCAGAACATCCCACTCCACTGACACATGCCTTCTCTATTTGAATGACCACATCAAACAAGAGGTGGACGCGGGCAAATACTGCGGCATGATCATGCTGGACCTACAAAAGGCCTTCGACACTGTCAATCACTCCATTCTGATTGACAAGCTAAAAGCAATTGGTCTATCAGTGAGCTGGATGCAATCCTACCTGGAGGGGAGAGAACAGATGGTGGAGGTAAACAGTACTCTATCCCCCCCCTCCCAGTGAGCTGTGGTGTTCCACAAGGAAGCATACTAGGACCACTACTGTTCCTAATTTATGCAAATGACATGTCGTCAACTTGTGACTGCAACTTGTTCTTGTTTGCGGTCGACTCAGCCCTGCTGGTCTCTGACAAGAACAAGTTACAGGTTGAACTCGGCAGAATCTGCACCTGGCTCGCTGATAACAAACTATCATTACACCTGGGTAAAACAGAGTCCATTCTCTTCGGATCAAATAACAAACTCAGCAAGACCGACGGCTTCTCAGTTACAGTGGGTGACAATATTATCACAAGGAGAGATGAAATTACATACCTGGGTTCCATCCTAGAGGCAAATCTTTCCTGTGACAAAATGGCATCCAATGTAATAAAAAAAGTCAACCAACGAACTAGATTCTTGTACCGGATCTCCTCTCTGGTAAACAAGAATACCCTGAAGACTCTGGCAGGAGCACTCATTCAAGGGTACTACGACTATGCTTGCACCTCATGGTACCAAAGCACCTCAAAGGCGCTAAAAACAAGATTACAAACATCACAAAACAAACTGGTCAGACTACTACTTGACTTA
>NC_140184.1:56670468-56752968 GCF_963971535.1 Notolepis coatsorum | reverse complement strand
GTTCAAGACCGCCATCTGGTGGCCGATCGGCGAATCGCCAAAACCGGAAGTGAGCGGCCGGAAGTGGTGCTCACCCATATTTCGTCCGGCCACTCGCTATCGCTCCCGGGGCTCCATCTCGACACACTGGATAATCGATCGGTTGCCCTAACTCAATAAACAACGTTATTTGGACGTATATAGTATTATACAACCTGGAACTGGACCAACTAGATTGACATCCCATAATAACGATCTTTTTGCTCCAGTAGCATCGCCCAATGCTACGAGGAAGCTGCGGTGAGTTTCAGCGTGTTTGATTATTATTATCCATATAAACTGCTCTGATCTATATATCGCCCATACTACATAAATGATTTAACGTCTGCCACAGACTTATAAACCCCCCCCCCCCCTTCCCTCCGGTCACCAGCAGATGATGAGGCATGACGTTTAGGACCTTGTACAATTGAAATTTTTTATCTGACGTCAATCGGTATCAAACTACATTTGATGATCTAATATATGTATTTATGGCTGTAACTCACGTTCTGCAGAATGCTGCAGAAAACGATAAAAACATATTTATACTTTAGACCGTATTTTAGTATGAATATGTGAATGAAAAAGTAGAACGTTGCTACATCCTAAACGATAGATACTTGACGTTGAATGGGCCATAGTAATGTCAATTTAGCAATACAATTTAAAAGGTTATAGCCCTGCAAAGAAGGGGAACATCTCCATAGACGTACAGTGGTGGCAGAGAGGTGATTAAGATCAGAATAATCCCTGGCAGATAAAGGGTTAACCCATACCGCTGTAAAACGAAAGGTTATTTCATAACCTAGTTATATGAATACTGGCCGAGCGTCTCGCTCTGCCAATGAGATAACCTCTTATCTCCTTGCACATATTGTGCACACGAAACAAACAAATGCACCCACTTGCACGTGACCAAGCCACGCCCATGCGTCTCCCTATATGACGCCGGAAATGGTCACGCTCCACCTTCCTCAGAACGATTTCCATAAGCGGAAAAACCATCCAAGGGACCTCAGGGTGCTAAGAGCGAGACGCTCAGCCAGTATTCATATAACTAGGTTATGAAATAACCTTTCGTTATATAGCATACTTGGCTATCGCGTCTCACTCTGACAATGAGATATGGGGCAGAGCGGACGCGTGGCCCGACAAGTGTACCCCCTGAGGGCCCGTAAGCCCCAGGGAGGAGGGGAATCCCGTCCACCCGCCCGTCCTAATGAAGGGGGGGAGGGAGTCAACTCCACCAAAGTGCGAAAAAAGGGGGAACCAGGCACCCCTGAAACGCACAGCACATGCGAGACCACATGTGACATAGCACCCCGTGGCCCACACCCACACCCCTGCTAGCCCACCAAATGGTGGGACGCAGGAGAGGTCCCAGACCTCAGAACCGCCTGGGAGACAGAACCCCCAGTCATGTCCATGAGGTAAAACTTAACGAAAGGACCTGTGAAGGACCAGGAGGCCGCAGCACAGATGTCCTCCACCGAGGCCCCCCCTAACAGGGCAGCAGAGGCCGCCACTCCACGAGTGGAGTGTGCCCTGACGCCCCCGGGGGGACCTGTCCAGCCAACGTGTAGCAGTTGATCGGAAGCCCTGAGATCCTGTGTCCAACTGAGGTAAACCCCCAGTGCACGGACAGGACACGACAGGTGAAGGCTCGCCTCCAACTCACTAGCGTGAGGAGACGGATGAAACGCCTGAACCACAATATCCCTGGAGCAAAAAGAGCTCCGGATATTCTTTGGCACGAAGACTGGATTAGGCCTCAGAGTCGCACCACTATCGGCCCGAATAGACAGGCACTCAGGCCGCACCGAGAGAGCGCACAGCTCACCCACGTGCTTAGCAGAGGTGATGGCCAAAAGGAACGCGGTCTTAAAGGACAGCTGCTCCAATGGCGCCTGCTCAAGTGGCTCAAACGGGGCCTCCGACAACCGGCCCAGGACCAGTTGGAGGTCCCAACTCGGAGACAGAGAACGTTCCACAGGCTTGAGACGCAGAGCGCCAAGCAGGAAACATTTCACGAGAGTGTGGCTGAACATCGTACCACCCTCAAAACCCACGTGACAAGAGTATATAGCCGCAGCGTAAAACCTCACTGTCAAGGCCGACAGCCTATTCAGGATAGACTGGAGGAAGGAAAGAACAGAGTCCAGGAGGCAGGACACCGGATCCAGGCCCCCAACCTCACACCAATCTTGAAAAGCACGCCACTTACCTGCGTAAACCGTGATAGTGGACGGATCGCGCACGTTCCGGATGGTGTCAACCACAGTAGGGTTAAGACCCATCCCCTCCAGACTCACCCTTTCAGCAGCCAAACCTTCAAAGCCTGCCCCAGAAAGGGGAACAGACACAGCGATCCGTGTGTCTGAGAGAGGGCCCACGGCGACCATGGAACAAGCCACGGCGGGGCTACCAAGAGCTGGATCAGGACCGGGAACCACACAGCCATGCCCCGGTCTGGCGCGATCAGGATCAAAGTCCTGCGCTCCCGATGTACCCGCTCCAACAGCTGAGCTATCAGGTGTATGGGGGGAATGCGTACAAAATCCCGGGCAGCCAAGGACACATCGAGAAGGCATCCACCCCCAGAGGGGGTTTGTCCTTCCGACTGACCGAGAACCACAAGGGGCACTGGTGGGATTGTCTGCTCGCAAACAGATCCACCGTGGCCTCCCCGAATCGGTCCCAGACCTGCCTGACTATGTCTGGATGTAGTCCCCACTCGTCGGGATGAGGACCGCCCCGCGACATTACATCTGCACCCACATTCTCCCTGCCAGGGATGTGGAGCGCCCTCAGGCTGTGCAGATTGAGAGACGCCCATAGCCAGAGCTTGACCGCCGCCCGGTGCAGACGGATGGAGCGTACTCCTCCCTGTCTGTTGATATACGACGCTGTCGTCGTGTTGTCCGTCCTAACCAACACATGCTCGCCCACCACCAGGTGGCCGAACTGCTTGAGGACCAGAAGGACCGCCCTCAATTCCAACACATTGATATGCAGTGCAGACCGTCCAGCTGCCCCCTACTGCGTTGGCCCGACACGTCCCCCCCCCCCCATTCCGTGAGGGAGGCGTCGGTGAAGACCGTGACGTGTGATAGCCTGCTGCCCATGGAGATCCTGCTGGTGAGGGTACCAGGCCTCCCCCAGTGGTCGAGATCCCCCAGTACTGACACGGGAACCTTCAGTCGCTTCCACTTGTCTCTCACCGGGTCTAGTTTCATCCTGGAAAACCACCTCTGTATCCTCCTCATGAAGAGGAGGCCAAGAACAACCACAGAGTGAGCAGATGCCATCATACCAAGCAGGCGCATCACGGACAGCGCCGTAACCGTCCTGCCAGGATGGAACCTCGTGAGTACGTTGAGAATATCCTCTCGCCGTCGCTCTGAGACGGTTGCCCTCATGGGCCTTGAGCTTAGAACCAAGCCCAAGTACTCCACCTGTTGACTGGGAAGAGGCGTACTCTTCTCCCAGTTTACAGCAAAACCTAGACTGGTGAGGAATTCCACCACCAGCCTGGTATGAGACCTGGCGATCTCCTCCGACCGGCTGAGGAGCAGAATGTCGTTGAGGTAGAATATAATTCGTATCCCCTGACGATGCAGAGGCTCCAGCACATTCACTTGGTGAATGTGTGAGGGGCCAGAGAGTAGCCGAACGGCAGCCTCTGGTATTCGTACGCTACACCCTGAAAAAGGAAGCAAAGGAATTTCCTGTGAGGAGGGAAGATCAGGACGTGAAAGTACGCATCCTTCTATGGAGGTGAACCAGTCTCCCACTCTGACAGCGCCTACCAGGTGTTTGACGGTCAACATCCTGAACGTCTCACCACAATCAGCCGATTGAACACGGACTGATCCAGAATAGGTCTGACACCTCCCGATTTCTTGGGCACTAGAAAATACCGGGAGGAAATGCCACGCATCACGTCCTCTTTTGGGACCACGACGATAGCCTGCTTCGCCAATAGAGATTGGATCTCATCGGCCAGAGCTGTCACTGCTGCGGACCCTGACAATAGGGTCTGTACCAAACCAAAAAACGGAGGGTGGGGTTGTGCAAACTGCAACACAAGTCCCCGCCTCAGCGTTCTCTCCATCCACCTCGACATATGGCACTGCTGTAGCCATACGTGATGATAATCCCAAAGCGGACCCGCCGCCAACTGGCGCTGGTCCGCCAGGAACCGTAGATAGGAGGCCCGGTCCCACCCGCTGTGTGTTGCCAACCCTGGACTCGCCAACCGCACGAGCAGGGCGTCTCGCGGAGCCGGGATATCGCACCCTGACACTACCAATGAGGCAAACGCACCCAAGGGGGGACCCCGACAGAAAGGGCCGGTCTGATACGGGGAGAGCGGCGATCACACTTGGTAACATAAGCTCCCCCACTGAACATCTTCCCAGCATGGACTGCTGAGGATAGCCTGCTCTGCAGCTGGACATGCAAGGCGTGTGGTCCCCACACTGCCCGATAGGGTGGGTTCCTACACACCCTAGCCCTGTAGTGATATTACTACCACCCAAACCACGCATGCCTGACTGACCACCGCCGGTCTTCCGGTCGGGGGAGGCACTAACGTGATACCCGGCCTGGCGAGGGCGGGGCTCGGGGAACTCACGCTGCGACCTCCTGGGCCTCGAGTTCCCCCACTGACAACACCAGGCTCACCAAACACAGACACAGAACGTGTGGCGTGGGAGCCGCTTGACAGCACAGCATTCTCACAGGCAGACCCAGGCCTAGCTAGCAACTGGGTGTCAGCCCCTGTCCCCATGAGAAGCGAAACGTGGGGCCGCTTGCGCTTCACTGAAAGCACGCGGTCCGCAGCCAAAGGGAACAAATCAGAGCCTGTGTCCCGCTGGCGTAGGGGGGGAGTGACCGGAGAGGGTGCTAGACACAGCTAGACGGCGACGTTTTTTTTGGGCGTGCTCATCTTATGTAGCCGATCCCTCGGTCGCCGAGGCTGTCAGCCTTGTGATCACCTGTTGTCTTTGTGCCCAGGGTACCTCAGACGGGGGAAACATGGCCGCTGGTCGGGGGCCTCGCCGCAGCCGCTGGTGAGGCCGTGCCCTCACCTCTGGCTGTGCGGTGTGGGGCGGTGTGGGGCCTAGGTCAAATACCGCCTGCGCTCCTGCGGACAGACCAAAAAGTCCCTCTGCGGAGAGGGGAGCCCTGAGGAGGGGAAGCCGTCTCTCCTCCTCAAGGGGAGACTGCTCCAACCAAAGATGTCTGTGAATAAGCGTTGACAGCATCCTAGCCCTCCCTGCAGTTATAGCTTGCGGCTGGGTCAAAAGCTGTATAACCTCAAAAACATGCGTGATGTTTTCGACGTCGGCTGGCCCTAAGGCCCCACTACCCGACACCATTGTGGACAGAAAAGCAGCCAAATGAGCAATGTTACTGGTCGCCGCTAAATTCCGTCCTGCGGCGGTATAAGCTTCATCAGCCCACTCAGCCACCTGCCGGGCAGACTCGCCCTCTGGCTTCGGCTTCCGGGTGGGATACCGTTCAACCATGCCAGGGCAAAGGACCGATGCTACCTGGCCCTCTAACCACGGCACACCTGCCTTGTGCCCTGTCGTCAGCCCATCCACCCGTATAAAGGGTAAATAAGCCTTAGCAAAACCCCCCACATTAGACACCGATTGACCTTCAGCAATGAAACGGTTAAGAGGAGGGAAGAGTGGCGACAGCCCACGGCGGGGAACATGGGAACGGCGTCCCAGCATTGTAGCATTAGCATTAGCCGCGCGCTCTAGGATACTTGGGAAAACACCCAAAAAAGAGTCATGACGACCATGTTTTCCCAAATATCCTGCCCCATTCGCCAATACATCACTCGGTTGTCTCACGGGACAACGAGCAGTATTACTCATGCTAGTATCAATGCCTGATAGCGCAGGCCCTACCTGTGCACGACTTAGCTCGACTGCTAACCGTCGCGCGACGTCCCTCGGTCCGCTGTCACTAGGGATGGGCATCGTTAGGATTTTATCGATACTACTACTCTTATCGATACTGCTTAAAGTTTCGGTACTTTATCGATACTCTTATCGGTTCTTTTTGATAATTTTTTTATGATTTTTATATTTGCAGTTGAGAGCATTGGTCATCTCCCTACAGTAAAGATTAGAAATGATTGAATTATTGTAAATGTGTGTGGAGTGGTGGGAATAGCTGCTTCAATAATAACTTATAACAACAACAGACAAGTTAGACAACTATGTATACAAAAAAAAACGATATACACTGAATGATTAGTTGTTACCTAAAGTCCTTGGACTCCACTGAAGAGAACGGGTGCAGGCCTTTGACAACAAACTTTGTCACAGCCCTGTGACACTCGTTCACCCTATCCTCTGTCATCCTTCCTTTAGCTGCTAGGGAGAAAGGACTTTGGGTGGTGGAGGTAGAGGGAGGATGTGTGGTGGCCTGGGCTCACTGGGCTGGGACGACATGGTGGCTGACGCCTCAGCTTGACGATCTATAAAACGTTTTTAGATTGTAGTATTTGTAGCTAAACAATTATTTTGTTTATTAGCCTATTTGTAATAATTTGTTATTAGCCTAGGCAACTCCGTATCTTGGCTTACCGGCTGCAGTGGACGTGGATGCAGATGGAACACTGCACAAGGCAGTCGAATACACGCATTTCTGCACACTAATATCATGTTTTGCCAACAGATGTTTTGATAAATTGCTCGTATTGCCACCCTTACTGGCAAATGTTTTGTTGCACTTGTGGCAACGTGCGTTGTCGGCATCGACTCTTGTAAAGTATATACATACTTTCGAGCGCTTCGCTCTATCCGCCATCACGACTCAGTGCATGCAGAGGCAGAGCTGTCTGTGTCAGCACGGAGACAGCACCTTAAGTTAAGAAGTACCCGTATGTGTATGACTATCGCGACTCGCGAGGAGTGTGTGTAATAATAATAATGGCTCGCTGCGGCTCGCTTCTCGTGCAGAGACAGAGAGAGGAGAGATCGTTCGCAACTTTTAAATAATAATAATAATTTCTCTAGAGTATCGATAGCAGTACCGATGATGTCGGAGCTTATAAATACTCCGGTCTTTTCTAATATAGTACCGGTTCCCGTTTAGAACCGGGGTCCGGGGGTCATCCCTAGCTGTCACGAGATGAGGAAAACCCAGGACAGGCCCGATGCGCTGTTAGGATGTGCCGAGAAGGTTCCGGGGGCCGGTGAACTTCTGGCGAATACCCAACATTGTGTAATTTCTCCCTGCGTTTCATAACAACTAGTTCACGGAGTGCACTGCTACTTCCGTGTTGGAAACGAAAAGAGGAAGGTGGAGCGTGGACATTTCCGGCATCATATAGGGAGACGCATGGGCGTGGCTTGGTCACATGCAAGTGGGTGATATGTGCAAGGAGATAAGAGGTTATCTCATTGGCAGAGCGAGACGCGATAGCCAAGTATGCTATATAACCATACTTATATTCACCACGGTATAACACGGGAATGTATGCATGGAAAAAGTATCTCTTTTTTGCATCTTGACCGGAATAAACACAGTGTCAAATGACTATAGTATTGTATCCATAGCTATAATATAGAATATAGATTTAGCTCTACAAACGCAGGTCACGCAGTCGTATCTTTTAACGCTTGGCCCAGCTACAGTGGTCCGCGTCTAATGGCTGGCATCCAACGTGTTAAACAGATGAATAGTTAATAATAATAATAATAATAATAATAATAATAATAATAATAATAATAATAATAATAATAATAATAATAATAATAATAATAATAATAATAATAATAATAATAATAATAATAATAATAATGGCTTGAATTTATATAGTGCTTTACAATAAAAGGGGGAGGGGAGAGGATAACGGTGACCTAAACGCGTGTTGCTTCTTCCCAATCCAACAGTGCAAAAATGCGGAAGCATTCGTCACCGCACGCCACTACGGTAAAGCGCCTTTCTTTTCAGGCCCGCTTAGACAAATGCTATGGCATTTCCGCGTACATTGCAACGAATCACTTGAAACCTCGGCTGGCTGTCTATTGCCATTCTCTAAGTCAAACTCTAACCTTAACCAGCTCCTTAACAGCGCCTAAACTTAACCCTTCTAACCTTAAGCAACTCCGAAACAATGCCTAACCTTAACCAACTCCGAAACAATGCCTAAACTTAACCGGCGAAATGAACGCACGTTAAAAAATATTGCCATTATCTAAGTCAAACTCTAACCTTAACCAGCTCCTTAACAGCGCCTAAACTTAACCCTTCTAACCTTAAGCAACTCCGAAACAATGCCTAACCTTAACCAACTCCGAAACAATGCCTAAACTTAACCGGCGAAATGAAACGGCGAAAGAATGCCGAATGCACGTTAAAAAAATAAAAATAAAAAATTGAAGGGAATCGAACTCGCCAGCAACGAGCCGTAGGATCCACAGCCATGCAGTCTTGCCAATTGAGCTATATTTCTGGATACTGAATAAGGGGCGGTTACTGGGATATAATGAGCTCCGCTCGTGTCGAACCAAGGCGGGATCTCATGCGCATGCGCAGGCACCTCGCGAGCACGCCGGCGCACGCACGCACCTGAGCGAGCACGCCGCCGCCGGTGCACGCACCTGGGCGCTGGGCGAAGGAAAATGAAAGGCGCATTACCGCACGCCACTACGGTACCTGCGGTGACGAATGCGGAAGCATTTTTGCACTGTTGGATTGGGAAGAAGCAACAGGCGACCTAAACTAAGAAACAAAATACAAAACAGAACAAAAACAGAACAAAACAAAATATAACAAAACAGAATGAATGGGATACTCAGGAGCATCAGAGACCATAGACCTGGTTGAAGAGATAGGTCTTCAGCTGGTTTTTAAACTGGACAACAGAATTTGCATTGCGGATGTCTATGGGGAGGTAGTTCCAAAGGGTGGGGACAGCCACCCTTTGGGCCCTGTCCCGAAGGTCCGCAACCTGGCTTGTGGGATGGTAAGCAAGCCTGTGTCAGAGGAGTGGAGATTCCGGGAGGGGGTGTGTAGGTGTGGAGAAGGTCGGATAGGTATTGAGGGGCGGTGGTGTGTAGGGATTTATATGTCAGCAGGAGGATGTTGAAGGTAACACAAGATTTTACAGGTAGCCAGTGGAGGTGTACCAGGGTTTGGTGAAGGTGCGAACCCTGGCGGCAGAGTTATGAATGTACTGGAGCCTATTCAGGGCTTTGTGGGTCACCCCGGGTAGGACTCCATTACAGTAGTCCAAGCGGGAGGTGATGAAGGCGTGGATGAGGGTTTCAGCCACATAGTCTGTAAGTGAGGGCCGGAGTCTTGAAATGTTCTTGAGGTGAAAAAAGGCAGATTTTGTGACAGATTTTATGTGGGGGACAATCAGAGTGTGGAGTCCAGAATGACACCTAGGTTGCAGACTTCTGAGGAGGGGAGAATGGAGCAGCCATCGATGGTGAGGACTAGATCCCCAACCTTCCTGAGCAGTGCCTTGGAAGCCACAACCATGAGCTCTGTTTTGTTGCTGTTGAGTTTGAGATAATTTGATGACATCCAGGTTTTGAGGTTATGCAGGCAGTTCAACAGGGACTGGGGAGGGAGCTGTGTGGAGGGTTTGGTGTAGAGATAGAGCTGAGTGTCATCAGCGTAGCAGTGAAAGTTGAGGCCATGTGGGCGGATGATCTGGCCAAGGGGAAGCATGTAAATGATGAAAAGGAGGGGGCCAAGGACAGAGCCTTGAGGTACTCCTTGGTTGACTGGGGCAGGGGGGGATCTGGAGTTATTGATGGTGAGAGAGCTGTGCCAGTGAGGCTGAGATAGTCAAACATGCGGTCCAGAAGGGTAGTGTGGCAGACTGTGTCAAATGCAGCAGACAGGTCGAGAAAGATTTGAATGTTAATGTGTCCAGAGTCAGCAGCAATGAGGAGGTTGTTAGTGCTTTTGATTAGGGCAGTCTCTGTGCTGTGTTTGGCTCTAAAACCAGATTGAACAGGTTCATAGAGCTCATGGTTGGACATGTGTTGGTGGAGTTGGGCGGCAACTGCTCTTTCCAAGATCTTACTGAGAAAAGGAAGGTTGGAGATCGGCCGGTAGTTGTTGAGTTCATCCGGGTCCAAACCTTGCTTTTTCAGGACTGCAGCCATTTTGAGACTGGAGGGGACAGTGCCAGACGTTAAAGAGGTGTTAATAATATTAACCATGATGAGGGACAGAACAGGGAGACATGTCTTGATGAGGGTTATGGGAAGGGGGTCAAGGGAACATGTGGAGGCTTTGGATGTGGTAACTAACTCAGCAACATAATCAGAATCCACAGGGGTGGTGGGCGGTCAGGTGGGGAGGTGGCGTAGCGGATATTGCGGTCACAAACCCCGGAGACGCTGGATTCGCCTGTTCGAATCCAGCTCACAGCTCCGGGGTTGTCACCAGCTTGGCTGGCCGTTCACACTAATACAATTGGCAGTATTAGAGGGTGGGAGAAGCTGGCGGGGTGGGTCCGGGTCGTTGTAAACAGCAACTCCTACAGTTCGGTCGGGGCGCCTGCTAAGCGCGGATAGGATCTAAGGGCGGTAGTGTGATCCTTCCACACGTTACACGCTCTCAGTGAGAGTCCGCGCTGCCAGGTGAAAAGAAGCGGTTGATTGGCTAGACGTGTGTCGGAGGAAGCACGTGATAGCCTCCACTCTCCCAGACCGACTGTGGGGGGTAAGTGCGCAGCGACCAGGAAGGGGATTGGGAATTGGCATAACGACTAACATTGGGATGGGAGAAAATCGGAGGAAAAAGGAGGGGGGAAAAGATCAATAAAAAAAATATCCACAGGGGTGAAGGAGAGGCGGGGCATGCTGGTTGGGTCGGTGGCTTTATGACAAAGGGTGTTGGAGGTGAGGAGGAGGGGGGGGGAGGAAGCTGAAGCTGACTGTAGATGGTGTCCACTTTGGCCTAGAAAAAGTCGTGGAACTTGGAGCATAGGTCAGAGGCTTTTATGCCACTCATTCCATAAGGACGTAGAATAAACATTTTAAAAAAATTAAATGGTCCATTTGCATGTTCTTGGTATCTGAATCTAGGGACATATATGGATCAGTGTCAGAAATAGTGTGTCTGTTACTAGGCTTGAGTAAATTGTAATGAACCAAAAGGAGAATATCAATTCTATTTAAAAAAAAAAATAAAAAATTATCTTTGACTGTGAACAATCTAAGCAAATGAATAAAGGGAAGATGATTAAACAGAAGGTTTTGTAGATACAGTACTGAATTCTGCCATATTTTTTATAATGTATATTTCTCCACCATTTTTCATCGTATTGCAACACCGTTTTTTGCAAGACGTTCACAGAAAGGTAGAGAAACTAACTGCGTTCTGTTTTATGGCAATAACGTTCAGGTTTGTGGGAGATAATCCCAAAAAATAAGAGAAATAAAAATGTAAATCCAGAAGTCAGATGATTGACAGGGGCTGGTGTGAGCTGGGTAGGGTAGTTTTTCGAAATTCGAAAGCCCTGAGTCTCTTCCTTCAAAAGACTACACTCACTTTTGGCTGTGCCACTTCCTCCTGTCAATATGTGCCGGTTCCCGACTCAATGCCCTGAGATTTCTATAATTGTATATTTCACTAATAACAGTTAAAATAATTGGTAAACAAACGTAATGCTGAAAATATACACTTTTACTGTATATCTCGGGCTTAAGAGGTTAACCCTGTGAGGCCCAAATTAAAAAGACATTAGCAACTTCAGAGGCCAGAGGGTGGGACGTATAAACACATTTACTATCAAATAGCATTGTGAGGCTGAACAACAGGACCAATTGACATGTGCTTACATTTTTTTAAATAAACATTATTTTTTTAAATGGCTAAAAGTAGGGATGTCCGATATTATCGGCCTACCGATATTATCGGCCGATATTGGCATTAAAATGTGATATCGGAAAATATCGGTATCGGTTTAAAAAAATATATATATTTTTTATTTAATTTTTTACATTTTATTTAACCTTTATTTACCCAGGCAAGCAAGTAAGAACAAATTCTGATTTTATTTATTGTCAAAAGTATGCATAATGTTGTGTTAATTAGAGATATGTAATGTTAATTACCTGAAATTATTCCGTTTTTGGGGGGGGGGGGACCCTGCATATATCGGTATCGGTTGATATCGGTATTGGAAATTAAGAGTTGGACAATATCGGTATCAGTAAAAAAGCCAATATCGAGCATCTCTAGCTAAAAGTGATTTTGTAATTTTGCAACCGTGGGTCTCACAGGGTACTTTTAACCCTGTGAGGCCCAAATAAAAAAGACATTAAGGCCAGAGGGTGAGACCTATAAACACATGAAGGGTGCCATGACTGAAAAAAAAAGTTGAGAAACGCTGGTATATGGTGTGGCTCTTTGTGGTACCACAGTAATTTTTGTGGCTATTAGTCTCTGACTGGTTGGCCACCCCTGGGCTAGAGCCTTGATAGAGATACACTCCTGACTATGGCTAATCTCCATCTTAAAATAAAATACTTATATTGACTCCTTAAATATGAATTTCAGGGGACCACTAGGGGCGCGTATGGAGTAGTCGCAAGAACCACGAGGTCCTGAATCCTTATACAAATGACCCTACACAACATGTAATTTTGTGACAAAAAAAGTTATTCTTTTGCATTCGAGAGAGAGCTCATTGTTTCAACTTTCTAACTCTTTTTGTTGGTATATTTGGACAGTATGCCCCTGAAACCCGTCAAACCCAGTCGAGCAGGCAGCCCGATGGCTAATGCTAGCAATGCTGTGGACAAGAATTTACTGAACACCATCCGTGACATAGTCCAGTCCGTCGTTCACGAGGAGAACAACGCACTGAGAGAGGAGATAAAGCGAGCCGTCTCCCCACTTAAAGCGGCCCTGGAAACTGTGCCTAGCCAAGGAGAAGGGACGGCTGGAGTTCCAAGGCGGACAGGTCATGATATTTCCCGACATCAGTGCTGACTTGAGTAGGCGCAGGGCTGAGTTCATTGAGGTGAAGAAGCTGCTCCGGGGGAAAGAAGGGGTCCGCTATGGCCTCGTATACCCTGCCCGTCTCCGAGTATCCTTCCAGGGGAAGGAGAACATGTTCGACACCCCGCAGGCTGTGAAGGATTTCATCGCAAACAAGATGTAGCCGGCACCCAACCCCGGGTTGAACAGAGGGTATGTTTAGGTTAAATGCATTCTACAATGCGTGTGCTGCCATCCATACTCTCTTAGCAGTTGTAAACGTGAGAGACTAATGTCATTTCTAGTTCATAAACTCCACTCTGTTGCCCTCGCCATCAACTGGACAATAACAGTGGACATACCAGTATGGTTACTGAGACGGCTACCTATGTTTTAAACCTGCCGTAAATGTATGTTCAGGTGTAAGCCTGCCTTAACTTCGTAAATTAAGTTCACTTATTACAGACAGCCCGTTGGGTTCTGTTCATTCTGTTAACATGGAACTAGCGTAGCTCAGGCTAGCACTGTGCTACTCTAGCTGTGGTGTCTTGAAACGGCAGGCTCATTGAACATTGAAGCAATGTTATTTTTTTACCAAAGGGGAATGTGGAGGACTGGGAATGTTTATTACGCCTGCCGTCTGTTTTGTTTTTGCTCTGCCTTGAGTTTTTGAAAAGTTATATTTTATAGTAACTGTGTTACATGGACACAGAAATATCGGAGCTTGAGTTAGCCTCAAATCTATCGGCGGGGGTTGTTCGTTTTCCGGGTTGGAGGTTAACGTTCTTCTTCTATGGAGGTTAACGTTCGCCTGGTGCGCTCCTTTTCTATCATCGAGTTGCCCTGGAAGACGGCGCTTCTCTCATTTACACTACATTTACATTTAGTCATTTAGCTGACGCTTTTATCCAAAGCGACTTACAAGTTCTGTACGACAAGTCATCAGGAAGGGCACAACTCTATCAGCTGAGTAACAATGTTCATCCAAGTGTTGAGTGCTACAGTGTAGGTTAGTTTATTAGGACAAGTGCATGACAGTAAGGTTAGTTAGGGTTAGATATATTTATTTATTTTTATTTATATAGGGGAGCTCTGGTTTTCAGGCTTTGGACAATCCGCGGGGGGCGGTGCTTCGCTAACGTTGAGGAGCATTCGGGGGGGGGGGGTATATATATATATATTAAAATAGATATATTTTTTTTGACCAAAAACTGTTTCCTACTGTTAAGAACTGCACATATAATAGTATAGTAATTTCAGATCACAGTCCCCTCACTTTAGAGCTCAACTTTCCAAACCAGCACTCTGCTTACACGTGGCGCCTTAGTCCTCTATTACTGTCTGATAACGGTTTTGTCCAACATATTTCGCAACAAATTGACATTTTCTTGGAAACAAATATGACTGCTGATGTAACATTCGGTACTATTTGGGAGAGCTTAAAGGCATTTCTATGGGGCCATATCATTTCGAATTTCGTTTATCAGAAAGCAGAAAGAAAAGCGCTTAACTGAACTAGCGGATCTCATTAAGAAGCTGGATCAGCAGCACTCAATGGCACCGTCTCCAGACCTTTATAAACAAAGACTAAACTTACAAACGGAATTCAATTTACTCTCCACTAAGCAGACTGAACAGCTGATGCACAGATCCAGACAGTCATGGTATGAGCATGGGGACAAACCATCCAAGATTTTAGCTCACCAAATTCGTAAATTGGAAGCTTTGCACATGATCCCTGAAATTGAAACCCAATCTGGACACACCTCTAAGGATCCTAAAATAATAAATGAGAGTTTCCAACATTTCTATTCTAAACTTTATAATTCAGACTCGTTAAAAAACCCTGAAGTGTTTGATGCATTTTTTGGGGACCTGGTGTTTCCAACTCTAGGGGACGATGACAGAAGTGAACTTGATCAGCATATTACCTTAGAAGAAATCAAATTGGCTATCAAATCAATGCAGTCTGGTAAATCACCCGGTCCAGATGGCTTTCCGGTGGGATTTTTTAAGGTATTCAGTGACAAACTGTCTCCACTCTTGCTGGACATGTACTCGGAATCCTTCGACTCAGAGTGCCTGCCTCCTACTCTCCAGGAAGCAACCATTTCACTTCTGTTAAAATCAAATAAGGACCCATTGCAATGTTCGTCGTATCGCCCAATATCACTTTTGAATGTCGACTGTAAAATACTATCTAAAACTCTAGCTCTCAGATTAGAACACGTGTTGCCTTCTATGATATCTCCGGATTAGACAGGATTTATAAAGGGCAGACAGGGCTTCTTTAATTTGCGTAGGCTATTTAATATTTTATATACCCCTTCATCTTCGACACCTGAGATTGCTCTGTCACTAGATGCCGAAAAGGCGTTCGATAGGGTGGAGTGGGATTATTTGCTTTTTACTCTTGGAAAATTCCGTCTAGGATAAGGCTCTTGTATAACTCGCCCATGGCTCGTGTCAAGACAAATGATGTATGCTCTCTCTTTCCCACTGAAGCCTGGAACCAGACGAGGGTGCCCAATGTCCCCTCTCCTGTTCGCGATTTCTATAGAACCTTTGGCTATGAAGTTGCGAACAGAGGACAGGATCAGGGGAATCCATAGGGCTGGCCTAGAACACAAATTATCCCTCTATGCTGATGACCTGTTACTTTATGTGTCTGACCCCTTGGAATCGCTTCCCCATGCTCTTACCATTTTCAGAGATTTTGGCTGTATATCTGGATATAAATTGAACATGCACAAAAGCGAGTTGTTAGCCGTTAACAGTGAAGCTAAGGAGATCTCATTTGAGGCATTTCAATTTAAGGTAGTGGATCATCTGACTTATCTGGGCATCAAGGTGACTCACTTACATAAAAATCTATACGATAAAAATGTCACACCACTCCTGGAGTGTACTAAATCAGACCTTCAAAGATGGGACAGGCTTCCTTTATCACTAATTGGTTGTGTTAACGTTGTTAAAATGAATGTCCTGCCCAAATTCTTATATATCTTTCAGTGCGTCCCGGTTTATTTACAGAGACAATTCTTTGACACATTAGATGAACAGATCTCTGCATTCATTTGGAATGGCAAACTTACAAGGATTAGGAAGCAGTTTTTACAAGAGGCAAAACGGTCAGGGGGGCTGGCTTTGCCAAATTTTCTATTTTATTATTGGGCAGCAAACACACGTACCTTTACTGGATGGGGGATCGATCGACTGAGACTCCAGCGTGGTTGCATATTGAGTCCTCCCACTGCAGAAAAACCTCATTGCAAGCTATGATTAGTTCAGCCCTTCCATTGAAATTAGATGCTTACCGATATAACCCGATAGTGCATCACTCTCTTAGAATCTGGATACAATGTAGGAAAAGGTTCGCTCTACAATCAATGTCGTCTCGGGCACCAATCCCCTGCAATCATATGTTCCCACCGTCTCTATTGGACTCTGCTTTTAAGAGGGAATATCTAGTTATATTTAATTTATGGCTTTGCGCTCTGCTCTATTGGAACTGTCCCTTTAATCATATACTATCATGAAAACTTTCAACCACATGTACGCTCCTCACCTGCCTGGCCACGCCCACATCCGCTCATACATAAGCGGGCCATGGCCATACTACCAGCTCCTTCCCTACTTTCACCACCGTAAAGTCTGTGTATAGCACCGCTTCAAGTTTAGTGCTTAAAGTAGTTAGTTAGTTATAGGAGCTGTGTTGGCGTTGTCTTTTGTTTCTCCCTCTCTCACTAATTTACGGGAGAAAGAAAAGATAACGTTGTCACCACCGGAGAGTCTAGAGGATTATTTTGACCTCCACCGGCGTTTCACATTTGGGGAGTGCGCATCGCTGGGCAGTTCCCCCGCCAGCGTTGCGCTCCGGCTGTGCAGCTGGATACTGTTGCTGCGAGAGGCAGTCGGCTGGCCGACGGCCTCTCTAGGTGGGTGGTGTCTTGCAACGCGGGCCTCAGATGTGTCAGTTGTGCGGGGTCGGCTGCACAGGCTTGCAGCCCCGCAGAACAGCCGGATCCGAGCGAGGATTCCTCCGTTGCCTCTCCATCGTGGGATGGAGGGGACGAGGGGTTCTTGTTTTTGACGCCCCACGAAAACAGAGGCTTTGTTTTCCTGGGAGCCCCAAGTCCGAGTCTGGGTTAGAGTCCCATGTCTCTGAGGAGGGATGCCCTCTGCTAGCCGCACCGGATGCTGGCTCCCGCCTATCCTATGGAGACAGTGAGTGCAGCCTCCCGGCGTGAACGGGGCTTGCTGCCGACGCCGCTGTATCTCTGGTAACGGCGTCCTGTGAGAGAGACGGGTGTTGTCTGCCCTTTTTTTCTTTGGGCTAAAGAAGAGGCAGTCGGCTGTCTGAAGTGATCAGGCCTGCATCGCTATTCCTCACATTACACAGCTTCAGTAGTAGCCGTTAGCTAACAGTGGGCCTGTGAGAGCTAACTGTTAGCTTGCTGCTGCATTAGCCGGTGGCTATCGGTGGGCCGGTAAGAGCTAGCTGTTAGCCGGTAGCTGGCCGTTGGTCAGAGCCGACGGTGGGCCTGTGAAGGCTAGCTGTTAGCTTGGTGCTAACCGTCAGCCTGGAGTTAGCCGTTAGCTTGTGCTAACTGTTGGCGTTAGCCGTGGGGAGGTAGCGGGCCCTGAACACTCCGATTCTGCGTCATCTCTGGCAGAAGATGTCGTCGGCCTGCACCATGGCCGGCCGCAGGATGTGGGCGACACGCCGGAGCGAGACTCCAGCCGTCGCCACTTCTGGCCCCGCCAGCAAGAGGCCTCGTCAACGTGGTGGACCAGCCATTTGTTGCGGCCATTCATCCTGCGTCCGGGGGTCAGGTAGGACACGTTACACTATGCCCCACTCTCTCCCCCCCCCCCCCCCCCCCAAATGTTTTTGGTTAATAACAATGTTTTTGTTTAACAAAACGTGTGTTTACTTCACTGTATTTTGGGGGTTACGACGTGTGCTATGTGAACCCGCAGCTACAAATGTTGGGGGCGCCTTCTTGCTTGGAGTTTGTGCAGTTTTCTCTGAACATTTGCGTTGGTTGCTATTGTGTATAACTTAGCAAGGCCTGTAGTTATAGCACTTAGCCAGGGGCTTATGTCCTTCTCTCTACTTAAGACAGCGTTCTTTCTTACGTGAGTAAAAGTGAACTTGGGGTTTTATTGTATGATGAGAGTTGTGTGTGTTTCATGTAATACGTTTAGGTAAACGTAGCATTGAGTCCACAGAGTTTTGAGTCCACAGACCTTTTGAGTCCCTCTCTTTAGTCTGATATTTTTTCTTTGCTTAAGGGTGTCGTAAATTAATTAACTCAAAATGTATGATCTAGTGCTAAGTAATGAATTTAAGAAACAGGATCTCAAAGAAAATAAGTCACGGCTGTTAAGCAGAAATACCCTCGCTCGTCAAAAATAGGTATAAGTAAGGGCAAGTAGACCTTGGATGGTTAGCTGACATTCTCGCCACACCCAACAAAGTAGATTGCGTTAAGGTCATAAACTGACCCCTCCAGGCTATATTGAGGTGATCAAGCAGGAGGTCTTGTTTATTTTTAGGGTAAGCGAGTAACCAACAATGGTGAGAAAATCCCCCTTGGCAAGAACCTTCTGTCAGGGAGAGATAAGGTCGTTAAAGAAACAGGAACTAGCTCCAATCATAAAACTTAGAATACAGTTTGAGGTCAGGGTGCTGTTAAACCTCGTCAGCCAAACTGGGCCCTTGAGGAAATAGAAATGCATTACACAACTGAGCAAAAGCTAAACTCCAGAAACCAAACATAGTAGAAAGTTAAAAGGTACCATTGTGAACTTATATAAAAATAACTGGTAAGAAAGCTAAGTTAGATTAAACCATATTATCTAAACAAAGTAAACTTAACAAACTACTTAATTAGTTGGTATATTAAATGAGTACTGCCTTCTCTTGACTCATTCTCTATCAAACAGCAGTACTGCCTTCTCTTGACTCATTTTCTATCAAACAGCAGTACTGTATTGGCAAAGCTGGTATGTAATGAATGTATAGATAACAGTACTGTATTTCTATGTATGAAATGCTTCATCTTCTGGAAAGTTGTGTGTGTTGAGCTGTGCTGGTAAAAGGGTTTAATCAAACAATTCGATTTTAATCCGTATCATTAAAAGAACGGCCAGAAAAAGCTAGTCTACCTCCTTACATGGAGGGGGAGACAGCAGCACAGGGCGTTAGCCAATGAGAAGAACGCCGGAGTCCTTGAGATCGTGACAGCACGTTTCAAGGACTCGACCAAGGGGGGAAGGGTCTTTTCTCCTATATAACCAGGCATGCAATAGGAGAAGGAGAGCGCTGAGACGAAAACTGAAACAGAGGAGACGGAGACGAAAAACAGCTTGAGACTCGAACCCTGAAAAACTCCAACACTGAACGAGAAAAGAGATGCTACCAACGAGGAAACTCTCCTGACGAGCTGTTTATAGATAGAAATAATTGAAGCTGTGAACCCGAGAATTTATGCTGTTGTTTTCCAATAAAGCAACAGTCAGACTGTTTTCACCGGTAGCGCTGACTCCGTCTCCGATCCTTTGAATGAAACATTACAAAAACGTGTGAGTACAATTAGCAGAGTACTGTAACGATCCACTATAAGAACTTGAGACTTTAGCTACATAGAAACATTGAAAATACACGTTAAGGGTAATGATAAAAATAGCGGGTGGCAAGTTTTTCACACATAAGCCAGAGCCGTGAAATAAAACCAGTTTTTTACACAAACTAGGTTATCGGCTGTGGCTGGCGTGCATGATGTAAAGCTTTTACTCTACAGGTAAGTATGTGCTTTCATGTAGCGTGCTATGCATCTGGTGTCACGGCTCTGCTTTTTTATGGCGTCGTATCAGGGGTGAGGTGTTGAGGGGGGTGGACAGAATAAACCTTCCCCCCCCCGCGGATATAGTTATATCCTTTACGTCAGCGGTTCTCACCCTATGGTGCCGCAGAGAGCTGCCAGGGGTGCCTTGAGATTTAATTTTTTCTTTTTTTATTTAATTCTTTTTGGATTACAGAAAATTATCACTAAAGTGCTATCTGTTGCAGCTGCACTGTTTTCCATGAAAATACCATATTTGGATAAGTTTGACCATTTCTCAAAATCTGAAAATCATTATGAAACTTGGTGTTAATAAAACACAGAAAAGGATCACCAAGTTACTCTGGATAAAAAAAAACTTTACAGACAACATTGAGACAAAGCTTCCTGACACATCTCCATCCAAACTCTTGGAAGAACTCATTGAAATCTCATCTGATACCACCTGGAGAGCTAGTTTCAGAGTGTGGTGCTAAGTACCAAGTATCTCATGATGCAGCAGTTAAGGTGTTGATACCATTCAGCACCACATATCTGTGTGAAGCTGGCTTTTCATCCATGACAGCTCTGAAAACAAAATATAGGGCCAAGTTGAGCCTTGAGGATGACATGCGTCTTGCCTTGTCAAAGATCTCCCTGCGTATTGACCGTATTATTAGCCAGCAGCAGCAGACCTCGCATTGAGCTAGAAATGTCCACTGAGTGAACGAGTGCTTATTTTCTGTATTTATTTATATTTTTTGAGAAATGGTAACTTGGTGATCCTTTTCTGTATTTAAAAAAAATACATGATTTTCTGTTTTTGAGAAATGGTCAAACTTATCCAAATATGCTATTTTTATGGAGAACAGTGCAGCTGCAACAGATAGAACTTCAGTGATAATTTTCTGTAATTTTATTTAAAGAAATATGCTTTGAAAATTTGATTTACTACTACAAGCAGTGTAATGTCAACAGTACTACGCCATTTAGACCTGAAACACCTGTTAATAATGCATTATATAGCCTGCATATACACACAAATGTGTTTCCCGGTTTCTTAAATAAACATTATTTTGAAAGCAAGCACTTTTGTCATCATTGTAGCAAAAAAGACAGGACCGGAAAAGTCTTTATCGTATGTAGGGGGGCCCTGAAATATTTTATTGAACACAGGGGTGCCTTGGCAGCAGAAAGGTTGAGAACCCCTGCTTTACGTAACTGTTTGGCCGGGAGGTTGTGCCTTTCTATTGTCAGTTTCCCTAACGAGGGTGTTTTCTCTCTCTCGTCACGGGAGGGGGGGGGGGATTTCCCTGTTTCCCACACCAAATTAGTAGGTGGGACACGGGATTCCCCCGGCCATTTGAAGACGTCACAGGCGCGTTTTCTTATTGGCCAAAAGACATGTCCGTGAGTTACAGGGCCTGTGCTACAGGCCGCTGTCATTGTAAAGGAGGGGATGCAATGCAGTCGAGACTACTGGTTCTTCTGCTTTGCTCCCTGCCAGCAGTGTATTTTGGGCCGTTTTGAGGAGCCTCCTCCTCAGAGAGTTTCAGAGCCTCCTCCATAGAGTTTCAGAGCCTCCTCAGCGAGTTTCAGAGCCTCCTCCTCAGAGAGTTTCAGAGCCTTCCTCTCAGTGAGAGCCTCCTCAGAGGAGCCTTCTCCTCAGAGAGTCTTAGTCTACTTAGTCCAATTGTTACATGAACCTTTTTCAATTGTTTTACTCACGTTGAGGTCTCTCTGGGAAAACCGCTGTCTTCCCCTCTTACATAAAGAGCAGAATTGACGCCGTTTTTATTCCCAGGCGCGAGAGGCCATTGAAGGCATCACAAGCACGTTTTCTTATTGGCCAAGAGACATGTCCGTGAGTTACAGGGCCTGTTCTACAGACCGCTGTCATTGTAAAGGATGGATGATGCGAGCAGTCGAGACTATTGGTCCTTCTGCTCTGCTCTGCTCTCTAACAGTAGTGTATATTGGGCTGTTTTGTACTTAGTCCAATGTGTTACATGAACCTTTTTCAATTGTTTTACTCACGTTGAGGTCTCTCTGGGAAAACCGCTGTCTTCCCCTCTTACATAAAGAGCAGAATTGACGCGGTTGTTATTCCCAGGCTCGTCGTGTGAGGACCCGTGTCTGTGTCTTTTGTAGACCGGCTTCCTGCTGCTCGTCCCAGACGCGTGTATGCTTTTACCAACGCTATTATAATCGGTTATTATAATAAACACTGAATGGAGCAATATAGCCTTGTTGTTAGTTAGACAGCAGGCTATACTGTCTTCTTCAGTTACACTCAACAATGGCTTATTTATCTATAAAGAAGACAATCCCATCGCTGACAACAAGTACTATAGTCACACACAGGCCTGCCGTGTTTTATGAATGAAGTAGATTTTCATTTAATCGCCTTTGGGGCGTGAGATATGAAGACAGATTTAACTGGGTATAGGAAGGAAGTACCATACGAGCCGCAAATTGAACATGCAGTGAGTCTGCGACAACAACCCAATAATAAACACTCGAAACAGCTATTACCAGACAATTACAACAGCAGTGGTGCCTGCTTCAAATGTCACGTACTATAGGCTATAAGCCCGTGTAGATCTATTCGGAATAATAAACATATACACCCTCTAGCAAAACATGACACAATGTGATCCTATCTCCGATAGAGCGGCTGGTCGCAGAGACGCGAGTTGAACGAACACATCGGGAGGAGAATGAATGAATGAATGAAAACTTTATTTAACAGATTGCAGAATGGGTACAATACAGTACGGCTCAATACACACAATTGTTAAGGGGATGCAGACCAGAGAAAGACTTTCGTCTTGTTTACATCAGGGTCCCCCATTTTCAATTCAGTGAATTGTGACCAGGAGAATAGACCAGACGCGCATCATCCTATAATAACCTCATGTCCCCAAAGGCGATTAAATGAAAATTTACTTCATTCATAAAACACGGCAGGCCTGTGTGTGACTATAGTACTTGTTGTCAGCGATGGGATTGACTTATTTATAGATAAATAAGCCATTGTTGTTGTGATGATGTATCGCTAGAGCAAGCCTCGCTATAAATGTTTCAAAGTGTAACTTTGAAAAGTGTAAACACGCGTGTAGGTCAGTGGCCAATCAGAGCGCAAAACGGGAACCCGGAAACACAAACACTTTGGTAAAAGCATACACGCGTCCCAGACAGCAAGGGGAAACATTGTGGGGTTCTTTCTTTTTTTTTTATATCCACTTTTTCAATTTTTCTCCCATCCCAATTTCGCTGTGCCAATTCTACCCTCCCCTGTCTTGAACGTTGCTCGCATATGCCTCCCACTGGCCGGTTGTAGGGAGGATAGAAGCCTTGCATCACATGTCCCCTCCGATACACGAGGAGGCAGCCTGTCACATCTTTTCACCTGCCAGCGCGGACTCTCATTGGCGAGGTGTAACGTGTGGGAGGCTCACACTACCCCCGCCCTTTCCTGTCTCTGCTGTGCAGGCGTCCCCCAACCGACCTGTAGGAGTCACTGTCCACAACGTCCAGATTACCACCCATCGACTTCCACCTGCTGGCTCTGCCAATTGAGTTAGTATGACGGCTGGCCCAAGCCGGAGGCAACGCCGACAGCCGGATTCGAACCCGGTATCTCATGCGTTGGTGACGAGCGCAATGTCCGCTGCGCCACCCAGCCGCCTGTGGTGTTCTTTCTTGTTCGAAATTCACTGTCACTGTTCTCGGGTTCTTTACGAGCATACACGCTGTTTTATGAAATCAGCGTGTGGTCTTACGAGACCGATCAGCGCTGGCCCAGGGTGTTTTTTCAATGATTGAATCTGCTTTTTGGGACCGGCGCGCCTTGGTTGCCCAACATCATAAAAACGGCGTTTTTTGACAATGTGGTTAGAAGTGGTGGAGAAAATAAAAGCTAGCATATAATGGTAGTGTCTGGTTAAGAGCGAATGAGAATGGATGGATTATCCATTGGGGGGTCCAGGGTGGGGGGTGCGAGCAAGAGCATATGTGTGTAGGGGAATAGATAGCAGGTATTAGGGGCATATCTTGTATAAGACATTTATTTAAACAGTGATTTAATTTGATGTGCACTGTTAACAATGCTTGTATATCTAATCGTGTGTTGTCATGTTTGTTTATGTGTTTGTTTAAAAAACAATAAAAAAAAAAACGGTCGGCTGGGAAGGAGATTTTTGTCTCTACCGAGCACCTGTGCACTAGGTTAGACTCGAGGACTCGCGTGCATTTCCGGGGGGAGATGACGGAGTAGATCAAACATTGGCAGGGGGGTTTCACGCCAGTTAGGTGGGCCACCGGGAGCAGTGCGTTCGCGTACTGACCGTCTTGGTGGCGCCCTCTGTGATGTTTTGGATCGACACGCGTACCTACCCCCCTCTTAGGACTGGGGGCGGCGCCGTGACAAGGGCACAGGACTTGTCCTGGTCACGCCGGACCGGATCAGTTTAACCCGTTGTCCGCCGGGGCGCAGACAAGTTCCTGGTACCCCGAAGGACCCTGAGCTTTTCTGGGGGGAAAATGCCAGGGCGGACCGGACGTCACAGGGGTTGATGTCATGAATTTGTGTGTCATATAGATGCCACTACGAGTTGCCCTTAACAGTGGTGTGCATTGGTCCATACTGTACTTTTTTGCACAATGTTAGGTGGGTGGTCCTTCTCCATTCATTTCACCTCTCCCTCCCTGCTGAGCTGGGGATGGGAGGGGGCTGTCGGAGAGGCTGTTTCTGTCAACTCCTCTATGCATCCCTGTGTAGGTCCCGGTCCTCCAGGCCCAGGTCGGGCCTCCCCCTCAATGACCTGTGGCCTGGGTTAACCCTTTTTAAACCTGAAACGCTTGAACTGCATTGTATAGCCTGTGTATACACGCAGTTGTGTTTCCGGGGTTTTCTTAGTGGGTTAAGGGAGCGACCACTCTCTGTTAATAAACATAGGGGGGTGGTTGTCTCTCCGGTGTGTTGGTAGCAGAGTCGACTCTCAGGTTGAGCCCGGGTCTGACCCCGGCTGCCATAGAGTATGCCCCTGCATCTTTGTGTCAAACTCTTTCTCTGAACCTCGACCCTGCAGGATTAATAAATTGGCAGGGTCAGGGTTCGTGGTGGAATCTGTTCGCTGGCGGAGTTGGCTAACTCCGACTCCGCAAGGTTCGTGGTCCCATGAGATTGTGACATGGTGCACGCACTGCACGGCATACCAAACACCCTTTCCGCCGGGATACTGTTCTTACAGTAGGCCCCTTAGGCGCCTGTCTAGTCCGCAGTGCTCCGGGTGCAGGTCGAGTTCTGTTCTTAAGACCTGTCGACCTGGATTGAGGGATCAACCTCCTTGGAGGGTTGTCTCCCCAGTGCGCCAGCTGGCCCCACGACGTTGTGGGGGTGAAGCCTCCTTGGGAGCGATTCGGAGAGGCGTGCCAGGGGGAGAAGGGCCTTGACCTATTTTAGGCCCTGTCCGATACGCTGGCGATGTGAGGGGTGGTGTCACCAGTGACCGTCTGGTGGGGTCTCGATGCCGCGGCCTCGTTGACCTCACCAGGCCCCTTTTTTCAGGGGGTCCTAATCCCCGGGATGTGACCTGGGGCTGCTACGGCCTTGCCACGGGGTTGGGTTTTTTTGGCACCGACCCCGTGATGTTGGGGGCTGTGACAGTTTTTTTTTGCTTCGCGTCCGTTCCCTGGTGGCGTGCGGGATGCGCGTCCGAGTAGTCGCGGGCCCTTCTATACGAAGGTAAGTCTGCTCACCCTGTGCGTTTGAGGTGCTAAACCCTCTTCGCACAGTCGGGTACGGTCTCCCTCCAGTCCCTCACTAGGGCGGGCTGGGGGGCCCGGATCCTCCCCGGATTCTGATGGTTGTAGGGGATCTCAGCGGGTACATCTGTCAAGCTTTCCGCTCTGCTCCACTCTTGTGTTCCAATAGAGCAGAGCACAAAGCCATAAATGAAATATAACGAAGGTTATCCTATAACCCTAGTTATATGAATTATGGCGAGCGCTCTGCTCTGACTCACTGAGGACCCCACGGTCTTCTGTTTTGGCTGTGAAAGACTGGGGAAGGAGCTGGTAGTATGGCCATGGCCCCGCTTATGTATGAGCGGATGTGGGCGTGGCCAGGCAGGTGAGGAACTGTCGAAACCGTCTTATGACTCTGTTACGCACCCCAGTGTGGGGACGCAACACAAGGCAACAGACATAATAGGTGAGGGTGCAGTGACACAAAATCCGTTAACAGTTTGCAAAATAATAGTATTTATTTACAAAACACAGCAACACAGAGAGCAAGGAGGACTACCAGTGGCACCAAATCAATACACAAAAAAGAACTGCGCCCTGAGAGGGAGGTTTGCCCTGAGTGAGAGGTTCGAAGGGTCAAAGTGGGTATCAAACAAGAGGGAAGACGGTCAGGTTTTAAACTGTGGATACCAAACAGAAGGTAAAGACGACTTTGAACTGTTAAACAGTAATCCAGAACTATTTTATTGCACTGTAAAAAACTGTGATTTTATAGTATGTCTGCACTTTATGTGCTCATTTCATCATGCATATCTTTTCTATTCTAATAAAACTGAATTAAACCATAAACAAAGTGGCCTGTTGGGATGTTGGATCCTAATGTGAAAAACTGTGGTTTTATATGTCTGCTCATTTTACCCTTGCTATTATTTGACTTATTTTTGCTTTTATTTCTACGCCCCACTATCCGCTGTGTGCATACTATGACCTTTATCGTGTTTTGTAACAGATTACAGAAATTCAAGAAGCCTATTAGAGGTTCTGATATGATTTGATTAATATAACAGCATTATTTTATCCCACTTTATGCTTTGCTCTTGCTGCTTGTTTTACACTGATTTTATTATGTCTTATTTCTTACTGATGTAAAGCACTTTGAACTGCAATCCCCTGTATGAAAGGTGCTATACAAATGAAGTTATTATTATTATTATTATTATTATTATTATTATTATTATAACAACGGACCATACGGTACACAGTATCTTGGCAGCTATACAATTGTTGGCACGCATGCAAGTCACAGTGTTTGAAGGCCTCACCCTGTGTCGGCGGCGTCGCAGTCATTGAGTGTAATTGGGGCAGCATTGTTTCAAATAACAAAGGGGTGTTAAATATAGATGGATGCAGACTCAACAATACACCGTATATTTAGGACAACTATTTTGAATTAAAATGTTAACCAGAATGCCAGCTCTCACATATCTCAGCATAGACTGGATACAACCAAAGTTCCAGTGCTGTGATGAGAGGTGCCACTTTCCACTGCTGCGTGAATGAATGAATGAATGAATGAATGAATGAATGAATGAATGAGAATGAATGAATGAATGAATGAATGAATGAATGAATGAATGAATGAATGAATGAATGAATGAATGAATGAATGAATGAATGAATGCATGAATGAATGAATGAATGAATGAATGAATGAAAACTTTATTTAACAGATTGCAGAATGGGTACAATACAGTACGGCTCAATACACACAATTGTTAAGGGGATGCAGACCTGAGAAAGACGTTTGTCTTGTTTCCATCAGGGTCCCCCATTTTCAATTCATATAGACATTTATGACATACACAACATACATGACATTTATGGCATAGGGACATATAGGTATTTAGTACTGATACATTTGTGACTTAAACGGTATTCAAATATACAGTACTGTTACCCCTAGATCCTGACAGAGTATATACATATGATGGGGAGGGGACTGTACATTAGGAGGGGGTGGGTGGGTGGGAGAGTTATGTGAATTGAAAATGGGGGACCCTGATGGAAACAAGACTAACGTCTTTCTCAGGTCTGCATCCCCTTAACAATTGTATGTATTGAGCCGTACTGTATTGTACCCATTCTGCAATCTGTTAAATAAAGTTTTCATTCATTCATTCATTCATCAGAGAAATATACATACGGCGGGGAGGGAATATATACATGCGGTGGGGAGGAGACTGTCTATTAGGAGGTGGTGGGGGTTTTGGGCATTTTTACGGTGGCCAGTTTCGAATTGCAGCCTCCCGTAGGTGCTCTTTAAGAGCGGTTTTGAATGTGGGTAGGGATTCACATTCCTTTACAGCTTTGGGTAGGGCGTTCCACATTGATGTGGCATAATTGCGAAACGTGTTTAGTCCCTTGTTTGAGCCGAATCTGGGTTTAACATGATTTGTTGAGCTTCCTCTGGTGTAGTGGTTGTGGTATTCACTGACCTTTGGGAAGTATTTTGACATGTACATGGGTACCTTAGTCGTATAGTGTATCTTGTAGACCAGGCCCATTGCAAGTTGCTGTACTCTGTCGTCTACTCTAAGCCATCCTAGGTTGTCAAAGTGGGCAGGGGTGAGGTGGGTTCTGGGGGTAAGGTCAAGTAGTAGTCTGACCAGTTTGTTTTGTGATGTTTGTAATTTTGTTTTAAGCGCCTTTGAGGTGCTTTGGTACCATGAGGTGCACACATAGTCGTAGTACCCTTGAATGAGTGCTCCTGCCAGAGTCTTCAGGGTATTCTTGTTTACCAGAGAGGAGATCCGGTACAAGAATCTAGTTCGTTGGTTGACTTTTTTTATTACATTGGATGCCATTTTGTCACAGGAAATATTTGCCTCTAGGATGGAACCCAGGTAGGTAATTTCGTCTTTCCTTGTGACAATATTGTCACCCACTGCAACTGAGAAGCCGTCGGTCTTGCTGAGTTTGTTATTTGAACCGAAGAGAATGGACTCTGTTTTGCCCATGTGTAATGATAGTTTGTTATCAGCGAGCCATATGCAGATTTTGCCTAGTTCCGAGCTGAGGGTTTTTTCAACCTGCAACTTGTTCTTGTCAGAGACCAGCAGGGCTGAGTCGTCCGCAAACAGGAACAAGTTGCAGTCACTGGCTGACGACATGTCATTTGCATAAATTAGGAAGAGTAGCGATCCTAGTATGCTTCCTTGTGGAACACCACAGCTCACTGTGAGGGGGGGGGGGGTAGAGTACCATTTACCTCCACCATCTGTTCCCTCCCCTCCAGGTAGGATTGCATCCAGCTCACTGATAAACTATCAAAACCAATTGCTTTTAGCTTGTCAATCAGAATGGAGTGATTGACAGTGTCGAAGGCCTTTTGTAGGTCCAGCATGACCATGCCGCAGTATTTGCCCGCGTCCACCTCTTGTTTGATGTGGTCGTTCAAATAGAGGAGGCATGTTTCAGTGGAGTGGGACGTTCTGAAGCCAGATTGGAATTCGTAGATTCGATTTTTTTCCGCCAGGTACTTTTCGACCTGTTCGTAGACTATTTTCTCCATGACTTTTGAAGTGACAGAATGGTTCTGCTTCTGAAATGAAGACAGGGTGATTTCTCAGATGGCCACCGTCACATCTCTCTAGACTGAAATGGAGAAATGTACTAACCTAGCCGCTTCTGTGGTGTGAAGAAATTACAAGTCATGCCACACAGTGCTGCCTAACATGTGAGGATAAGCTGATCCCAGACCTGCCTCTGGTGGTGTTGTGCGACTCTGAGCCTCCAGCTCCCAGTCTGAGACTAAATTTAGCAGCCCTGTGTCAGACGGAGTGATGATGTCATCGCTGGCCTGATGCGCTGCAAAACAAAAGCCCACCAATGTGGTTCCCTCTTCTAAACACAGAATTGATCAGAGCCAATCGGATGAAAGAATCCTCTGTGTGTGTGTGTGTGTGTGTGTGTGTGTGTGTGTGTGTGTGTGTGTGTGTGTGTGTGTGTGTGTGTGTGTGTGTGTGTGTGTGTGTGTGTGTGTGTGTGTGTGTGTGCGTGCATGCATAAAATAAGATAAACCTTTGTTCAGGTGTCAATGCAGCAGAGAAGAGAGAAAAGGAGAGTAGGTGCAGGTAGGAAAAAGGATCCAAACAAGGATAATAAGAATACAAATTAAAATAAAGATGTGATCTGCACTGGATATCTGGGTCAGTGAACAGGTGAGACATAAGTATACTCAATAATGTCAATATGTGCGTATGTACACTAGCCCACCCTGGTATATTATATAGACTATCCTATTATAAGACTACCCCAGGTACAAATGTACAAAAATACTTCATACTAAGTATTAGTATACCTCTGTATAAATACAGATTGATACAGATTCATCAATAATATAAATGTACATATACAAATATTATTGAGAATGTTAATATATGAATGAATGAATATGTGAGTCCATGTGCAAAGTGCACCACAGTCCGTGTTAGGTTCAGTAGTTTGTAGTGCTTGAGTTGCATGCATGTGTGTGTGTGTGTGTGTGTGTGTGTGTGTGTGTGTGTGTGTGCAGGCACGTGCACACATAGAGGCCAAGGGGTGCCTGAGCACCTGCCTTTTTGAGCCTCATCAAAAAAGTGCCCTTTTTGAAAAAGAAAATATTTTTTATTTAATTTTTTATTTTAATTTGTTTACCGTTACGCATATAGACTGCCCTTCCAACTGAAAAATGTCAGGATAGAATCAAAATATTAGGTAAAGAGAGAGATGCCCCATATTCCATTGCAGTTTGCACGGCCTCCTCAGCGTGCCTCTCCGCGGACCTATATATTTTATGCATAGCGTGGGTGGTGATGATGATGATGATAGAAACCGCTGTGGCGCATACAGTTGAATGCTGGTATTACTCTCATTGAGGGACACGAAGAAGTCAAGTCCGATGGGATTTGGGAATCTCAAATACAAATCGGGATTGGAATAAAAAATGCATTTATATTAAACAATACAGAATATACAGCACAGCACTTCTTGGGGTCTGTAGGGTAAGCACTTATTCCCTCCCCCCTGAACATTTATGGAGATGTATGGGCCTTTTAAGTCAGTGATAAAAGTGTCTTTCAAGGATAAGTGAGTTCCTGCACTGATTATTATAGTTCAATATTCAATATTTGATCACCAAAACCCCCCAAAAAGCATAAAAAGGGGGCCCCCTGCCCGAAAAGGGCCCTTAAAAATCGAGCTTGCGCGCGCTCGGTTAATATATGCACACAAGTGTAGTGCCCTTTTCAGCCCTTGAGCACCTGCCCCTCTAAAGTCCTGTGCACGTCCCTGTGTGTGTGTGTGTGTGTGTGTGTGTGTGTGTGTGTGTGTGTGTGTGTGTGTGTGTGTGTGTGTGTGTGTGTAAGCTCATTGATTGATTGAAAATTGTATTAACAGATTGCAGAATGGGTACAATACAGTACAGCTCAATACACACAATTGTTAAGGGGTTGCAGACCAGACTTTCGTCTTGTTTACATAGTGTTCTGAAGGTCCAGATGAAAACATAGTCTGCGTTTATTATTTTGTATAACTTATATATTGTTTTTATATATAAGATATATATCTTCACGTCATCTGTTTTACGTGCCAGTATTTATCATTCGCCTTTTGTATATGTTCCATTCTTAACGCCGTAGGCGCCAGCGCGCGCCCCTCTAGACATGTTCAGAACATGCCCAGGCAAAACCAGAGAGAGCGTATTGATCTGTGTGGGTGAACAGACTCAGTCCACGGAAAACTAACATAAAGTGTGTTGTGGAGAAGTAACGTTTGGCGCAGTTGTAAACGGACAGAAAGGCAACGTATCGTTATAGAGAGCCGAACGGCTAATTAGATACAACTATAAGATTGTCGAGCCACTATTGGCACAGTATAGTGACTTGTGAGCGAAGTAGCATTGAGAGACCTTTGAAAACTTTCTGCGGGTTAGCCTTAAGTACAAACGGGGCTAACTAGCTATCACCCTTGCCAACGGGCTTTTGGACTAATAGCTATTAATCCTGCCATCGGGCGCTAGGAATACAAGGACCGGTCCGTACGAGACCCTTTCCTCCCCAGCGACGACCGGATTATCCTAAGTGTGTCTGCAGCCCTCTGGAGTGGGAACTCCAGAGGACCACCGTCTCCATCCACCATCTTGCTTTTCCCTGTGCTGCGTGATTCTTCTCCATCCACTCCACGCTTCAATGGTCGAGTACTAGTAGTTAAAGACTATCGTTACCTCTGACGTTGTTGCACTGACATTCTATTATTAAAGGAGAGCTGTGTTGTATAATATGTATGTTCACTATTACTATTAAAATGCTTGGTCAACTTGTATCCCTGTCCCCGCGCCGTTAATAGAGTGTCCGCCATTTTGTGTACCTGTAATGTCTGGCTAATTTAATTTTCTGCATTAGTGGTTTAATCTAACATATCAATACAGTCCGGGTTGTGTAGCCCCTTAGCTACACATAGGGTCCCCCATTTTCAATTCATCATATCATATCACATCATATCATATCATCATGCATATGTGTCCAGACCTTCACCTTGTCATCCCTGCTCCACCCTGCCCATGCTGACAGCTTTCCACACTGAGCCTTGGTATAAAAGCATCAACACATTGTGCGCCATAAACGGCGTAAGTCGTTATTGCCCGCCATGCGTTGAACGCCAACAACGGCGTAAATCGTTTTTGGGATCAATATTTCATTTTTTCGCCATGGCATTCAGAATTCATCCAGCCTCCCTCCGGACTGCAGCGGTACCCTGTCTGAGATTGCAACGTCTCAATACCGCTGCCTGGTGGATGGTCGGGCGAGTTACACTCACATCAAACCGGAAGTGGCGATCGGTGCATCGAGGAAATCCCTCCAGCAGTCATATCTTGTTACGTGGGTCCAGACAAACACTTGCGTGCATTTGGATCGCTTTCGAAATGCAATAATCGATATGATTTTGCCGTTTATTGCGCCATACAAACCGGAAATGGATCTAGGAGATCGGCGTCAAATAATTGGGATCTTTTTCCTCCAGTCTCATCGGCGAACGGTAAGAGGACACTAACGTTCTTTTCAGCCCGATTGTCCATTTCCTTGTTTGCAATCAGTCTGATCAATATATCAACCCATACTAAATAAAGCGGTTACTGACGATCAAGGAATTATAAACGACCCCCCCCCCTTTCCTTCACACATGAAGCATAATGTATACCGATTTGAATTGTTTAATATAGCGTGTATAGGAAAGAAACGCCAATCGATAATCTATCATATGCGTAACTATAACTAGCGTTTTTGGAATTACAGCAGAAAAGCTTAAAAACATACTTATATTCTC
The DNA here is from genome assembly GCF_963971535.1 of Notolepis coatsorum. Lineage (NCBI taxonomy): Eukaryota > Metazoa > Chordata > Actinopteri > Aulopiformes > Paralepididae > Notolepis > Notolepis coatsorum. Next base: position 56,720,023 of record NC_140184.1, on the reverse strand, counting down.
GAAGGTATTAACACAACAATGTATGAATGAAAAAATATAACGTTCCCACATCCGGAACAATAGATAATCGATGTTGAATGGGCCATAGTAATGTCAATATAGCTATAATATTTAAAAAGTTATAGCCCTGCAAAAAAGGTAAACATCTCCATAGGGTTACAGTGCTGGCAGACTGGGTATAATGATGGGCACAATGCCCGGCGCCCAATGTGTTAATGTCTCTCATCACCAAAATTCCTGCGAAATGTCCACTAGGGACAGCGGGGACATGTCCCCCTCACTTTTCAAAATCTTGTTTTTGTCCCTTTCACTTTTTACAGTCCGGTTTTGGTTTAAATTAATTATATCATGATATTACCATCTGTATCATGGTTTAAATTATATTATATCACGATATTACCATCCGTGTCATGGTTTAAATTATATTATAGCATGATATTACCATCTGTGTCATGGTTTAAATTATATTATATCATATTACCATCTAATAATAAACATTGCACTTAGTCTATCAGTTGACTGTATGTGTGTAGGGGCAGGTACAAATAAGAATGTTCTTCTTCCTGTTCCTTTCGGCCATGGAATTTAGTGGAGCATATTATTATGTACTGTTGGACTGTAATAATTCCATGTACGAATAAATACAAATTAAATTAAATGGTTGAAATTGTATTATATCATGGTATTATTGAAGTACAATATTGGTACCATGGTAAATAAATTATACAATGGCCGGTACTAAAAATAAAAGTAATATCAAACTACCATGATTTTTGTAAGGTTCTGCTCTCTCTCTCTCATTGTTTGTCAACATAGGATTTTGGATCTCAACTGCCTTACTTTGACCTTTTATTAAAAGGCAAATAGATTAAATATATACCGTTTTATCAAGAAATATCTTACTTTTATTAGGTAGTACACACACACACAAACAGACTCATGCACACCATTGAAAAAAAGTGAAACCAATGTGAAAGTGAAACCAATAAACCAATTACTCTGTTTACAACTATTCTTTATTGATGTATCTTTTATTAGATATAATTCTATGTTGTAGTTATTCTTTTTAAGATATTTTTTAGGGCATTTGTGCTTTTATTGATTCAACAGTCAGAGAGAGAAATCGGGAGAATCTGGGCCAGATTCTGCGATTACGCAGCATGCTTCTTAACGTGGTGCATCACGGGGCGCCCATAGTTATAGAATAGAACAGAATAGAAATAATTTAATCATCCCGAGGGAAATTTGGCACTACAAATCGCTCACAGTAAACATTTAGGTAGACAAAACAATTAGTCACGATAAGAATAAAAAATAAGCCTAAGAATAAAGAATAAAATAATAATAAAATACGGTCCGGGATTTACATATATTACATTCTAATATAAAATATACAGTAAGAATACACAGAAATCTACAGTAAGTGTACAGTAAGTGTAATATTGAACAATGTTGTTTTAAAAGTAAAAGTCCAGGAAGATGGTAACTGTCACTCTGTGCTCAGTGATGCAGTGAGGCACAGTGATGCATTCCTGTGCCGTTCAGTGCTACATCTTGGGAGTCTTAGTCTAGCACTGAACGTGCTCCTTCTGTCAGCCAAGTCTGTGTATAGTGGGTGGGAGGGGTTGTCCCTGATGGCATGGAGCTTAGCCAGACTCCTCCTCTCCGCCACCACCGCTAGAGAGTCCAGCTCCACCCCTACCATGTTACTGGCCTTCCTGACCAGCTTATCCATAGTTAAAGTTATTCTACCATATATTTTCTTTCTTTACTTTTATTAAATAATTATTATTGAGTTTGTAATTGTATTCTATATACCGTATCTTATCAAGCCTTCTACCACAGGATTTTGTTTAATGTTTTTTATACTATCTTAATATCTCTTACAGCCCAAGTAAATAAATATTTTTAGTATATATTGTGACGAGCCTGGTGGTGTTCAGACTTGTCACGGTTCAAAAACCAACAAATTCAAATGTCCACACAAGTGCAATATCAATCAATAAGAATATTTATTGACTCAAGGCAGAATATAGTGCGATGGGCAAATAGAACGGTCGTAATACAGTCCAATGTCCAAAACACAAAACAGGCTCTCGTACAGAAAAAGGATTGTTCAATAGGATTGTTGGGTAGTCGTCCGGTCCAGGGTCAGTACACAAAGGGGTTTATCAGCCAGTCTAGGGTCCAGTACACAATGAACACCTTCTCGCCTTCCTTCTCACTACCGCTCACCTCGCAAAACTCCATACACAAACAATCTCTCTCAATACAACACTCCTACCTCACCTCCTCTCAACTCAACTCTATCTGTCCTAGTGTATTATAGTGTGTGTGTGGGATGTGGGTGATCTAATGGTGCACAGGTGTGTTCCATCAGTACTAATCAGCTACCAAATTGCTTCCACTCCTCCCGTGGCAGTAATATCTCCCGTCCTTCACCATGAGACAGGGGGTGATATCTGCCACAATATATATTCACATATCTTTTTGTATATTTATATTCCGAGGTGGAAAGTAATTATTTACATTTACACTATAGTTACAGGCTCATCCGACGCAAACCTTCAGAAGGAGAATAAATAGAAGGAAATGAAGCCCTTACGCTGAAACCAGGCATGAAAAACATTCCACTTAAGATCATATAATGATCTAGTAGACAGGGCCCTGGCATTCTGAATGGCTGCAAAGACATTAGCCGGCAAGCCCTCCATATTCAGCTTGGACCTCTCTGGGGCCCATAGGCCCCACAACTCTGGCCATGGATTCCCTCTCTTTCTTTAGCCACTGGGGTGCTTATCAGAATAAGATAGACCCCCGCCACTCAGAGTGGATGGAATGGGTGGGCTGTGGAAGGCATAATGCAGGAGATTTGGCCACGGGTGAACTGGGTTGACCATTAGCTCCTCCTGATCTGGCCACCCTGCAAGAGTCTCAACCATTATATGAACTGGGCCATGCTGTCCAAGTAGATGGAGACCAGACTTCTCCTCTCCTGCGCAGTCAAGGAGAGTGGCTATGTCAGAGGGGTACGACTGCACCAAGTCCTACAGTGTAGGAGGGGAGGGGATGATGGTCAGGTTTAGCTGGAAGACACACCTGTGGGTGGACAGGTTTTAACACACAATTTAACATGAGAAAAGGTTGTAAATTTTTTTTTGTATTATTATTTATTTATTCATACCATGGTAACCAGGAACATGGAGGAGAGGAGGGCTCTCAATGACCTGAAAAGCAAACAGCCCATGTCATCATCAATGTTATACAATAACAACAACAACTTCAACAACAACAACAACAACAACAACAACAACAACAACAACAACAACAACAATAACAATAACAATAACAATAATAATAATAATAATAATAATAATAATAATAATAATAATAATAATAATAATAATGATAAATAAAACTGTAAAAAAAAACGATAGAAAAATATAATAATTAAAAATACAATTTTAAAACATTACAGATTATGGTGACCTGGGCCATATTCCCCGTACCTGGTTCAACTAAGTCGATCAAGAGTCCCATTATCCAGATTCAATTAACCCGATGTTTGAAGCCGGGATTTTCCTGTTCCTCGAAGGTGGATTCAGTCTCGTTAACTCGAACCAGACTTGAGACCCAGGATAAGTGCGCGCGGCCGCTTCAGTTAAAAAGCCAGCAAGTATCGAGAGCAGAAATCCTGATTCTCTAACGGCATTGATTGATTAATTGATTTAAAACTTTATTAACAGATTGCAGTACGGCTCAATAGCCTCGCCGACAAGTTAAATGCATAATCTATAGGCTAATTTTAAGTCCCTCATTACCCCAATCAATCAGATTATATTTCTTTAAACTTGCCTGCTGGCGGTAGGTTTATGGAATGGATAATCAAATGAGATCTTGCTAGCGAAAATAATTAGTTCAACTATTATACAGAATAAGGATACGGCTCTCTTACCCATTGATTGATGTATGGTGGATATTTTACTTATCTGCACTGTGGTGTGACGGTTTATGGTTTTGACTTTCACGCAGACGGCCCGGGTTCGAATCCCACTTCTTCTAGTCTTTTTCTTCTTTTTGCAATGTAGGAATAATTCAATTTGGTGCACGTTGAGAGCTATATAAAGAATGATATCCTCAATGCATGTAGATTTATAATATTTTAACTTAAAACTAGGCTACTTTTGCGTATAATCATTAATATTATATTCCACAAAAATTATATTGGCAACGCGGGGTTTCGAACTCCGGTCGCCCGGTTGACAGGATTGTGCACTAGCCGCTGCGCCACTGTGCCAGACGGGATATATCCATTGTGTATCCATTAATGGAGGAGAGACCCGTGTTTAGAATATCTTTTCTTTTGAATGAAGTTTTATCTCTTTATTCTCAAATGCATTAATGTGACGTCAACGGCTCATTCAATTTCTCAAATCCGTCAAACAGCGCATCTCATCAGACATTTTAATCCCAGTTACAATATCACACAAAAACCACAATCCACGCATAGACACTTCAATTTTATGCTTGAATGAAACACAATCCGGGCGCTCCGTTAAGCAAATCTACAGCGGAGAATATATGAAACTAATCAGAGCCAAACGGCCGTTAAAAATATCCCCGCGGGATTCACATTTGCAATGCGCCGTTATTAAAATAACCACATGCAGCGTGTATCGCGACTCCGAGCGCCGTATATGACTTGCATTATTTTATTTAGGACAAAGTAAATCTATAGGCTGAATATGATTTATTATCAGCATTTAGTTCTATTATTATACATTTCAAAAGCCCCCTCTAGGAAAACGAAGCACAGAAACATAATTCAGAATGGTATAAATGGGATCTCTAGACTGTGAGAATCATTTCAGGAAGCGAGCTGTCATTTATTTGCGGGGGCGTGGCCATGGTTCATCCGGCTAACTGAAGTTAACCCTGCTCTCGACCAGGCTCAAACTTTTTGATCTGTTGTCATGGTGATTTAGACAATCGAGCGTCGGGGAACAGGAAGGTCCGGCTTAAGTCAGGCTATCCTGGAAATTATCCGGCTAACTCAGTTAGCCAGGTACGGGGAACGGGGCCCGGTTGGTCACAAGTGCTCTAAATCGACCCATGGACACTAGTGCATCTAAATTCAATGTACCCTGCAGGGAGTTCCACAATTCAGGAGCTTAGAAAGCAAAGATCTACCAAGTTCAGTACAAACTCTAGGCACTTTAACTGTAAGCCATTCATACCTGTACCATAGGGTCCAGAGACCCATTCCAATAATGAGGTAATGTCATTTGGACAATCTCCAATTATGGCTTTATATAGAAACCGGTACCAATGCAAATCTCATCTCTCCGCCAAAAAGGACCACCCAACCCTATTGTACAGGACACAATGGTGAGTATTATAACTATCACTAGTGATAGATAAATATAAAGATAGATAAATATGATGGCTGATAGAGTCTAAGGGCATAAAGGGTAACTTCACAGAATATGATGGCTGATAGAGTCTAAGGGCATAAAGGGTAACTTCACAGAAAAAATATGCAAATTTATTTTGCACATAATCTCACACATATTTCAAGGTTCTAAATAGTTTTTCACACATTCATTTAGTTTGACAGTTTTTGAGAATTAACACATTGGGTGCCAATCACATGTTAATACGTTTCTGGGCCCCAACCGTTGAGTGCCAAAAACGTGTTAATAAGTTTTTTGGATCGTTTGATCTTTTTACTTTGATCCCCGCTCTACACAGTTGCCCAGAGCGATCTGCATCATTTAGGCACATCCCGACAATTTTGAACTGCATTCTGATCGACCATCACCAGGTGGCAGTATCATCCCGTGTCTGAACTGCATGGGGCTCTGGTCTGATAGCCAGATCACTTTCAGTTTCTCCTCGCGAGTGGCCACTCCTTCCCCCGGGACAGGAATTCACAGTCCTCACCTCTGGATTGCATTGCATGAGCGTATTTGACCATCGAATTCTATGTCTATTTCACCTCATCTGAAACGTGTTTTTCTAACGATCACAGTTCTGTGTTTCAACGGACAAAAAGCATGCTCGGCAAACGCGATTATAGTTTTGAGTTAAAATGACCCCCCCCCCTTGATGATTTTGTGATGATATACATATATACATATCATATACCTTTGATATGGGAGTATTCAGGGTTTCAGGGGATCAGCCAGAACGGTTTGGGCTTATTGCACATAACGTGTTTTATCTCGCAATCTATGAAAAAATACTATTATCTTGGAAATGCGTGATGTTTAGCGTGTAATAAACTACAAACTACAGCGTGTGGAAACAAGCTATTATTCCCATGCTGGACTACAAGTAATGTTTGTCGAAATGGGCCACACACAAACACAGCTTCGCAAACATAGTGCAGCGACCAAGGAAACGACTAGAAGGCTGGCAGTAAGGGTAACTTTAACAAAACAGCGTGGCAGTCAAAGTGTTAATGAGTTTGAATATCTCCTCCTGTGATGTCATCAGAGTACACTGAATCCTTGTGTTGTGTTAATTATAACTCAATGAAATTATGTCGATGAAAAAATAGAGATAAGGATTGCAATAGGGATTGATATTTTATTATTGAATTTTTTTTTAAATATATAGACAATCTTGCCAGTAAATTGGCGTGATTTACAGAAATGCTGCCCCTTCGACTCTTAACTCTTTGGACGCCACGCAGTTGAGCATCGTTTGTACTTACCACGCCGATGCTCTAAAAGATAGGAATAAGTGGTGGTGTTTGCAGGGCTATAACTATATTATAGCTATGGATACAATTATATGGCCCATTTGACATAGACTATCTATCGTTCAATATGTGTTAAAGGGGAACTATTTGACTATTTCTTTCACTATTTGGGCACTTTTACACAATTCCTGTGAGTCTATGGAACACCTCTGTAAGGTTTTTTTCAAAAAAATTCATTGTTTTGTATTTCTAATCAAGTACTCAAAAACAGCATTTTTCTACCTCAAGATCTTAAGCCGTTTTGAGGCTGGGCTCCAACCACTGTGTTGGCTGGTGCCAACTGCCACATCAACTGCCACATTATTATGCAGCTGAGAAATCTCTGACATCACAGATATGCACATTTTCAGATGACTCAGTTCAGTGAGGGTGAATATTGTGAGAGGAGAATTGGAAGAATGCGCCAATATGAGAATTAGAGACATAGATCCTATTAATATAAGTCCACATAGCTAGGAAACAATGCTAAACACTGAAAAATGCCTTTTATAAGATAGTTCCCCTTTAACACTTTCAGTGCCACGGACGACATATCTCGTTTTATTAGGCCCCCCACTGAGTGCCCACGATGACAAATATAATTTAATTTGTTTATTAGCGAACTGATTTCATATTTCATCAACCGAGTCTCCCGTTGGTACAGCAGCTCCTCCAGCAGCTCAGAATGGAAAAAAGCGACCCCTATCGTCTATCCCTGTGTAACTGCAGGTCAGTCACTTAGACTGACCTGGGATCAGTCAATATGTAGAGGCGGAGCCAGCTGGCTCATTGAGCTGGCAAGCTGTCTGCTCAACATGGAAGTCTGAGCGGGACGGGAATCAGCCTGGAATATATATTCACAGTAGCCAATACTCAATCAATAAGCGTGATCGATATTTGGAATGGCGATCAGGAATTGGAATGATCTTTTTGGAGAACATCTGATCTGAGGTAAGGAATCTATTTTACCAGTCTTGGGATAATCAGAGTTGTATTCGCTGAGATCTCAGCGTTTTCCCTATGTGTGTGTGTGTGTGTGTGTGTGCGCGATCGCTGATGAGGAACTAAGAGAATCGATTTTTCAGCTTGCGTCTCTAGCGTGCATACGTACACATATACTACCAATAATCTAGCGTTTATTTGAAAACGATTCATAAATAGGCCGAAAAATTACAACGTTTTTGTGTATTCTAGAATATTCCAGTAAACGTCTTTTATCATGGAATCTTTATATTTTCCTTGAAAACGAGAGCTTTTCAAAATGCTATAAAATGAAAATGAACCGAAAAAACAATCCACTTCGACAATGTTGACTGGAAAACGACTCATTGATAAGCGACAGGCAGATTAGACACATAGCCATAATTTAAAACATAGATTAGGCGTTTTTAACGCTAACATTGAAGTGGATGGTGGGCATTCAACCGGTAAATCAAGGTTAAGCAAGGGCTCTGAAAGTGTTAGACAAAAAAAAATCATCCATACATTCCCGTTTTCTACCGTGGTGAATATGAGTATAGTTTTAGAGTAATCCTGTCTAATCCCAGAAAACGACGCTATGCAGCAATACGTGCATTTCACTAAAAACTTTGCTGTTTCTCGCCTGTAGACGCTACTATTTCGAAATCAAATCTATATTATCGGTATTATCATGTTTCATCATGAATGCATGAAAGGGTGGGGGGGGGGGGGGGGTCGTTTTTTGATGCTTTAATCGTCACCAACTGCACACGTTGTGGAGTAACGTTACACACAAATGTTGTGATCGAAGTGAAGTCATGGTTGAATCACAGCAGGATTGATACTATAGGCCTTACTTTCACTAGGATGTACCCCAAAAAGAATAATCCAATTATCTGATTGCGAGTCCCAGTATTGGTGTCGATCGTGTCGCCAACATAATCCGCCACACATCATGCACCGGGAGCATTTCATGCTTCTCAATCCGATCGGGACAACCGCTCCACTTGCGCGACAAAGAAAAGTCCGACCGGAGACTTTTGATCAACGATAAGATATAATGTTTCAAAGGGTGCTCGATACTGCCACCTGGGTGGTTGCGGCCGGTATTGCACTTTGGCATTCTCAGGATAATTCCCCATGTTAACCCTGAGTCAGTGTGCCTGTAATTAATGGAAATATCGAATAAAAGAAATAACGATGAAAACCCGACTATACTCGGGTCTGACGCTGAATGGTTGGCGAGTTAACCCGACTTTACTCGGGCCTGGCGCTGATTGAGTTAAACCACTAGATTCTGCTTATCATTTTGCTCTTAGATTTATCACTGGTGACAGATACGATACACACCACTGCATCTTATATGAGAAAGTGGGTTGGTCTTCTCTGGCAGATAGGCGAAATCAACACTGATTATTTATCCTTTATCCTGGTCTTTGTTGTATCTTCATCTGGGAAGCCGTTTCTGGTCGGGTGTGTCATGGTTGGAGGGGGACGTGGGTAGTTTGAGTGTACTTGGATTGTTTGCTGGGTATGGTGATTGAGCCACCATTGTGCCTGTCATTCATGCCTATGTTAATGTTATACTATTTGCTGTGGGGCACTTTGGGCTGTGCTCCATGTGTGAAAGGTGCTATATAGAGTTATTCATATTTATTATTATATTGTAAAAAATGTATGCATTGAAATGTCTGTAAGTCTCGACGACATTGAAAATGAGGGTGACCTCAATTGTCCTTTTCGAGAATAAATAAAGGTTTGAATGAATATTTTTTCATCTACATAATGTGTGACATGTGCAAAAAGAAAAGCATTTGGGAACAGTGATACATTGTATTGGTCCAAAGCTAGGATGAATCACTATCAGTCTTTTTCAACCAAGATTCAGACAAGATATGGGTCTGCCTGAGAGACCAGAATTTTCAAAAGATCAAATTATTGGTGCTGAAAAAGGCTTCTTATTTAAGTGGATCAGAACCAGACCCCTTCTTTCTTTAAATGTATACGGGTTATTTAAGTGGATTGGGTGGGTTTTAACCAGGGGTGTCAAAAGTACCCAGAAATTATACTTAGGTGAACGTATAGGTACCGTCTCAAAATCGTACTCAAGTAAAAGTCAGAGTATCTGGCTAAAAACACACTTGAGTAAAAGTCAAAAAGTTTCTACTTTTAAATGTACTTAAGTACTAAAAAGTACTTGTGTTTTTTTTCTCTGGAATGTAATTGAGTAAAAGTACAAGTATACAAACCTAATAATACTAGAGTAAAGTGCAAATCCCCAAAAACAGTACTTTACAGTACAGTATTGTAACAAAGTACAATTACTCAAGTACTTTACACCCCTGGTTTTAACTCACATTTGAACCCACATGCAAATAAAAATAAAGGGATGAAAAAGACAAAAAGTATTTTTTTTTACCAAAGATGGAAGCAGGAGTGAGATAGAGGCCAGGAGGTGGATGTTCGGTCACTGGAACAGGTCCAAATAGCATGATGTAGAAGACACTCATTGTGAAAATGTCAACAGACAAGAGATAAAAAAAATGTCACCACAACAAGGCTACATGTTACATTATCTCTGTTCTGTTGCCATAACATAACATAACATTCTAAACTCTCAATACTCTGCTAGATGCATCATAATCAAATCTAATTGTGTTTATCTTTTTATTAAAATCACATTGGCAACTAGTTTAAATCAGTAACCTGTGCACACAGTAACCAGAGCTATTTATTACCATTATTATCATTATTATTATTATTATTATTAATAATAATAATAAGGCTCTGGATATATATTATATATATATATAATACTGACCTATATCTGACCTATATATTATAGGTCGTATTATACGAGAGCCATTTCATGTATGCACGAGGAGATATAATAATGATAATCTAGCGTTGATTTCAGGATGATTAGATAATCAGCCGAAAAATTACAACGTGATTGTCGTATTCGATTAAATAGAATAATCTTCAGGACGAGGAGATAACATTTATATGTTTATTCAAAGGTAAGCATCGTTCAGCATGAGTGTAACTCCATTCACGGCTGGCAGCCAACTGCCTGTGAGGACCCCTGGTCAGGTATACATAAGCAAGGTGCGCCTGGCGCGCCTGTCGTAAATGATATATTCACAGCATGAATAATATAGTAAAGATATATTCAAAGCATGAATATTACATCCTCCTTCTTTTAGAGAAAGCTTAATAAGCTATGAACAAAATTGAAATTAGGAATGGTTGTGCAATACTCTGTAAGAGTTTCTTTGTAAACAATAACAAGTGCGTTACCTGTGTTAGGACCAGGCAATGTAAACAGGTAGGATTAATATGTTAAACATAAAGATTCATGTATCAAGGTATTACAGTTCGTATTGTGTGCCCTCTTATTCTGGATAGTCTGCTTTAATATTTGAATACTTCAGCTGTGAATAAGGTATGTATTCATGGCTTATTTGGTCGTGTCTCAACACTCTTACCATATGCAGTTCTTATTTGTAGAAGTAGCTTGCTAACAAAATGGGAATATATCGACAATTAAGCAAGGTAAGTAGGTCATAGATTCAACACATATAGTAAGTCATCATTTCAGCATACATTAATATTTGTTACATTTCACCACCCCCTTTTTTTTTTTTTTTTTTTTTCTCAATGGGGCAAATGGTGTTATAATAGGGCAGCGATCCGCCTGCACCCTGTACATTTATAGGTCTAAAATGTCCCGAGGCTTCACTGCTCGGCCGGATCTGGTGTAGTATGAAGCTGAGTTCTCTTCTGAGTCCTCTGGCAGTTCGGGGTCGTTGGTCTCCGGCGGTTGATCGACGCTCTCTGGACTCGGCATACCGTCGCTGTCCTGGAAGTGTTCCTCTTTCGTGTCCCTCAGGTGCCTGCGGTTGCGGCGGTATTCGCGTCCATCTTGGGTGCGAACGTGGTATGACCGCGCAGTGTCAGCTGGTTGTATGACTACTGCTGGCCTCCAGCGTCCAAGTTCTTGTAGCCTGACAGATTCACCACAATGTAGTGGGGGCAGCGGTCTAGCTGACCTGTCATAGTATTTCTTCTGGTGCTGTTGTCTTTGCACTCGTTTGTTATGTCCATCTTTTTGGCTTACTACCCCTGGCCGCAGCTGTTGGTTGGTGCTCGGGAGGGTTGAGCGTAGCCTGCGGCTCATCAACAGTTGTGCCGGCGATTTGAAGTTGTCGACTGGGGTATTACGATACTCCAGGAGGCTTAGGTACGGGTCTCTTCCGTCTGCCTTAGCCTTGTCCATGAGTGATTTTGCCGTCTTCACGGTTCTCTCTTTGCGGATAGTGTGGGCTTGACGTGACGTGTGTGAACTCCCACGACTTGGCGAATGCCTCGAACTCTTTAGACTTGTATTGTGGTCCGTTGTCTGAGACTATGGTCTCTGGGACGCCATGCCTGGCACAGGCTGCCTTTAGCTTGTGGATAACAGCTGCCGATGTGGTGCTGTGAAGTCTGTCTAGTTCGAAGAATCTGCTGTAGTAGTCGACGGTCACAACATAGTCCTGGTTGTTCCAGTTAAAGAGATCTGTCCCTACAACCTGCCAGGGGCGGTCTGGGATACGATGAGGCATCATGGGCTCCTTGGTGTTTGATGGGCGGCGCTCTTGGCATATTGAGCACTTCTCCACGACTTGCTCTATATGTCTACCCATTCCAGGCCAGAACATGATGTCTCGTGCTCTCAGTTTGCATTTTTCCATTCCCATGTGGCCTGCATGGATCTTGATCAGCATATCTCCTCTGAGGCTGGTAGGGATGACTATTTTCTCCCCCTTGAAAATTATTCCATTCGTCTTGGATAGTTCATCTCTGTGATTCCAGTATTCGGTAATGTTCTGGGGGCATTGTTTTCTTTCCTCAGGCCATCCCTCCAGGATAGCCTGGCTGAGCAGCTTTAGCTGTGTGTCATTGTCTGTCGTTTCTCTGATCTCCTGTAGCCTGTCGTCGTGTACAGGTAAGCTGTTGTACCTGAAGGTCCATCCCTTCACTGAGACCGTCGTCGTGAGAGGTGAGTGATTTCCTGGACAGCGTGTCGGCTACTGGGATGTCTTTCCCAGGGCGGTGCACGATCGTGAAGTTATACTTGTGTAGTTGCAGTATCATCCTCTGTAACCGCGGTGGGGCTGCGGCGATCGGCTTCTTCATGATCGACTCCAGGGGCTTGTGGTCAGATTGCACCATAACATGGCGACCGTAGGCATATTGGTGGAAACATTTGAATCCATAAAGGACTGCGTACATCTCCTTTTCGATTTGTGCGTAGTTGACCTCGATGTCCGTGAGTGATCTGGATGCGTAGCTAATGGGCCTTCCTTCCTGCATCAGCACAGCACCCAGACCATACTTTGATGCGTCCACTTGTAAGCTGAGCTCCTTATCTGGGTCAAAGTAGATGAGGACTGGCCCAGGTTCACTGGTAAGTATGTCTTTCATCTTTTGGAATGCAGCGTCGTGCTGCGCGTCCCACAGGAATTCATTCGATTGTTTAAGCAGCTGTCTCATGGGTGCGTTGATCTCGGAGAGGCTCGCGGCGAATTTCGCCAGATAGTTGACCATACCTAGCACGGTTTCCAGTTCTGCACGGCTCTTTGGCGCCTCCATCTCCTTGATGGCAGCTATCTTGCCTGGGTCAGGCTTCATGCCGTCAGCTGAAAGGATGTGCCCGAAGTAGCTCACTTCGGTGGCTCCGATGGTGCACTTGTCTGCGTTGAGCCGAACGCCTCTCTCCCGTGATCTCACCATCATTGCATGTAGGTTCTTATCGTGTTCCTCTCTGGTCGCGCCATATACAAGGATGTCGTCTACTATAGCTGCTACTCCGTTCAGTCCCTCGTATGTCTCGTCGATTTTTCGTTGGAACTCGTCTTGGGCAGAAGCGAGCCCAAATGGTAATCGTAGGAATCTGTACCGTCCAAACGGTGTGTTGAACGTCGTCAGCTTCGATGATTCTGTGGAGAGCTTGATGGACCAGTATCCCGACCTTGCATCCAGTACGCTGAAATAGCGTGCGCCTGTTAGTCTGGGTGTGATGTCCTCTAGTGTCGGCAGAGGGTAGTGCGGGCGCTTGATAGCCTTGTTTAGCTCCTTAGGATCCAAACATAGTCTGAGCTTGCCTGTGCGTGGTTTCTCAACAATGACCAGTGCACTGACCCACTCCGTTGGTTCGATGATTCTAGCGATGATCTGTGTGTCTTCCATACTCTGTAGCTCCTTCTTTAGTCGGCCACGCAGGGCGATCGGTGTCCTTCTCAGTGGGCAGACTACTGGCTTGGCGTCTGGGTCTATATGGATGTGACACTCTCCTGGGAATAGTCCTATCCCTTTAAACACGTCGTGGTATTCTTCCATGATGGACTGTTTATCTGTGTGTGCATTCACTGACAATACTAGTTTAATGAGGTCCATATTCAGGCATGCCTGTAAACCTAGAACTGGGGGTGCCTGAGTGTCTACTATGTAAAAGTCTAACAACATGCCACGCTCTTTGTATTTACACTTTAACGTGCATGTGCCCTTTACCACTAGCTTCTCTCCACCATATCCTGTCAGTCTGCGTGAGGTAGGCTGTATTTTGCATTATCTTGTAAACTGTGATACTCTCTCAAAGGAATTACATTTACTTGTGCACCTGTGTCTAACTTAAATTTAAGCTCTGTGCCCTGTTTTCCTACTTGTATGTCTGCGAACGCTTGTTCTGTTGCATCAAACCGTCTGTCTGTCACGGTGTCTACATACAGTTCGTCTGACTCTTCTCCTGACTCAGAGCGCATGCTAATCTCGTGTACTGACTTTTTCTGGAAGCTACCGGCCCTGCAGACTTTGGCAAAGTGGTTCCATTTTCCACACTTCGTGCACTGTTTTCCCCTAGCTACACAGTTATCCCCTTCCTTGTGAGCTCTACCCCCACAGTATCCACAGTTCTTACGTGTGTCTGTGTCGCTCGCTCTGTTCGCTCTCTCTGTCCACTCTGCTCTGGGGCGATATCTCTGAGCGCTATGCTTCTGTTCATGTCTGTGCACCTCGTGCACGAGCTGCTCCTGCGCGCTGCACGTGGCGCCAGTAAAGCTCTTTATCTGTGATTGTGCTAGCTCGTGGGCTCTAGCTATATCTATCGCGTTGTCTAACGACAAGTCTGATCCTACGTTTAATAGTTTCTCTCTTACTTTTGCTGAGTGTATGCCAAACACTATGCGGTCTCTAACCATCTCATCATTGTTCACATATGCACAGTCTTTCACCAGTAGTTTCAATGCAGTGACAAATTGTTCGAATGACTCGCTCGGTTGCTGGGTTTTCTCATGGAATTTGTACCTGGCGAAGATTGTGTTCCTCCTTGGAAGTACGTATGCTTCGAAATTGTCATAGTAGCTCTTCAGTACCTTTGCTTCATCTGCACTGAGAGTCCATGTGTTGTGAATGTCTCTCCCTCTTTCTCCGCTCCACAATAGCAGGTAGCTACATTTCTCGTCCTCTCCTTTCTTCTTGAGTGGGCCCGAAAACATCAACTCCGCGTGCTGCCTGAACTTCTTCCATTCTCCCGGTAAGTCCAGAGAATCCCAATTCATCCGTGGCGACGGGACTCCGTTGATATCCATGTTCATCCTGCTTCTGACACCATGTCGTATTTGATTAAATAGAATAATCTTCAGGACGAGGAGATAACATTTATATGTTTATTCAAAGGTAAGCATCGTTCAGCATGAGTGTAACTCCATTCACGGCTGGCAGCCAACTGCCTGTGAGGACCCCTGGTCAGGTATACATAAGCAAGGTGCGCCTGGCGCGCCTGTCGTAAATGATATATTCACAACATGAATAATATAGTAAAGATATATTCAAAGCATGAATATTACAGTGGTGACTGGATTACACTAAAATGCCCTTTTCTCGTCTTTTCCTGGAATTACTCAGAATCACCCAAACCATATTCATATTCAAAACGGTATAAAACGGAAATGTACAGATGAAAGAACAATCCGTTTTTTGCATGTTGACCAGAAGCAACTCACTGACAGTCGACGGCGTTATTAGATCCATAGCTATAATATAAAATATTGTTTTAGGACTTGCAAGTTTGGCATTCTAAAACTATATCCATTGAATAAAGATCTGGCGCTGAAGGGGGATCAGCGCCCCCTGCTGCTGGCGGTCAATGTGTTAATCAAACCCATTTTATTTGAATTTATTTGAGAAAATAAATGTCATTGTATCTTATAAAAGGGCCAACTGTGAGCCACCACTAGGGGCAGAGTGGCTAACCCTGAGTGAATGAGCTTAGTTGGCACACAATAACCCTTGGGTATACTGTACACACATTTTAGATTTGCTTGGCAGCAAATCCTTATAGTGCAGACTGAGATGGAAGACTGAGGAACTGATGAGATGGTAGCATGTTTCCCTTCCTCTTGTGCATCCAATAAAACATTACATCTGATCATTTAAATGTTAAGTGTTTTAAATTAAATCACTTTTTGAGCTGATATACTGTAAGATGCAATGTTGATTATTTTCTTGCTATTTCCCACCATATAATAAGAGGCTCAGGGACTTTCATACAAAACGAAGGGCCTGTTTAGGCACACATTGTTCTGTTTCTCCCATTTCTCATCCACAGAGCCGTACAGTTAATAAGAGGAGCATAATGACCTCACCATACCTGACATGACAAAACAAACACCTGGAACATTTTCAGCTCGGATTACGGAGGTATTTACGGATGTGTTGTCTTATGACAGTGGAGTGGGGAAATGTCAATGTGTACCAAAACAAAACCCAAGACACGGTAACCATGCAAAGACATGTTCCGAGAGGATGACAACAAACACAAAGAGAAAGAAAGAAAAGGATTAGGGGTGTTGGGCGTCACCAGAAGACATTATCATTACATGAGTAACGACATGATAAATACAAGCTTCAGTGTGTGTGTGTGCGTGTGGGTGTGTGTTTCCGTCCATCAAAATACGATTGGAAAAATTCAAGTGTTATCATTGGCAGCGTTATCCTGCACAGACCATAATCTGTTCCTTGCACAGGATATTGCACACCAGGGTTTGAGCATCGTCCTCAGCCATTTGCTGATGACAGAGAAGCCGAGCTGTTTACGATGTCAAGCCAGAGCTGAATCATTACGGGCCTGGGCCATTACATCTGTACAGTGCATTAGTATGAGCCCTGCAGATCACACACACATACCACTGCTGCTTCTGTATACACACACACACACAGGCCTCTGGAGAACAAAAGACCCACAGTCAGACCCCACGGTACCATCCCTCCTAATTCTAGTTTGTGGTCCCCTAGATCCAATCCTTCAACGCTACAGGAAGGGGCCCACTCACCACAGTGTAGATGTTGTTGCGTGGCAGGTTGAGTTCAGCCAGGGAGTCCAGACCCTGCAGGTTCTCTACTCTAGAGATGCTGTTCCCCGCTAGGTTCAAGACCTGCAGCCTGCACAGGTGGGACAGGTTCTCTATCTTTGAGATCTGGCCAGGGAAATAAGGACAGTATGTGTGAGAGAAATGTCAATATCCAAAATGTATAATGGTCTGAGTTGTTTAAAAGAAAGCAAAGAGTCACGGCCAGCTTTTGGGAGCAAGTGAGCTAAGCAAGTGTGTCCTGAAATTCTACTTTGCAATGCTTGAGGCTACTTGAAAACTAGAATGAACATGACATCTCTGTCATTTTTATAGTATGTAATATCTATGAGCAAGCGGTTTCACTAGTTGCCACGATCCAGTGCCCCGACATTGAACTTTCCCCCTCCCGCCAGTGACCCCTGCGTGACCTTTTCCTAATTATAATAATTTCAACGTCAAAACAGTGATGAACGCGGAGGGGAACATTAAGTGAATAGAAAGACTGTATGAAGTATAAAATGGGGTCGATGGACTGTGAAATGTGATCCTGGCCTCTCTCTACAAGTCTCTCTGGGAGAGGGAGACTTGGGGCCCCTTGTCAGAATGAAACTCTTAACTGGTTCAGGACCCAGAGAGATCCCCAGTGGCTGTCGATATGAAGTTGAGATGGTTGCCCCTCCACACTGCATGTGTGAGGAAAGGGTTCGAAATTTTGTCAGAGTGTGTGTGTGTGTGGGGGGGGGGTTAGGGGACTTGAGGTCCCCCTCTAGATACCATACAATACCACAAGGCTCTCCACAGTTCAAAGGTTAAGTGGGTTCATCAGAGAGATTCCTACAGTGAGTTTGATGCAGGGAGGAACACTTGAATCGAGGCAGATTAGAGGACGTCTGTTAAGGAAAATACTTTTAACAAGAAGCACAACAGAGAGTCTGCATAGATGAAAGAGAGCCTTGGTTTTTCCATTAAATTTAAGTTGACGGGTAACACGAGGGATGACGAGAGCATAGACGACTTCCAGAGAGATGTTAAGAAATGTATAAAATCCTTCTTCTCCTTCAGTGGTAAGACAGAACATTTTCAAATAGTTTCTGACCACCCGTGGCCATTCTTAACACTTTGATTGCCTAAGGTTAAATTCATGATATACCATCCGTTGCCAGCTCTATTTGTCTATGGAGAAGTTCCCCTTCTTTGCAGGGCTATAACTTTTTAAATTCTATTGCTAGATTGCCATTATTAGGGCCCATTCAATGTCCTATATGTATTGTTCAGGGTGTATGAACGTTAAACTTTTTCATTCACATATTCATACTAAAATATGATCTAAAGTATAAGTATGTTTTCATCTCTTTCTGCAGCTTTCTCCAGAACGTGATTTATAGCCCCAAATGCATTATATTGATGATCAAATACAGTTTGGTAGCGATCGGTGCCAGATGAAAAATTTCAAATGGACGTGCTTCTAGAAGTTTCTACGTATCATCTGATGATGACCGGATGGGCGGGGGATCGTTTATAATTCCGTGGGCAACGTTATACCATTCATCTAATGTGGGTCAAATGTTCATCATAGCAGTTAGTGTCGAACACGGTAATACTACACGCTAAAACTCACCCCAGTCTCCGCGGGCCGTTGGGCGATCAGCGTGGGGTAGACAGTTTTCCATTATGGGATGTCGAAATACCCGGTCCATTTCCAGGTTGTATAATAGTATATACGTCCAAATCATGTTGTTTATCGAGTTATTGGCAACGGATCGCTATGTATTGTGTCGAGATCGAGTCCCGGGACCTATACGAGTGCCCGGAAGTAATATGGGTGATCACCACTTCATCCACATGACTTCCTGTTTGGCGCTTCTGCCGATCGGCCACCAGATGGCGCTCTTGAACCGCTAGAGGATTGAGAGGAGCTCAGAACTGTGTGTGAAGGCTGCAGAGGGGAAATATGATTCCGATCACAGATTTTTGAAATATTGATATTAAAGACGAGTTAGGGCGTCCTCGGCAACTTTAGCATGGCTAGGAAAGACGCCTAAACACGTTTTCGGCACTTAAAGTGTTAAGTGTGTCCAGGTGGCAGCTAAGTCACAACACTCTGACAACAAAGAAAATACCACTCCAAACAGCTTATTTGAAAACAGCTTTTGTTGATGCTGAGGGACACAACAGAGTGAAGTCATTCACCTGTGGGCTGCACACTGGTTGTGTTGTTGTGCCTCAAATGAATACCCTCAGAGGTACAGCATGGTTAACACTTTCTCAGGCCATCCCTGGGCTAATAGGCGAGTCAATCTATGAAAAAAAAACACTTAACCCAAAGAAAATTGATACAAAAGGTTTTTCGATGGATTCCGATAGTATTGGGCGTGCTAAATAACATACTAAAAGTCGACCAAAATCGACCCCCCCGAAAGCCGCCATTTCCAAGATGGCGGTGGAGATATTAAAATGGCTATATCTCAAATTGAGAATATGGTGCAAAGGATTTCTCAACTCATTCTGGTACCTCTGGGCTTGTTCACTAACATACTAAAGATCTAGGAAAATAAATGTGGTAATATTGAGTTGAATTTCATAAATAATATGTGTGAATAATTAGAGAGTCATAATGTAGGAGAGACAGACATTTCACACCAACCCCCTCGCATGAGAAGGCTGCATACCCAAATGGTATATAGGGGAATAGTTACAAGTCACAAAGCCCTCACTCAAACTGACTGTATGTAAATGCTGATTACATGCTGAAGAGTCATGGATCTATTAATCAACTGTTTAGTATCAAAAGAGTAAACCATAATATTAGAAATAAGGTTTGAAGGGTGATTACACTCGTGTTAAAGAAGTCATCACAGCTACTCTGCCAACTAGCAGGGGTGACGAGAGCTACTCTCCACCCCCACTCTGTGATCAGATTAGTACTATATGGTAATTTGGCCCAAAGGGTCAAAGTGTATTCACACCCCCCACCAGAAGGACATCAGGCCAGCCCCCCCCCCCCGTGAGAAGACACACAGAGAAACCCAGAGGGAGGGGCTGCCAGCGCCCACAGGACACCGCTCACAGAAGGCGCCCACAGGAGATGCATGATTGGATCAACTGTAATAGTGAACTGTATTCTATTTTGGCTAGAAATGGTAGTATAAAGGAGGGGACATTTTGGTAATTCGGGAGCTCTCAGACCGGACCAACCCAGGGGGTCTGGGGGCTCCACCGCTCCTTCCACCATCGAGAGACTGCTGTGCTGTTTGCATTTTATGTGAGTAAATCATGGGAAAACACCATTTGTTGTTTAAAGTTTAGTGTAAATCCTTAATATCTGAAACCAGATTTACTCATGTATAAATGTGTGCAGCATGGTCAATGTATGTTCAGATTATGTTACCGACTGTTTTATGTACATTATTGAGGTTGGAGATGCAAACCTGATTGTGATATTTCTGTACAACAGACAGCCCTGTTAATGTTTTCTGATAATCTTTTGTATGTGAAAGGCAACCTTTTATTCACTCTTGGCCCTGGTTCAAATAAATCAGCTGAGTTGAACTACAGTTCTGGTTTGTCTGGCGTACACGTTTTATTCCTCATCTGCTAAGTCAGATGAGGAGACCAAC
The DNA here is from genome assembly GCF_963971535.1 of Notolepis coatsorum. Taxonomy (NCBI): domain Eukaryota; kingdom Metazoa; phylum Chordata; class Actinopteri; order Aulopiformes; family Paralepididae; genus Notolepis; species Notolepis coatsorum. Next base: position 56,699,309 of record NC_140184.1, on the reverse strand, counting down.
AATTCTATCAAGTATGAATCTTTCCTCCTCCTTCCAGATAGTCAATCTCATTGTGTTGTACTACAATAACCTCAAATTATTGTAGAAAGTCTGTGGGAATTTACCACATACACCTTCCAGAAAGGCTTAATTTTCAAGATGGCGTCCAAAATGGCGGCAGACCAAGCTTAAAATGGCTATATATCTCAATAGAAAAAAATATATAACTATGATTTTTCACTTGATTCTGGTACCTCTAGACATGCTTGTGAACATACTAAAAATCTAGGAAAATACACCTTCCGGAAAGGCATCATTTTCAAGATGGCGTCCAAACTGGCGCCCAGGAGCTTAAAATGACTATACAAATACAAATAGCTTACTAAAAAAGGTGTTTGCACTCTCCAGCTCTCAAGCTAGCATAGTTGAAGCCTTCTTTTTGACCATTATAGTTGTTATAGTTAGAGGTGTTTGCACTCTCCAGCTCCCAAACTACCATCGTTGAAGCCTTCTTTTTCTGAATCAGTTTCTTTCTTTCTTTTCTGACCTAGTCCTGTGTTTGGGCATGCCTGGGCGTGTCTGACCTGGCAGTGTTATTTAAGCCCCAGTTTTATTCTAGTCTTTGACAGAGGTGTTTGCACTCTCAGCTCTCAAGCTAGCATAGTTGAAGCCTTCTTTTTCTGAATCAGTTTCTTTCTTTCTTTTCTGACCTAGTCCTGTGTTTGGGCATGCCTGGGCGTGTCTGACCAGTCCTTTCCCTCCTGCCCTCTTTGAAGCCGGAAACGTCTTCCGCAAAGCTGATAAACCACAACTAGCGCACGCGATCTGTGATCATGCAAGTGATGCAATCCTAGATTCTGTACCAGAAACGGAGCATTATGTTCTTGATGGTGGTTCACTCCTTCACCGAATACAATGGAAGCACGGACAAAGCTATGGTAAAATTGCACAGTCATATGCAGACTTCACCATCCAACATTATGGCTCAGCTACAACCATTGTGTTTGATGGCTATGAGGATGGGCCATCCATTAAAGACAACACACATCAAAGAAGAGGAAACAATATTCATCCCATTGTCAACTTCACTGCTGAGACAGAGTTCTCAGGTAAGAAGGAGGAGTTCCTGTCAAGAGATCTGAATAAACAGAAACTGATCCACATGATAAGTGATGAACTGAAAGAACGGGATTGCACTGTGGTCAATTCACTTGGAGATGCTGATGTAGACATAGTAAGGGCTGCAGTGGGATCATCTCTTCTTCACACCACGACGCTGATTGGAGAAGATACTGATCTCCTCGTCTTACTTCTTTACTATGCACAGAGAGATAGCAAGGGCCTTTATTTCAGATCAGACAAGGCGAAAGCTGATGGCAGTTTTAAAGTGTACGCCATAAACCATTTGAAAGAAGTACTCGGACAGGATGTGTGTTCTCAGTTGCTGTTCATCCATGCTGTGACTGGCTGTGACACAACTTCCCGGATCTTCGGAGTTGGCAAAAAGACAGCATTCCAAAAATTTGTAAAAGGGGATCCTGTCCTTCAGGCTTGTGCCAATGCATTCACTGTACCAAACCAGACAACAGATGTGATCGATGACCTTGGGTGCCAAGCAATGGCTGTCTTTTTGGTGGAAAGTGCACAGATTCGCTTGCAAAAATGAGATATAACATTTTCAGCAAGAAGGTTGTCTCAGCTTCATCAACGGTAACGCCTGAACGTCTACCACCAACTGAATCTGCTACCAAATTCCACTGTCGTAGAGCATACTACCAGGTCATGGTCTGGATGGGAACAGATGATGGTATAGATGCTCTAGACTGGGGCTGGAACCTGCAGGACAATAGATTTGTCCCACTCATGTCAACAATGAATGCTGCACCAGACAGTCTCTTGAAGGTCATTCATTGTAACTGTACCACTGCCTGCAAGACACTTCGCTGCTCATGCAGAAAATATGGACTACCTTGTACTACTGTCTGTGGACCATGTCAACTTCATGAATGTGACAATCCACATAACAAGTTTCTCCCAGAGGATCCTGAAGATGATGATGAGTAGGCCTAAAGACCACAATAAGTGGGTCATTTAATTTGTGTTCAACAAGGTTGAATATAATAACCAATTTTAATTTTAGCCAAAATAAGCTACAGGCAGCCATTTTGATGATGCAAATGATGCATTCCTAGCAGATATATTTAGCTAGATATTTTGCTCATTATTAATGTATAGAGGTGCCATAATCAGTTTATAAATCCTTTAGAAATGTTTTCCCATTTGAGATACAGGCATTCTAAGCTCCCAGTCGTCATTTTGGACACGATTTTGAAAATTAAGCCTCTTCGGAAGGTGTATTTCCCTAAAACTTTAGTATGTTCCTAAGTATGTCTAGGGGTACCTGGGGTACCAGAATCAAATGACAAAATCATTTATATAATTTTTATATTGACATATATATAGCCATTTTAAGCTTGGCCAGCCGCAATTTTGGACGCCATCTTGAAAATGAAGCCGTTCTGGAAGGTGTATTTTCCTAGATTTTTAGTATGTTAGTGAGCATGCCCAGAGGTACCAGAATCAGTTGAGAAATCCTTTGCACCATTTTCTTAATTTGAGATATAGCAATTTTAATCGCCCCGGCGCCATCTGGGACGCCATCTGGGACGCCATCTTGGAAATGACGGCTTTCGGAGGGGTCGATTTTGGTCGACTTTTAGTATGTTATTTAGCACGCCCAATACTACCAGAATCCATTGAAAAACCTTTTGTATCAATTTTTTTGGGGTTAAACCATATATTGACTCGCCTATAAAGCCAGACAAGAGTCCACACTGAACCCTATTTGACCCATCCCCGTCATCTATGATCCATCTCTCATCGGGTGGTAGATTGGATCATCGCATTTGAAAATATTTAAGGAGGTAGTGTTACACACAAATACTTAATTCAGTTTGGGCAGGTCAGGCATTCAAGATATGTTTAGGTGCTTTCCCTTGTGGAAATAATTATTTTGTAGAATGCTAAACCTGTGTTTTGGAAGTGGAGTGGAGAAAACGCTATCTATGTGAGCTACTGAAATGAGGAGGAAAGTAACTAACTACATTTACTCTTGTTACTGTAATTGAGTAGAATTGTTTTGAGTATTTTCACAAGCCTGTACGTTTACTGCTATTTGAGTAAATTCTTTATAATTTACTTTTACTTGAGTAAGTTATGTTTTTGGTGATAAGTTAGTGAGTATAATTGGATCTGCTATACACACTAATTTACAGTAAAACCTCTTCACCTCTCATAACTGATATGAGCTGAAGGGACCATCCCCAAACCTTGGACTTATAATTATGATGACCCATCAAAACCTTTGTAAATACCATGTAAACACCATGCCAGAATTTTGTTTTGTTTTGGGGGGATATTGGGGCATGTACAAATTATTTTCAAAGATTTTCATTTGAAAGTAAATACTTATTTCATAAGAATATTAGGTATTATTAACTAAACAAAATCTTAACTGATGTCACAGTATTTCTAGTAATATATATCAGTGCTCTTTCCACATCTGTGAAGTGGATATTTAGACTGAGCGTAATTAAACAGACTTAGACAGACACTAGAGTCTGACATGGGTTGTTTGCAAGTACTGTATGATACTTTTTTAAACAGGACTTCATAAAACCTTGTGAATACAGAATTATTCATGTCAATAAAACATACCACAGGTTTAAAACATGAATCATTAAGGAAGGGGGGAGTAAGACAGCGGGAGAGAGATATTTCAAATGACCGTGTCTTTTGGTTTCACACATGTTGGAGACATCTCTGATGAGATCTCCAGTCAAATGACCCCTCTGGAAAGCACCATTGCTTCAGCTGAAGGTAGGTCGTTCAGCAGTGTGAGGTCAGGACTTGGCCAATGGGGTCTGAATGTGGGTTGAATGTCCCACGCTCCCAAAGGAAATATCTCCTTTTGAATATTTCCAATGAAACTGGAAAGATGACAACATCCTGCCACAGTCACAAAGGCCTTGTGAAAAAAATAAATAAAAAAGAGCACGAGAGACAGAGGGCTGGGAGTGTTGTCAGAGACAGTGGTATCTGTGACAGTGTTGAGTATTGGAAGGAAGCCCATAGAAGGCGAGAGCTGAATGTTTTGTGGTCGACACTGACTGGAAAACAACTGGGTGAAACAACAGAACATTGTGTAGTAATCATTTGGAATCCAGTGCATGTAGAGAGGAGAGGAGAATTATTTTTATTTTATTCAAATGTGTTCCAACACAAAAGAGCTTGTTTCAAGGTTTTTCTCAAAACAGGTACAATTGTAAGATATTGTCACTTATTTCACAACATTTCTTGGAACAAGTAATATTCTCTCATCCCATTGACAGATTTTTCACTTGTTTGTGGATAGATAGATATAGATATTCTTACCATATATATCCACATCTGTCTGTGCATACCTGCATTTAATCATTTTTACATATCTGTACTGTAGATACTATATCTATATCTGTACATATTCCTTACCTACTCTTACTAGTTACACTGCCGGCCAGTATGACTGTCTTTATACCTGTATCACTGTACATATTAATACTACAACTATGTACATACATCTGATTAACACTATACTCAGTAGTACTAATTTATATTTTTTATACCCAGTCTAATAACCTGTACATTGTATATTACTATTGCACTTTACGGTTACATTTGCACTCTGGTTGGATGCCAAACTTATTTTTGTTGTACTGTACTTGTGCTGTATAATGACCATACATTTTAATCTAATCTAATATTTTATCCAAAGCGCTTTACAACTTAATGCCTCACAATCACCCATTCACTCACACATTCACACACCGATGGCGGAGGCACCCATGCAAGGTGCCAATCTGCTCATCGAGAGCAGTTAGGGGTTAAGTGTCTTGCTCAAGGACACTTTGACATGTTTCCGGGAGGAGTTGGAAGTGAACCAGGAACCTTACGCTCTACCTCCTGAGCCCACAAGAACTAGTAAAATACTCATCTGACACCAATAGGCTATTACATCATTTCAATATTTTTAATATTGAATAATAATAATAATAATAATAATAATAATAATAATAATAATAATAATAATAATAATAATAATAATAATAATAATAATAATAATAATAATAATAATAATAATAATAATAATAATAATAATAATAATAATAATAATAATAATAATAATAATAATAATAATAATAATAATAATAATAATAATAATAATAATAATAATAATAATAATAATAATAATAATAATAATAATAATAATAATAATAATAATAATTATTATTATAATTATAATTATAATAATAATAATTATTATTATTATTATTAATAATAATAATAGGTTTTTAATATCAAAAGGAAGGCCAGCCTGTATTACGGAGGCTGCGAGATTGGTCCGTAACAATAGATATCAGCTCAATTTATATTTATAATTATAAATAATAATGTAATCTGCTGCAGAGTAAAACCTTTTGCAAGCTGTTTAAGACAGACAGAGTTGTATCTGCGGAGTACAGTAGGTCAATTGAGGAACTGAGTGTGGGAGTAAATTCCCGACAGCTTTTTATGTTTTTCAAACCAATGTTCTTCAACAACTGTGGGGAAATAAGAGAAACGGTGTGCCTCTCACTGATATCCCTAAATAGTTCGGTTAGTAAGACAACACTGGGAATATCCATCAGAATCTGTCTCAAATAGCAACTCCACAAGGAGAATGGTTCAGTCTTATTCTGGATTATTCAATCTAATATCACAAAAACCACAACATCCTACTAAGGATGGGGTGATGACAGACTATATATCGTGGTAAAATTATTATTATCACTGGGGCGGCCGGGTAGCGCAGCGGACTAAGCGTCTGTCTACCACCGCAGAGACACTGGTATCGAATCCAGCTGTCAGCTGTGCCTCCGGCTTGGCCGGTCGTCATACTGACACAATTGGCAGTGTCAGCGGGAGGGAAGCCGGTGGGTGGTAATCTGGTATTTGTAAACAGCGACTCCTACAGGTCGGTCAGGGCGCCTGCACAGCGAGGAAGGGATCTGGGTGAGGTAGTGTGCCCTCCCACGCGTTACACTCACCCAATGAGAGTCCTCGCTGCCAGGTGAAAACAGGCTGCTGGCTGTCTCCCATGTATCGGAGGAAGCATGTGATAGACTTCAGGGCTCCCTAGACCGGCAAGTAGGGGGAAAATGCGCGCAACGACCAGGAAGGGGAGGGGGGGAATTGGCATAACGACTAAATTGGGATGGGAGGAAAATACAAGAAAAATAGGAGGAGAAAAAGTGGATAAAAAAAAAACACCATCACTGACGTGCTTACCAACTGACAACGTCAACATACAGTACAGTTCAGTTTATTTGGCAAAGCTACAGCTACAAATTGGCAGGACCTCTCACATCTTGATCTGGCCCCATGCTGAGCCCACAGCTGACACCACAGTCAGGAGGCTCAACACCATGGTCAGTGTCCATTAGAACAGTGTTTAACAAAGATAAATGTTAAAGGGGACATGCATTGCTATTCCTAGCACTATTTGGGCAACTTTACACAATTCCTGTGAGTCTATGGAACACCTCTGTAAGGTTTTATTAAAAAAAAAATCATTGTTTTATATTTCTAATAAAGTACTCGAAAGCCACATTTTTCTCACTTTGGTATTCAGGCTGTTGGCCTGGCTCCGCCCATAAGCACTTTGAGTGACAGTCATCCACACAGTCTGCGAGTGGCAGAGAGAGAGAGAGAGAGAGAGAGAGAGAGAGAGAGAGAGAGAGAGAGAGAGAGAGAGAGAGAGAGAGAGAGAGAGAGAGAGAGAGAGAGAACTGTGTAAACAGAGCTGCGTGTGAGATAACCAAGTCCCCTTCTCTCTCTCAGTGCTCCCGTCTCTCTCTCTCTCTCTCTCTCTCTCTAAACAAACAAACGCTGCTCTCTCTATCTCTCTCTCCCTCGCAGAGTGCAGTCGAGGTGTCGGGTTTCACTATCTGACTCGCTGTTTGAGGACGTTTTCCACTCGCTCTGCTATCGCTGTGTGGGCTGCCTAGGTTGTGGGCGGGCATTGGTTCCAACCACAGAGCCAATCGGATCACTATCCGGTCCATCCTCGCAACGTGACGTCACGTTGCGAGTCAAATCAGAACGACCTGATTAAATCGAGCAGGAAATGGTCGGACCTGAATGAGAGCAATCCGCCAATATGGTATTTAGAGACACAGACACATTGATACTAACTACTATTACTATAATACAATGCTAGACACTGAAAAAAGCCATTTATAATGCATGTCCCCTGGAACATGCCAACACCAGGGGAAATGTGCTTACCATCTTCTCCCGATTCAGACAAGAAGATAGATAGAAGACCAATGTCCTGTCTGTGCATTCAGTAGAAAGCTATACGGCTGCAAGCTAGCCTAGCTTAGCACAAATTAATGGAAGCGAATACGGATCAGCTAGCCTAGCTATTGACCAAAAACGCCTCTCCCCAAAGTTTTAAGCTAGGCTAGCTGATCTGTATAAACAAGTAACACTGTACATTGAGGGGGGGGGGGAGGAGACACTGTACAAACAAACACAATTGTACATTGAACTATTGACAAAACCATACTAGGTAAATGACTGTACATTGGAGGGGGTTGGGTTAGGATATTTATAGGGGCCAGTGTTGAATTGCAGTCTCCCGTAGGTGTCCCTTGAGAGAGGTTTTGAAAGTGGGTAGTGATCCACATTCCTTTACAGCTTTGGGTAGGGCGTTCCACATTGATGTGGCATAATTGCGAAACGTGTTTAGTCCCTTATTTGAGCCGAATCTGGGTTTAACATGATTTGTGGAGCTCCCTCTGGTGTTGTGATCGTGGTATTCACTGACCTTTGGGAAGTATTTTGACATGTACATGGGTACCTTGGTCGTGTAGTGTATCTTGTAGACCAGGCCCATTGCAAGTTGTTGTACTCTGTCGTCTACTCTAAGCCATCCTAGGTTGTCAAAGTGGGCAGGGGTGAGGTGGGTTCTAGGAGTAAGGTCAAGCAGTAGTCTGACCAGTTTGTTTTGAGATGTTTGTAATTTTGTTTTTAGCGCCTTTGAGGTGCTTTGGTACCATGAGGTGCAAGCATAGTCGTAGTACCCCTGAATGAGTGCTCCTGCCAGAGTCTTCAGGGTGTTCTTGTTTACCAGAGAGGAGATCCGGTACAAGAATCGAGTTCGTTGGTTGACTTTTTTTATTACATTGGATGCCATTTTGTCACAGGAGAGATTAGCCTCTAGGATGGAACCCAGGTAGGTAATTTCATCTTTCCTTGTGACAATATTGTCACCCACTGTAACTGAGAAGCCGTCGGTCTTGCTGAGTTTGTTATTTGAACCGAAGAGAATGGACTCTGTTTTGCCCATGTGTAATGATAGTTTGTTATCAGCGAGCCATATGCAGATTCTGCCTAGTTCCGAGCTGAGGGTTTTTTCAACCTGTAACTTGTTCTTGTCAGAGACCAGCAGGGCTGAGTCGTCCGCAAACAGGAACAAGTTGCAGTCACAAGCTGACGACATGTCATTTGCATAAATTAGGAACAGTAGCGGTCCTAGTATGCTTCCTTGTGGAACACCACAGCTCACTGTGAGGGGGGGGGATAGAGTACCGTTTACCTCCACCATCTGTTCCCTCCCCTCAAGGTAGGATTGCATCCAGCTCACTGATAGACTATCAAAACCAATTGCTTTTAGCTTGTCAATCAGAATGGAGTGATTGACCGTGTCAAAGGCCTTTTGTAGGTCCAGCATGACCATGCCGCAGTATTTGCCTGCGTCCACCTCTTGTTTGATGTGGTCATTCAAATAGAGAAGGCATGTGTCAGTGGAGTGGGATGTTCTGAAGCCAGATTGGAATTCGTAGATTAGATTTTTTTCCGCTAGGTACTTTTCGACCTGTTCGTAGACTATTTTTTCCATGACTTTCGAGATGGAGGTGAGAATAGAAACAGGGCGGTAGTTGCCTGGGTCTAATTTGCTGCCCTTTTTGTGCAGAGGGGTCACCCTCGCAATTTTGAAGTCCTTGGGGACGTGTCCCTGTTTTATGGAGAGGTTTATTATGTGTGTGATGATTGGTGTGATGGCGGCTGCTGAGTCTCTGAGGAATTTGGAGGGGATGTTGTCATGGCCAGTGGCCTTGTTAGGTTGGAGGGCGCTCAGTTTATTGAGTACCTCATCTGTTGTTACCATTTCCAGCTTGAAGTCGGAGAGTTAGGTTTCCATTTCTCCGAAATGCAAACAAAAATCTGTAGTTTACTTTACTCTAAAGGTAACGGCGGATGGCTCTGGAAGCGGTACTTTAAAGAAAGAAAAGGGGGGAAAAAGGAAAAAAAGACAAATGTCATGTTTTACAGTCCCTGGAACCAAACCAGACCTCTGCCATGAGATCCTGATGTCTTTCACTGTGATTTGTGACTTTTAATCTCCTTCCCTGCTGACCTTGCGAACCAAGGCAACCTTTTTGTCCTGAAACTGGGCACCGAACAGGAAACCACTCATCAATGTAGTCTGACATGAAGCAGCAGCAGGCATATCAAATGAAAAACAAGAAAGAAATGTACTCGGATGTACAGATGTACTCTGAGGACTGAGGTCACATCTGCCTGAATGTGAACAAAATAGATGAGTTATTAGATGAATATTGACCTCCTATTCCTTGTTGGCATGCTTGTCAAAACAACAACAACAACAACAACAACAACAACAACAACAACAACAACAACAACAACAACAACAACAACAACAACAACAGACCTATTCTTCCCCAACAAGAGCACTCTGAGGGAGCTCGGGGCTTCGATGCCAGACATCCGACAGATGCGGTTGTCATAGAGGTCCAGGAAGACCAGGCATCGCAGACACGACAGGTTCTGGATCCTCGTGATCAGGTTGTGCTGCAGGTTGAGCAGCTGCAGCCTGTCTATGACGCCCAGCTGAGGGCATTCTTCTAGACCACGCCTAGAAAAAAGAAACACAAAAACATATTATCTAATTCAATATATTACTTCTTATTTAATTGTGCATACAATCGCATTATATGCTGAAAGCGCTAACCACCATAATCATTGCTCAAAATGGAAAGGTTTGATTTATCGATGGGATGATATTTTGTCAGCAGACTCAAACCCAAAGAGAAGGCTGAGGGTAGGGACTATAAGGGACTTTGCTGCTCCCTGGTGGTGATGTACAATATAGCACCTGACAACTTAACAGACTGAAGAATACGTTGGTGTATCAGGTTCAAGTTCTTTATTTGTCAAATACACAACAATACAGGGGGCATTGCAGGTAATGAAATTCTTGTGTTTCGAGCTCAGACTCAACAGTGCACAATTAAGAAACATCAATGAATACAAGAATGGTAACAAACAATAGGTAGTAGTAGTAGTAACATCTAAATAAAATATAAAATGAGGTAAGATAAAATAGTCAATTATTTACAGAGTGTCTTGCGTGTAGTGTATGTGCATGATAAGGTGCAGTGCAGGAGGGTGTGTGTCCAATAACAATAAGTAGTAGTAGTACAATAAATTAAATTAAATATCAAAATGAGGTAAGATCAAATAAAAGTAGTAATAAAAAATAGTCAATTTCTACAGAAAGTGTCTTGAGTAAAAGTGCATGTGCAAGATGCAGTGCAGGGTGCATGTGTCTTATGTCTCTTGTGTGTGTGTGTGTGTTCAAGAGTTTTTTAAGTGGGGGCGGCTGGGTGGCGCAGTGGAGATTGCACTCGTCACCAATGCAAGAGACTCCGGTCTCGAATCCGGGTGTCAGCATTGCCTCCGGCTTGGGCCGGCCGTCATACTGGCTCAATTGGCAGAGCCAGCAGGTGGAAGTCGATGGGTGGGGATTTGGACGTTGTGGACAGCGACTCCTACAGGTCAGTTGGGGGACGCCTGCACAGCAGAGACAGGAAGTAGCGGGGGTAGTGTGAGCCTCCCATGCGTTACACCTCGCCACTGAGAGTCCGCGCTGGCAGGTGAAAAGATGTGACAGGCTGCCTCCTCGTGTACCGGAGGGGACACGTGATGCAAGGCTTCTATCCTCCCTACAACCGACCAGTGGGGGGCATAGTCGAGCAACGTTCAAGACAGGGGAAGGGAGAATTGGAAACACGAAATTGGGATGGGAGAAAAATAGAAAAGAACGAGAAAAAGTGGATAAAAAAAAGTTTTTTAAGAGGTGTGTGTGTTCAAGAGTTTTCTTGGGGACAGGGACCATGGTGGTCTTCTTCAAACATGTGGGGACTGTATTTGGTAACATTTCACTCAAAATAAGAAGATGAGGCTCAACTAGACCCTGGAGATTTCCATTACTTGGTTTATATCAGGAGCAAGGTTCCTTCTACAAGGTGAAATACTTTTGTAGTCACTCCCCATTTTTGTGAGTTTTTTTGTATTCTTTTGTCAATTAAACACCCTTGTAATCTTCCACTGCCTCCTTCGTCCTGCATTTGAGTTCTACACCTCCCCACTAGCCTGCTTGGTTAAAGGGGAATGTCACCCATTTTAAGAATTCACATGTGTTCTTTCTGTGTCAGCATTTGTGATGAGCCCCATTCACTGTCTATGCAGCAGCCCCAGATTTTAACATCCCAGTCACATCACCAATTGGAGGGTTCTAGCTTTAACCCTTTCACTACCACACTATAGAAGGTTAACCGTATGTAGTCTGGTAGTGAAAGGTTAACCTGCTGTAGTGTGGTAGTGAAAGCATTAACCTTCTGTAGTGTGGTAGTGAAAGCGTTAACCTTCTGTAGTGTGGTAGTGAAAGTGTTAACCTTCTGTAGTGTGGTAGTAAAAGGTTAACCTTCTGTAGTGTGGTAGTGAAAGTGTTAACCTTCTATAGTGTGGTAGTAAAAGGTTAACCTTCTGTAGTGTGGTAGTGAAAGGTTAACCTTCTGTAGTGTGGTAGTAAAAGTGTTAACCTTTCCCACGGAGGACGCCATAGCCCATGTGCTGCACACAGCAGCATCACACCTGGACAAGAGGCAGGGGAACTATGTGAGAATGCTATTCATCGCATACAGCTCGGCATTCAATACCATAGTCCCCTCCATACTCATAGCCAAGCTCAGGGACCTGGGCTTGAACTATGACCTCTGCCAGTGGGTCTTGGACTTCCTGACTGGCAGACCCCAGGTGGTGAGAGCAGGCAACTGCACCTCCTCATCCATCACCCTCAACATAGGGGCCCCCCAGGGCTGTGTTCTGAGTCCCCTCCTCTACTCCCTGTACACACACGACTGTGTGGCTCAGCGGAGTAGCAATACAATCATCAAATTTGCTGACGACACAGTGGTGGTGGGCCTGATCTCTGCCAACGACGAGAGGGCCTACCTGGAAGAGGTCAAGGTCCTGGCGGGATGGTGCCAGGAAAACAGCCTCTCCCTGAACGTCAGCAAAACAAAGGAGATGATTGTGGACTTCAGGAGGTCGGGGGTCAAGGACTACAGCCCCCTCAGCATCGACGGGGCACCGGTTGAGAGAGTCAACAGCTTTAAGTACCTCGGAGCCTACATATCCGAGGACTTGACATGGACCACACACATTGACAGTGTTGTGAAGAAGGCACGACAACGCCTCTACTTCCTCAGGCGCCTAAGGAAGTTCCAAGTCAGTCAGAAGATCCTTAAGAACTTCTACTCATGTACAATAGAGAGCATCTTGACCGGCAACATCACCTCCTGGTTTGGGAATAGCACTGCACAAGACCGAAGCAGACTACAAAGAGTGACACGTTCAGCCGAACGCACAATTGGAGGGGGGCTCCCCACCCTCCAGTCCAGAACATTTACAACAAGCGTTGCAAGGGCAAGGCTAAGAGAATCATTAAAGACTCCAGTCACCCGAACAACTGCCTCTTTGAACTGCTGCGGTCAGGCAAGCGATACCGGAGTCTCAAGGCGAGCACAGAAAGACTCAGAAGAAGCTTCTATCCCCAGGCCATCAGGCTGCTAAACGAACAATGAATGAACACTACACAACAACAACCACCAAACGCACATAGCACACACATCCACACGCACACACTCACTTAAACAAACACACTGTAGCACCCACTCCACACACTTTATAGCACACACCCACTTTAAACAAACACACTGTAGCACCCACTCCCCACACTTTATATTTATTGATGAAGGATTGCACTACAACTCGTACACCTTACTGTAAATTGTACCTAAATTGTACCTCATCCCATTTCTGCTTTGCACTAGATAGTACTGTACATTAGTACACTGCATAGTATTGTATATTATATGGTAACTCAGAACATTGTACATATGTCTATACCGAACACTGTGACCTCTTTTTCTTCTTCTAAATTACACGTATACTATGTTTGATACTATCTTGTCTAGCACAGTCTCTGGAGCGTAACAGTAAGAAGCATTTTGTATGAAAGTATTCTGTACTTCTGTATGACAACTATTAAAGAAACTTGAAACTTGAACTTGTAGTGTGGTAGTGAAAGGTTAACCTTCTGTGGTGTGGTAGTGAAAGCACTAACCTTCTATAGCGTGGTATTGAAAGGGTTAAACCTTTGTAGTATCATAGTGAAAACTTTAACCCTTTGTAGTGTGGTAGTGAAAGGGTTAACATTATGTAGTGTGGTAGTGAAAGTGTTAACCCTTTGCAGTGTGATAGTGAAAGGGTTAAGAGAGTGGTGCGTATTCACAAAAACTGACTGAACTGTCCTGAGGCCTGTTAAGCCTTAAGGTCCCCCCCTGCTTTTCTTTATCATAAATCGATCAATAGAGACTGTATTAGATCCCAATTATCATATCATGGGGGATCATTGGAAAGCCACACTCATTGGCTACAACCCTGTGCAAAGATTTTCGAGATCGCCAAATGATTGACGGCGCTAGAGCCCCGGGAGTCGGGGGTGGTAATGTGTACTTTTGCGTACTTTGGGGCACGCCTCACATATCGGCATGTAACTCGAGAACCGCTGAACGGATTTTGTCACCTTAAAGGGCAATCGACAGGCAACAAATAGGGCTTTAATTCTATCTATATATTGTATTAAAAGAAATGCACACCCGAGCCACTAGAGGTCGGCCAAGAATCGTCCACATGTGGGCCCTTGGATGTTAAGAGGTGAATGTTTAAAAAAAATAAAAAAAAAAAAAGACCATAACCCTATCAAAAACAGTAGTCAAAGTGTATATTTTCATTTTTACCGATGTTTTATACGATTTATCGGAAATATGAATTTATCGGAAAATGCTAATTATCATAAAAACCGCAAGGAAATTACTAAATCCAGATTCAACCCTGCCATTGGAAAGGGGAGCATTTTCCCTATCCATAGATGTATGATTTGGCCATAATAAGGTCAAGGTCAAGGTCAAATATGAATTTATAATTAAAATCGATTATCATTCATTACTGGATCTACAAATCCTTCTGTTTAATCATCTTCCCTTTATTCATTTGCTTAGATTTTTTGTACACATGATCTCAATAAGGTGGTGAATGAGCTCCGTGAGCATTTTCTCGTACCCTGCAGATTTAACATGATCAAAGATGCAAAAATCATAAATCATAATTTATATTCTCCTTTTCTTCATTACAATTTACTCAGCCTAGTAACAGACACAATATTTCTGACACTGGAAATACATACCCCCAGGTCCCTAGATGTTCCTAGATACCAAGAACATGCTAATTGACCTTGCAGAAGTGGAGCAATCTTCCATTTACTTAGGCATGTACCTTTAGGCGAAATATTCCTACAGCTTAACAAGAACATAATGTGAATCCTTAAAATAGATGACATTCCACTTTAACTTGAATCTACAGTATTTCACTCAGCAACTGATGGCTTCAGGTTTGACCAATGGGACATAAGACATTCATGATCAAAGATTGTTTCTTTGAAAATTTAGAAATTAATTAGCTTAATAAATAAAATGTATTTAACAAATGGGTACAGCTAGCTAACTTAGCTACTCCTAATAAGCCAGCTTGCGGCTAGAAATACCCATCGGTTTTGAGGAAGAATGCAAATAATGCTAACATTTAACGAATGGGATACAGTATGTACAGATATAGATATAGTACATACTATATATGTAAAAAGATTATGTGCAGGTATGTACAAACAGGTGGATAGATAGATAGATATGTATGGTACATATATAGCATTATTGTACATGCTATCATACAGAGTTATATGGGTTGTAGGTGTATAAGTAGGTACAGTATATTTTATTTATTTATTTATTTTATTTTACCTTTATTTAACCAGGCAAATCAATTAAGAACAAATTCATATTTACAATGATGGCCTAGCAAGAGACAATGCCCCTTGAAGGGAGGGTGGGGGGGCTGAAAAATAATTCAGGTTAAGCATTTCCAACATACTGTAGCTAAACGACAGCCGCAATGCAAACCCAACTAAAAGCACAACAAAAGTTAAAGGACAAAGGGACACGTCCAAATATACCAGACAAGCAATATACAATTATAACATTTGCGGCATATCTTCCACTTACTCATGACGACAAGCAGAACAATATAAACAAGCACAGAGAACAGAGAGTAGCACACCCATGCATTAAGACAGACAAGCGAGAGGCATAAAGCAATATAGCAGTGAGAGGGGCACCATGACAGACATGGGGTTGGGGATGTTACTGGGTTGAGAAACAGTTGCCGGAATCAGTAAGAATGTTCATAAGAGTGCTTGAATGCTGACTTAGGCATAGGAGGATTATATGCAGGTAAATTCAGTGGATAGTTAAGATTATTATGATTACTATGATTACAGTGTAGGGCCGTTGTAGACAGTGAAAACACATGTACACAATACATGGCAGGGTCATGTATATATGGACCTCAGATAAAGCATGCATGTACTTTTTTGGGTGGGCCTGTCCTCTCTGACATGTGTTGTATGTGTCTTTTATTTTGTTGTTTATTTGTAGATAGATTAACCTACATTTATAGGACGACCCCATATACTATAGGACTGGGCTATGTCTGATTATTCATACCACTCACCAGGGAATTCCTTTTTGCTCTAGCAGTGTCGAATGGATTTAAAATGTGTATGACGTGTATGACATTTAGATGTGTTTTGACACTTGATGGAATCTTACTGAATGAGATCATGAACACACACCCAACACAGTTGTGGGCTATCATGCAATTATGTAACTATGGACTATATTTAAGCACGGTGTCACTTTGTGGTTGCTGTGTCTTGCGACATAGAGTAGGAGGCTCTCCTAAAGCTCAGTTCAGACAACAACCATCACTTGCTTCATCATCAAGTTACATTTGGAGCATTTATTGTACACTGAACATGAGCATTTTCAGGTTGTAATGGTAAACTTGTAATGTGATTATTGTTTCTCCGATTTCAGAATCAGCTTTGGTCTCAGTTACTCTTCTAAGCTCTTTCTCCTGGTTGATGTAATAAGAAGCCTTCAGAATGATGTTTCAGATGAGCCCGTCTCTAGCCTCCTCAGCTCTCCAGAGGTGGTCTGGTCTGCAGCTTGTACCCTGATCTAATCTTCCGGCCACATCCCCCAAACCTCTCCTGCAGTCTTCTGTTAACCTCATGGTACTCTGGTCTCAAGGTGACGGCACATTGTTGCAGAACTTCTTGGCACTCTGGTATTAAGGTGACGGCACATTGTTGCAGAACTTCTTGGCACTCTGGTATTAAGGTGACAGCACACTTGTTGCAGAAACTCATTGGAGGGTTTGTAAGAAAATAATTACCCATTGACTTCGGTGTGCACTTGTTTGCCATCTGAACTTTGATCTCCAACCTTTGTCAATACACGTTTTAATTTATTGTTATCCTTACTTGTCTTATTGTTATGCTTTTATGTGTGGTTTTATATGCCTTTTTTGCTTAACTCTGTGTGTACACTCGATGTGACTGTAAATGAGGGAAACCTCAGTTGCCTTTCGAGTTTAAATAAAAGTTTGAAATTAAAATGAAATGAACTAGTCGGGTTCTCAGCACACCGGCTCCCAAAGTGTGATCATCTATGACTGGTGCCTCACAAAGTATATAGGCAGCTAAATATTCCACTGTGTTTCTATTTCATGCAAGTCCACCTTTATTTTCAGTATACTGTCACCTTTACAGAGGCTCAGTGATGCTCCGATTTCTGAGACTCAGGTCAGCTTCACGAGAGCCATAAGGACCCATAACCTCCATCCAGGGAAGGTCCCCGGGATGTTCAACCTTCACTTTAACAGCCCTGAGTCTCTGATGTTGTGGGAGAAGAGCTCCTCTGCATGTTCCAGGCCTTCAAGAGGCCTGATGAGACACCAGGTACCATTCTATAGGCTAACTGTCCTAGTATGATTGAAGAGACTGAGCTCACTGAAAAAGTATATAACAAATACCTGGTAACAAAAAATAAGAAAAGGTTTTAAAATATTTGTGTCCGTAAGCATTGGATCTATTGACACCACTGTCCTCCTTGCTACTGTTAATGGATGGACACCACTGTAAGTAAGTAAGTAAGTAAGTAAGTAAGTAAGTAAGTATTTATAAAGCACCTTTCATACATGTCATGTAGCTCAAAGTGCTGTACACAATTATAGGCATATATAACGATAAAAGCAATAAAGTCACAGTGATCAGTTAAGATCAATGTTTAAAAAAAAATAATAATAATAATAGTAACGTAAAAATGAAAATAACGTAAAAACAGTCATTTGCTTACCAGTTTGGGAGAACAGGTCCGCACAAACATTTCCGCTCAGTAGCAACCGGAAGTGCACTAAACCAATGCACTTGTATGGTAGGTAGCAATGTTTAGCTCTTATAACGCTAGTGTAGTTACGTTTAATGTATCTTCTCAATGATTCTATAGCTATATGATCGTTCTCTAATGTATAGTGGAATAGCTGCTTACTCTGCTGTTGTATCACGTTATAATAAAGAGTTCATTCATCTGATTGGTCCTTTGGAAATCACGTGGAGGCGGAGACAGCGCTGCGGGTGAAAACGGTTCTGACCGTTGTTTTATTGGAATATCCAACAGCTTAAATTATCTGGTTCACAGCATCAATTATTTTCTATCTCTAATCAGCTTTTCCCGGAGGGCTTCTTAGTGGCGTCTCTTATTCTCGAACTGGTGGGGTGGTTTCTCCGTCTCTGCTTCTCCGTTCTCTCTGCTTGTCTCTCTGCGTCTCGGTGTCTCTGTCTCCCCTCCATCATTCAACCTGTAGGTTTTATAGAGAAGAGAGAATCCCCCCCCACCCTTGCCCCATCCAGTGCCGTCACCCCAGAGAGCCTGCTTTTCTATTGGCTAGAAGGTCTCCCCTCTAAGTGAGTCATTTGGGTCTTGCGAAACAGCGTTACAAGGTGACCTTACAGAGGGGACAGGAACTAGTCTTCTCTTAGAATGATCTACCCAAGTGTCCCTGAATGCGACCCTCATACCGATTGAAATAATGGGCTGTTTGGACTGCTTAGCTAAAGTAAACAGAACTCGGGGGCTGGCCTTCAGGCCTGACTTAAAGTTAAGTATTGGGCCCTCCATCCCTGTTCATTGTGGAGGAAGATGTGTCATCTGTTTGCCATTTGATCTGTTCTTTTATCTTTATGGCACTCTGGGCCTTTCCTATAACTGCTAAGTGAAGGCTGAAGGGGTGCACTGTTAGCTTTTTGACTGAGTTCTCCTGTGGCTTTTTCCATCAACCGCTAGATGATTTTAATCCTTCCTGTAATGCTTATATGGGTCATTTTGATCCATTTCGACTGAGGCCAGTTAACAGCCTTCTTGTTGACTCAAATGTATGGTTAACCTAACAGGTGATTTGGCATGGCTGTGAGTCTCTATTTTTCTAAGAGAAAATAACCTAGTTCTTTGCTATTTCATATATGTGCATAATTTCTATTGTTTAATTTACAGGTTTTATTTAGATAAATATACGACACGTTTTTATCAGTGGTCATAGTTGGGTCCATAGTGCTTTACCAAGTCCCATGGATCCATCAGTGGCCGTGTATTGTGGTAGAAAGAAAGAAAAAGAAAAACGTATAAAGAAAACAGTCTAAAGTTTGAAAGTTTGGGAGGTCCGCAAAAACACGACCGTTCAGCTCAGAAGCTGAGGCGTGTCAAAAACTTTTGAAAAACTGGAGGCGTGTCTCCTATGTACCCGTTCCCGTCCCTGACAGTGTGAATGGATATCTGGACACTACTGCCCCTGCTACTGTAAAAAGATTTGTGGACACCCCTGTCCCTGATAGTATGAATGGATCTTTGAACACCACTGTTCCTATCAAGGGTGGAGCAACAGATACAGTACCAGTGTCTCTTAACCTCAACCTCAAATGACACTGGTCAGAGGTGGTGTGTGCTGTCCTGGTGGAAGCAGCAGTGGGCCTATTGAACATCACACACAGACACACACACGCATACATATATTATATGAATGTTCTTCAAAGTGTACTCACTATTCATATTTCCTCAAATAGCTTGTATAGTTTGCTCTCCATGCATCTCCCATAGGCTTCAATACTAGAACTGGCACCAAGCATAGAACGGTGGTGTTCTGACGTAATGACTGTTCCTTCTTTTATAGTTTCCTTGTCAGCAACTGTATCAACAAACATTGCAACAGGAACTACAAAGGGGCCTATTTAGAATATAGTATATAATTATGTATAGCCCCTTTTCCACTGCAGGAACTAGGGGCCTTTTGAGGGTCTAAGCAGAAGTTCCAGGGCCCTCATTTATCAATGCTGCGTACGCACAGATATGTGCATAAACCATGCTAAGCAAAGTGTGGGATTTATCAACATGAACTTGTGCTTGAGATTGTGCGTATATATACGCACAGCTCAGACCGTGCGTACCTGTCACCCAGCGGTAGAATAGGAAGACTGCAGACGGACGGAATAAGCTTTCATGCATTCGTTTCAACACAGAGTCTTCGGTATGACCCGTAATTAATTATAGGTAATTGGAAAATAGCGACAGTAGTGTAATTATTGTCAAACCCTATAAATAGCATTTGGAATAGGTCTTTCCGAATGAATGCAACATGGTGTATTAATATTAATTAATATTAATAGAGTCCGCTACCGCTACCCGAGACACATTCTCCTTAATTTGTACCGCAATTTGGGACCCAAATTGGAGCGTGGAACAAAACACACAAATTCCATCCCGTGCACATTCAAGTCCTCACCCTCGGTTTGGCCACCGCCGGCACGGCCCATCGTGAGATTGGAGAAGGAATGAGCAATAGACTATACCCACCCATGTAGCTGTCAAAGCTCCATCACAAATTCAGTTATGTGAATAGAAAGGGATTCCACTCAGTCAATGTACATTTGGCTGATACATGTCATTGCTGGTGACTGGGAGGAACGCACGCATTGTATTTAATTAAATTGTAATGTTATTACTGGGGTATCTGTAATTAAAATATCACTTAAATGCAGGTGGACGGGATTATCTACTGAAGCTGTTCATTTCACTCTGACCAACCCGACCCAACAGGAGCGCAATTATAACGGACCTCCAAACGCGATTAAATATTGTTTAAAATAAAAAGCTAAATACTATTATTCTGTGTGTCATGTTTCCAAATAAGATTGTTCACAACGGAAAATGCTGTATACGTTCAATTTGTTGGTTAGACCTCCGTGATCAATCTCGCTCTCAGTGAAGTTTCTCGTTTCTAGTTCACTTCTAGTTCAAGTTTCAAGTTTCAAGTTTCTTTAATAGTTGTCATACAGAAGTACAGAATACTTTTATACAAAATGCTTCTTACTGTTACGCTCCAGAGACTGTGCTAGACAAGATACGTATCAATAACATAGTATAGCATGTAAATTAGAAGTAGAAAATGAGGTCACAGTGTTCAGTATAGACATATGTACAATGTTCGATGCAGAATAGACGTAACTGAGTTACCAGATAATATACAATACTATATAGTGCAAAGCAGAAATGGGATGAGGTACAATTTAGGTACAATTTACAGTAAGGTGTAGGAGTTGTAGTGCAATCCTTTATCAATAAATATAAAGTGTGGGGAGTGGGTGCTACAGTGTGTTTGTTTAAAGTGAGTGTGTGCTATAAAGTGTGGGGAGTGGGTGCTACAGTGTGTTTGTTTAAAGTGAGTGTGTGCGTGTGGATGTGTGTGCTATGTGCGTTTGATGGTTGTTGTGTAGTGTTCATTGTTCGTTGAGCAGCCTGATGGCCTGGGGATAGAAGCTTCTTCTGAGTCTTTCTGTGCTCGCCTTGAGACTCCGGTATCGCTTGCCTGACCGCAGCAGTTCAAAGAGGCAGTTGTTCGGGTGACTGGAGTCCTTAATGATTCTCTTAGCCTTGCCCCTGCACCGCTTGTTGTAAATGTTCTGGAGGGTGGGGAGCCCCCCTCCAATTGTGCGTTCGGCTGAACGCGTCACTCTTTGTAGTCTGCTTCGGTCTTGTGCAGTGCTATTCCCAAACCAGGAGGTGATGTTGCCAGTCAGGATGCTCTCTATTGTACATGAGTAGAAGTTCTTAAGGATCTTCTGACTGACTTGGAACTTCCTTAGGCGCCTGAGGAAGTAGAGGCGCTGTCGTGCCTTCTTCACAACACTGTCAATGTGTGTGGTCCATGTCAAGTCCTCGGATATGTAGGCTCCGAGGTACTTAAAGCTGTTCACTCTCTCAACCGGTGCCCCGTCGATGCTGAGGGGGCTGTAGTCCTTGACCCCCGACCTTCTGAAGTCCACAATCATCTCTTTTGTTTTGCTGACGTTCAGTGAGAGGCTGTTTTCCTGGCACCATCCCGCCAGGACCTTGACCTCATCCAGGTAGGCCCTCTCGTCGTTTGCAGAGATCAGGCCCACCACCACTGTGTCGTCAGCAAATTTGATGATTGTGTTGCTACTCTGCTGAGCCACACAGTCGTGTGTGTACAGGGAGTAGAGGAGGGGACTCAGAACACAGCCCTGGGGGGCCCCTATGTTGAGGGTGATGGATGAGGAGGTGTAGTTGCCTGCTCTCACCACTTGGGGTCTGCCCGTCAGGAAGTCCAAGACCCACTGGCAGAGGTCATAGTTCAAGCCCAGGTCCCTGAGCTTGGCTATGAGTTTGGAGGGGACTATGGTATTGAATGCCGAGCTGTAGTCGATGAATAGCATTCTCACATAGTTCCCCTTCCTCTTGTCCAGGTGCGATGCTGCTGTGTGCAGCACATGGGCTATGGCGTCCTCCGTGGACCTGTTGGGGCGGTATGCAAATTGCAGGGGGTCCATGTTGATGGGGAGGGAGGAGCAGATGTAGCCCTTTACTAGCTTCTCAAAGCACTTCATGGCTATGGAGGTGAGAGCTACAGGGCGGTAGTCGTTGAGGCAAGCAGGCTTGGATTTCTTGGGTACAGGGATAATAGTGGACTTCTTCAGGCAGGTGGGGATGACAGCCTGTTCTAAGGACAGGTTAAATATGTCAGTGAATACCGGGGCCAGTTGGTCGGCACAGACTTTTAGGACGCGGCCGGGGATGCCATCCGGTCCTGCTGCCTTCCTGATATTCACTTTTTTAAAGGTCCGCCTCACCTCATGCTCTGTTACCCTGAACACTGAGTCTCCATCAGCAGCAGACCCCCCCCCCCCCCCATTGCCGTGGCTTGTGGGCTGGTGTTGTTATTACCAGCATCAAACCTTGCATAGAAGGTATTGAGGTCATTTGCTAAGGAGATGTCACTGTTCAGTTTGAGGGAGGTGCCTTTGTAGTCCGTCATCGTTTTGAGCCCCTGCCACATAGCTCTGGAGTCGGCCTGTTCAAACTGGAGTTCAATTTTATCCCTGTAGCGCCGTTTTGCCTCTATTACTGTCCTCCTTACGTTGTATCGCGAGACCGGAGTCTCAAGCGAACGCCGGTGGTCTCGCGAGAGGTTAAGCGTTGGGCCGTGACGTCAGTGGAGTCACTCCAAGCAGTGCTGGGAAGCACAGAATGGAGTGTATTCCGTGATAACACAGCCAATATTAACGAATACACCGAAACGGTGATTGACTATGTATGTACTCAGTAATAATCCCCACCACCAAAATTAATATCTACCCAAATCAAAAGCCCTGGGTAGACAAATCCGTCCGTGAGGCTCTGAAAGTGCGCACATCAGCATACAACACCGGGCTGGTGACAGGCAACATGGAAGAACACAAGATGGCAAGATACAACGTCAGGAGAGCAGTAATAGAGGCAAAACGGCGTTACAGGGATAAAGTTGAACTTCAGTTTGAACAGGCTGACTCTAGAGGCATGTGGCAGGGCCTCAGAACAATGACAGACTACAAAGGAACCCCCCTCAAACTGAACAGTGACATCTCCTTAGCAAATGATCTCAACTCCTTCTATGCGAGGTTTGAGGCTGTGAATAACAACACCAGCCTACAAACCACGGCAATGGGGGGGGGGGGGGTCTGCTGATGGAGACTCAGTGTTCAGGGTAACAGAGCATGAGGTGAGACGGATCTTTAAAAAAGTGGATATCAGGAAGGCAGCAGGACCGGACGGCATCCCCGGCCGCGTCCTAAAAGTCTGTGCCGACCAACTGGCCCCGGTATTCACTGACATCTTCAACCTGTCCTTGGAACAGGCCGTCATCCCCACCTGTCTGAAGAAGTCCACCATCATCCCTGTACCCAAAAAATCTACGCCCGCTTGCCTCAACGACTACCGCCCTGTAGCCCTCACCTCCATAGCCATGAAGTGCTTTGAGAAGCTAGTGAAGGGCTACATCTGTTCCTCCCTCCCCATCAACCTGGACCCTCTGCAATTTGCATATCGCCCCAACAGGTCCACGGAGGACGCCATAGCCCATGTGCTGCACACAGCAGCATCACATCTGGACAAGAGGCAGGGGAACTATGTGAGAATGCTGTTCATCGACTACAGCTCAGCATTCAATACCATAGTCCCCTCCAAACTCATAGCCAAGCTCAGGGACCTGGGCTTGAACTATGACCTGTGCCAGTGGGTCCTGGACTTCCTGACGGGCAGACCCCAGGTGGTAAGAGCCGGCAACTGCACCTCCTCATCCATCACGCTCAACATAGGGGCCCCCCAGGGCTGTGTTCTGAGCCCCCTCCTCTACTCCCTGTACACACATGACTGCGTAGCACAGCGGAACAACAACACCATCATCAAATTTGCTGATGACACAGTAGTGGTGGGCCTGATCTCTGCCAACGACGAAAGGGCCTACCTGGAAGAGGTAGAGAACCTGTCACAGTGGTGTCAGGAGAACTGCCTCTCCCTGAACGTCAGCAAAACAAAAGAGATGATTGTGGACTTCAGGAGGTCGGGGGTCAAGGACTACAGCCCCCTCAGCATCGACGGGGCACCAGTTGAGAGAGTGAACAGTTTCAAGTACCTCAGAGCCCACATATCCGAGGACTTGACATGGACCACACACATTGACAGTGTTGTGAAGAAGGCACGACAACGCCTCTACTTCCTCAGGCGCCTAAGGAAGTTCCAAGTCAGTCAGAAGATCCTTAGGAACTTCTACTCATGTACAATAGAGAGCATCCTGACCGGCAACATCACCTCCTGGTTTGGGAATAGCACTGCACAAGACCGTAGCAGACTACAAAGAGTGACACGTTCAGCCGAACGCACAATTAGAGGGGGGCTTCCCACCCTCCAGAACATTTACAACAAGCGGTGCAAGGGGAAGGCTAAGAGAATTATTAAGGACTCGAGCCACCCGAACAACTGCCTCTTTGAACTGCTGCCGTCAGGCAAGCGATACCGGAGTCTTATGGCGAGCACAGAAAGACTCAGAAGGAGCTTCTATCCCCAGGCCATCAGGCTGCTAAACGAAAATAATCGCTAAACGAACAATAATCACTATGCAACAACCATCAAATGCACACAGCACACACACCCACACGCACACACTCACTCAAACAAACAACACACTGCAGCACCCACTCTCCACACTTTAGATCACACAAACACACTTACACTTTATATTTATTGATAAAGGATTTGCACTACAACTCGTACACCTACTGTGAATTGTACCTAAACTGCACCTCGTCCATTTATGCCTTGCACTATATTGTATTGTATATTAGTACACTGCACAGTATTGTATATTGTATGGTAACTACGTCTACGAACATTGTACATATGTCAAAACTGAACACTGTGACCTCTTTTTTTACTTCTAATTTTTACTATGTTTTTATTTCATACTTATCTTGTCATGCACAGTCTCTGGAGCGCAACAGTAAGAAGCATTTTGTACAAAAGTATTCTGTACTTCTGTATGACAACTATTAAAGAAACTTGAAACTTGAAACTTGAAACTTGTGGTCATTCATGTTGCCTGCCACCAGGCCGTCGTTGTATGCTTTGGTGCGCGCTTTCAGAGCTTCACGGACGGATTTGTCTACCCAGGGTTTTTGATTTGGGTAAACTTTAATTGTGGTAGTGGGGATTGTTTCTTCCACCAAAGTACGAACAAAGTCCAGCACTGTCTCCGTGTAGACATTAATGTTATCTGTGTCGCGGAACACCCCCCAGTCTGTGCACTCAAACGCAGCTTGGAGCGTCTCCTCTGACGTCACATCCCATTTCTGCACCTCTCGCGAGACTACAGGTGTGCTCTTGATTCTTTGTTTGTACTTTGGAGAAAGAAAGATGGCCGCATGATCAGACTTCCCAAAGCCACTAGCAGAATGAGCCTTGTATCCACCCTTGAATTGCGAGTAACAGTGATCTAAAATGTTACCGCCTCTGGTGTTACAAGTCACATGCTGATAGAAGTCAGGCAAAACCTTTCTCAGATTGGCGCTATTGAAATCACCCACTACTACAATGGCAGCGTTAACGTTCGCGGCTTGGAGTTTGTTTACCTCATCGTGAAGTCTGGAGAGCGCGACACTATCGCTGGCTTGCGGTGGAATGTACACTCCTACAAGGATGATCGCCGTTAACTCTCTCGGAAGGAAGAAAGGACGACACTTAATTGTTATATATTCCAGGTTGGGGCAGCAGTGGTTCGATAATTCCTTCACGTTGGCTGGATCGCTCCAATTGTTGTTCACCATGAAGGCGATCCCACCTCCGCGCTGTTTGCCGGATTCAGCTGTTCTATCCTTGCGGTGGATGAAGAAGTGATCGGCCGGTTGGATGGCGTGGTCCGGGGTTGCCACGTTTCAATGAAGCAGAGAACATTACAATCTCTAACGTCTCTCTGGAATTTAATCCTTGCTCGGATGTCGTCTAATTTATTGTCAATCGATTGTACATTGGCTAGCAATATACTGGGTAGTGGCGTTCGGTGTCGTCTGGTTCTCAGTCTGTTACGGATCCCAGCTCTCTTCCCACGCCGTCTGATGGTTCCTTTGTTCCTGGGGTCAAGACCTGGTCCTGGTGTTCTCAGGATCTCAACAGGCCATTGCTGCGGTTCAGAAAGCTGATCCAGGGAGTAATCTAGTCGGTAAGTTTCCCGTAATCCGATGTCTATAAGTGACTGACGGTCATACACATTAAATGCACCTACTGTTGGTACAGACAAAACTCTTAAAATTATAAATATTAGCAAAAGTAAGCACAGTCTCGCGGCCGGGCATAGCGGCGCCATCTGGTAAGTTCCATTATTCCACATTCCATGGGAGTGTTTCATTACTATTTTTGGTTAATTAGGGGTGGTTCTGTATGCAAATGCTTACAATCGTGCACGAGCATATACGGTAGAACAATTGGTATTTATCAACACGGAGTGTGGGTACGACCTGTGCATGCACGGTTGATAAATCCAAATTTTTCTGTGCGTAGAGACATTCTAAATTCTGTGTTGTCCTTCTAGTCTAGTGAGACACTGGAATGCCTAGAGATTATTTGTGGGTCTTTACATCATCATCAGGTGGCTTCTTCGTTCCGAAGGTTGCCTATCACTCTCCAACCCATTCTGTCCCCACTTCTTCTCTCCATCTCCGTGACTCCGCCTCTCACTCCGCTCCAATCACAGACGTCGACTACCCAGCCTCTTCTTGGTCTTCCACTTCCTCTCTTTCCATCCACCTTCCCCATCCCCACCTTCTTGAACATCTCCCCGCCGGATCCTCTCAGAACATACCCACACAACTCCATCTTTCTCTTTTTCAACCTCTCCAGCAGCTGTCCTCCTTGCATACCCGCTCTTCTCAGTACCTCCTCATTCTTGATCTTATCCTTCCATGTTATCTTCAGCATCTTCCTCAGCATCCACATTTCATTCAGCGTCCATGCTTCTGCTCCATATGAAAAGACTGACATAACATATGTTTAAAAAATCCTGGTCTTCGTTTTCCAACTTATGTTTCTTCTCAATAATTCTTTATGGTTCCAGAATGCGCCCTTTGCAATTCCGGTTCTTTTCTTAATGTCCATGTTAGCTCTTCCACCTTCACTGATCCAGCTTCCAAGGTACATGTATTCCTTCACTTGTTCAAGTTTTTCTCCATCCACCTGTATTTTACAAACAGTTCCTGGTGTTATTACTTTAGTTTTCTTTGTGTTTAGCGACATTCCATCGTTTTTGCATTCGACATTCAGCTTATTCATCATGTCCTGTAGATCTTCGACAGTTACAGAATATATCGGTGTCATCAGCGTATCTTATATTGGTGATGTTCTCTTCGCCAAGTTTTACTCCTTTCCCTCCTCTCAGATCTTTTTTCATCAGTGATTCACTGTACATAGTAAGGGTACAGGGGACAAGATGCATCCTTGTCTTACACCCTTCTCCACCAGGAAGTCTCTTGATTTCTCCTTTCCTATTCTAACATTAGCCTTCTGCCTCCAGTATAAGTTGTCAATTATTCTTCGGTCAGAAACTGGTATTTTGAATTCTTCCATTGTTCTCATCAATGTTGTATGTTCAACTCTGTCGAAGGCCTTTGTGAAATCGATGAAGCAAATATACAGCTTCGTCTGTTGGTCTATCGATTTTTCACCAATGATTCTGAGTTGGCAGATTGCATCTCTTGTTCCTTTTCCTTTGCGAAACCCCATTTGGCTATCAGAGAGCTGATGTTCAATTATGGGTTCTATTCTGTTCTCGATGATTTTCAGGAGTACTTTTGATGAGATATCAAACTGATAGTCCTGTAATTGTTGCATTCTGCGGCTCTTCCGGTCTTTGGGATCGGAATGAACATTGATTTTAGGAAATCATTTGGAATATTTCCTGAGTTATAGATGTTGTTTACCAGTTTCACAAGGAGCTCAATGCATCTGTCACCAGAGTTCTTAATCAATTCAGCAGGGATCTCATCCTCGCCAGGTGATCTGTCCGTGGCCAGTGACTTCACAGCATCTTCAACTTCTTTTTTCGTGATCTGGACTTTTTCTATCTCTTCTAGACGAATTCCTGTGTCTGATGTTCTGTTCTAGTCTTTATATAGTGTTTCCACATACTCTGCCCATCTATTGATTATTTACTTCTCATCAAGGAGCAGTTTTCCTTCTTTGTCTCTGACACCTTGGGTTATTTTTTTCCTCTTCCTTGTTAGTTGTTGGATCTTGTTGTACATGAGAGGGTTGTGCTTCTTGTCTAAATCTTCAATTTCCTTGCATTTTTCTTTGTAATACTTCTCTTTTGCATCTCTACACATCTTCTGTACTTTTCGTTTTGCTCTGTTGTAGTCAGTTTTTCTGTCTGCATTCTTCATGTCTGCTCTATTTTTCATCTCATCCAGAATGTCTTTCGTCATCCACTCTTGTTTCTCAACTTTTTCTGGTTTACCACAGATTATGTCTGCAACGCTTCCCAGTTTTTCTTTCAGTTTTGTCCATAGTTCTTGTGGATCTTCA
>NC_140184.1:56450468-56665468 GCF_963971535.1 Notolepis coatsorum | reverse complement strand
ACTTTGGGGTGATTAGTAGGACCCAAGCTGGGTCATCGTTGAATGCTACAGAATCACCTGGACATGACAAATACATCAAATATCAAATGTGTGAAAGAAAGGTGAGGCTATCCATTTCCAAAAGTAAAATTTCACCTATAACACATACTTTATTTTGCCAAGTAGTCAGTGTAGTTGATTTTCTGAGATAGATCTTTGCGTGTGTGTGTGTGTGTGTGTGTGTGTGTGTGTGTGTGTGTGTGTGTGTGTGTGTGTGTGTGTGTGTGTGGTGTGTGGTGTGTGGTGTGTGGTGTGTGGTGTGTGGTGTGTGTGTGTGTGTGTGTGTGTGTGCGTGTGTGTGTGTGTGTGTGTGCATTTTCACTGTGATGTTATTATCACTCCATAAATCTTCAGGTTATGCATTTTTTTTAATAATTCTTCATAATTAAGAAATAATACACGAGAACCAGTGGAATATCAGGAATATTGCCACGGCTGTGATGCGCCCGCAGCCACGAGAGCGACGCTTGAGTGGCGTCGGCATCACAGAGTGGCAATATTCCTGATATTCCACTGGTTCTCGTGTATTATTGCTTTTATACAGTTGCACCGTCGGGAAAAATATAGGATGAATACCGACAATTCTAGGGACTTTTATATTGATTTCAGTGAACTTGGCGTAGAAATTATTTTCCTAAAGATGTATCGTTGCTATGGAATTTCAAATGGAGTAGGCTATCAACCAGCTTGGCAACGCAAACGAATTACGTATTATTCTAATTTATACAACAGGTAGGTCCGATCACCTATTTACCAAGGTGGAACGCTGTTTTAATGTACGACCTAGGACCATTATTTTTATTATTATTATAAAAATCAAGCGAGAATGTACCCATTTAGATTCCAAATATGTAGTCAGTTCGTCCAAATAACGCTTGTTTGGAAATTTGCTCCAACGTTTTCGGAGATTGGGCAGCTGCGACAGAACTTTGGTTGACGCATGCCCAGTTTAACAATGTGCTTCGATCGTCCCGCTATATTCCTTTATCCGTAATTGATCAGTCTCCCCAGTTAGTAGCTAGATTAATATATTTAGTGGAAGTGTCAATAATCAAATAATCTGGACAAAACCATCGCTTTTATCCGTCTGATTCAGATGATTTTGAACCGCTCTTGGTCCATATATGGGCATACTATCACCGACATCTAAGAAGGGAGATCCCCCCTTGAATGGCCCTTCTAAGGTTTCTCTCCTCCACATTGCCTGTGGTGAATTTTTTCCTATTGCTAGGTTTTAGTGAGTTTTTCCTTACCTTCGTGTGGGTTATGTCTGGGAGTGTTGCATTTATTTTATTTATTTAAAATGTTTTGGACTTTATGGTGTATGGTGTTTGTTTTGTTCTTGATTTATTGTGATGTTTCTTCTTGACTTGTTTAAGAAGACGTGTCCGGCCCATGGGGACATTAACGTGTGTTGTTGGGCCTTACATTTGATTTGATTTGATAATGCATGCCGTGACACGGGGGATTCCCCAATCTCCTCCGTAGACCAGACCGTCTCATTTAACAAGTAGGCTTGTTTGAGATTCAAATAGCTCCTACAGGTACGTCAAATCAAACGTAACGTTGTCCGCGGAGTAGGTCATGTTGACAGTCTCCGTTTGATGAATGGAAGTTGAAACTTTCGACAACATTCTAAAGCCAGCGCAGTGTTATATTCATGGTGATTTAACCACGAGTGTATCATGAATATACTCACGGCGTAGAACGCTCTAGTCTTGACCAATCGCAATGTGTGGTCGGACCTACCTGTTGTATAAATATGATTTAATTGATTCACCAACCTTAGATGACATCACACGAAGACCAATTCAAACTCATTAATTCAATATCTTTATAGTTCTGGGATATGTGAGACGGTGAGCAAAAGATTGAGCATTCGGTGGAAGTGCCCCTTTTAAACTGGTTGCTAAAGCACTTTCTCGATTTCCCAAGCGTGATGAGGTCACTGTGGCATTTACCTGTTGGCTTAGGAAGGTTTGAGGTGTTCTCATGATAATGTGTGGTCCCTGCGCTGTGGGTGGACCTCTTAGGTTTCCTTCCGTGTCCCTGCTGTACTCCAACCGAAATCCACCCACTGGGAGCGCCAGTGGTAAATGGTAAAACAGCATGCACTGGAGGATCTCTAGATTCATTTGTAAATGCCAGTACCTGGCAGTACCTGGCAGGCTTGCTCCTACTGTGGGCAAAGGTATAGGACCTGATGTCTAGAATGAGACAAAACAAAACAGAAAAGTCTCTTTAGACAATTGTCAGAATGTTTTATTTTGAGGTGGTCAGGCAGGGATGCTCACGATACCAGACATGGAATACTGTATCTGTATCGGGCCAA
The DNA here is from genome assembly GCF_963971535.1 of Notolepis coatsorum. Taxonomy (NCBI): domain Eukaryota; kingdom Metazoa; phylum Chordata; class Actinopteri; order Aulopiformes; family Paralepididae; genus Notolepis; species Notolepis coatsorum. The sequence goes on along the minus strand of NC_140184.1, from coordinate 56,663,097 downwards.
TACCAGACTGTAACAGAGTATCGGTATTGAAAGAATGACCCCAATAACATATCGAAGCCATGAGCCTTGTGTAACATGATGTCAGAAATCAAAGTAACGCAACTTGATTTTCTACATTTTCTATACATATGCATGTTAGATCACACTATGGAGACATTTAGAAAATATATATCAATAATTTTGTCCAATGACCCCAAACTAATGTTGGTCTAAGTCTAGCCGTTCAGCAGTGAAAAATAGTTATTGTAGTCAGTCAGTACCTGGTCTTGGTGGATTTATTTTCATGGTGTTCATGTTTCCCTCATCTTTGGACATTCGAAGGTCCGCCTGTTAAATTTCAAGACATTAAGACATTTTTCAAGACCCTAAAACAGAACAGTACAGTACAGGACATTTATACCAAGCATTGCAGGGCCAATACTAAGAGAATAACCAAAGACTCTAGTCACCCAAACAACTGCCTCTTTGCACTGCTGCGGTCAGGCAAGTGCTGACTCTATGTAACATCATCAACCCATCCATCTACACTCATTGCACACACATCCACATGCACACACTCACTTTAAGCAAACACTCACCATAACACTCACTTTAGACAATTTAATACTACATTATATTATCTATTTATTAAAGTGATTTGCACTACATACATTCATACCTCATTTGCACCTTGCCCAACCTCTTATCACGCAACGTCCCACATATGGGACGTTTTTCTGACTTTTTGCAACTGGCACTTTGGCGACCCCTAGTGGCTCGGGTGTGCATATTTTGTAATACAATATATTAGGGCTGACCCCTATTAGTCGACTAATCGGTCGAAAGGAGCCGTAGTCGACTGCCAACCTCTTAGTCGAATACAAAACAAACAAAAATATTATACTTTTTTTTTTTTTTTCATTCTTTCCAAAAGAAAAGAGGCCTAGAAGTGTGGCTAACGCTAATAAGATAAGATAAGATAAGATATTCCTTTATTGATCCCCTTGGGGAAATTCAGGCATCATAGCAGCATGGGGGAAGGGGGGGGGGGCACGCATACCAGAGGCTAACTGCCTAAGAAAACAGGCACAGGCCCACTTGATAAGAGGTTAAAAGAAATGTTTTACCTCATTGTCTGCATTTTTACTTCATTGTACTTAAGTTTGTATATTGTATTGTATGGCGTTATTCCTCTTTTACTCACTTTGTTACTGTATGAAGCACATTCTCAGGGGCTCATACAGAACCAAGCATTTCACTGTAATGTACATGTACCTTATACGTGACAAATAAAACGAAACTTGGACAGTTGAGTCAATATCTATAAACACAGGCAACTGTCCCTAAGCTGGAAATCAGAGGATCAAAATTCTAGACTTGAGTTTGTGATGTCATCAAGAGACACTTTTGGCATTGGTCCATTGACAACTAGAAGGATACCTACACCAAGCAGCATGTGAGCGGGCAAAGCCTGCACTTGCTGTCATCCTCCTGCGCATATGCAACTGTGGAATGGCTGTGTCACGTTCACCAATCACTCACTGGGACGTCTCTCGTTTATAAAACCAGAATGGCGCACATGATAATTCACCAAATCTACAGCTGTGACTGGTCTTTTGAAAATATTTATATTATATTCTCTCAAAAGTATTTGTATTTTTTAAAGCAAGTGAAAATCCTTCCCTGGAGATTGCCAGTGAATACTGTAGTGAGAAAGTGATGTGCCAGACTTACACACTGCAGGTAAATGTTGTCTTTGCTTGTTTGAGTGCTTAAAGATCCAGTACAATTATGTTTTAATTCAATCACAAGTTGCTTATTATTGTGGAATGTTAATGTCATGAGTATCATTCTTACAGCTTCAGATGTATCATTTGATTAGTTATATAACTGTTTTAGTGAACCCTCTCTGAGCACAGACAACTCTGTGTGTTGAGGGGGTGTGACCCTCTGTTCATTGAAAGGAGGTGTCAAGTTAGTATCATAATACATGAAGCTTTCAAATGTAAACAAATGCATGAGCCCAGTATGAGTTTTCGAGATATGGTGAGAACAGATCGCCTGTCTCACGCACACACGCATGCACGCCCTGTGAGCTTTGGAAATGACCAATGACCAATCAACAACCAACTAGGCTGCAGTAAGAAACTGAAAACCAGATTTACAAACATCAACATGACGACACTCATCACAGACAAGCTGGATGTGGCCAATTACAACATCTTCTTTACGAACATAGCCACAACACTGGTTAACAAACTACCCTCCCACTCTGGGCAGTTTGGTGTAAAACACATCCTAGCCTTCTACAAAAACCTAGGTGTTCGCAAAGATGATTTTAAACTGGTAATGGTAACAACTGATGAGGTGTTAAAAAAACTGAGCGCCCTCCAACCTAACAAAGCCACTGGCCATGACAATATCCCCTCCAAATTCCTCAGAGACTCAGCAGCCACCATCACCCACATAATAAACATCTCCATAAAACAGGGACACATCCCCAAAGATTAAAAAATTGCGAGAGTGACCCCCCTGCACAAAAAAGGCAGCAAATTAGACCCAGGCAACTAACGCCCATTTTCTATGCTTACCTCCATCTCGAAAGTGATGGGAAAAATTGTCTACGAGTACGAACAGGTCGAAAAGTACCTTGCAGAAAAAAAGCTAATCTACGAATTCCAATCTGGCTTCAGAACATCCCATTCCACTGATGCATGCCTTCTCTATTTGAATGACCACATCAAACACAAGGTGGACGCGGGCAAATACTGCGGCATGGTTATGCTGGACCTACAAAAGGCTTTTGACACCGTCAATCACTCCATTCTGATTGATAAGCTAAAAGCAATTGTTTTTTGTAGGGCTATCAGTTTATCGCGTTAATTAATTACACAGCAAATTATCGCGTTATGAAAATGTACTCAAAATGAATTATAAAAAAAATAAAAAAATATTTTAATATGTTTTAATCTCATTAATTCCATAATAATGTAGAATACATATTTACAGACTTTTTTTTAATATGGTCCATTTGCATGTTCTTGGTATCTGATTCTAGGGACATCTATGGATACATTCAGGGAATGTATTCCCAGTGTCAGAAATACTGTGTCTGTTACTAGGCTTGAGTAAATTGTAATGAACCAAATGAGAATATCAATAAAAAAATAATTATCTTTGACTGTGAATAACACCATGCTAAAATTGACCAGACCTGAAAAATCTAAGCAAATGAATAAAGGGAAGATGATTAAACAGAAGGTTTTGTAGATACAGTACTGAATTCTGCCATCCGGACACATGCAATTTGAAATATGATTATAGAATATCAGGCCTAAAATGGTTATGCGATTAAAATGCGATTAATTAATTACAAATCCTGTAATTAAATGAGATTTTTTTTTTATCGCCTGACAGCACTAGTTTTTTGATAGTTATTCAGTGAGCTGGATCCAATCCTACCTGGAGGGGAGAGAACAGATGGTGGAGGTGAACGGCTTCCACAAGGAAGCATATTAGGACCTTTACTGTTCCTAATTTATGCAAATGCACCGAAATTTCGGCCACCGAAAGTTTTCGGCCGATAATGGGCTTTCGGCTTTAAGAGTTTTTTCACCGAAAATATATCACCGAAACAGAAACAACCTGTAACCTAATGCGTGTTGTTGTGATGATGTCATCAAAACGCGGCTTCAGTCATTACATGCGCAACGTGAGCTCTTCAGTCCTGCGTTCTGCAGCCTGTGATAACTCCTCTTGGGACTCGGGACTCGCGCTGTTTCTATGTAAACTCCGCGCGCAACGCGTCCAATAAATGCGTCTTTAACATGCTTTATATCCTTATTTACTATATGCCCGTCGCGGTTAATCACTGAGTGATCTAATATGCATATTCTTCAGAGCGAGAGGGGGAGGGATTGTGTTTCTCACATTGACACTGTCTGTCGTTGATAATATAATCTGAAGAGCATTATTATTATCATTCTCGAGAATACACGTTGCGCGTCTACTTTGCCAAAGTCAAGAGAGCACATTCATCTGGGGACTAGAAAGGTGCGCTCAGTAGAGCACAGATGTCCGCCATGGTCTCTCTCTCTCTCTCATTACTTTATTAACAGATTGCAGAATGGGTACAATACAGTACAGCTCAATACACACAATTGTTAAGGGGATGGAGACCAGAGAAAGACTTTCGTCTTGTTTACATCAGGGTCCCCCATTTTCAATTCATCAGGACATATATGACATACATGACATACAGATAGACAGTACTGCTACATCTATACATTTATGACATACCAGATTTGCAAATACAGTACTGTTTGTGATACAAAAAGAGTCCAGAAAAGGGAGTATATACATTTGACGTAGAAACTGTACATTGGAGGAGGTGGGGGGGGGGGTTGGGTAGGAGGGGTTGGGGGGGGGAAACACTGTACAACTGTACAAGCAAAGCTGTACATTGGAATATTGACAACCATACTAGGTAATTTACTGTACATTGGAGGGGGTACTTTTATATAAAATGCTTACTGTAGCCACTACAGTAACATCATTAAGTCTGCTATAAGCTATTCTCCCTCTCATGTGTGCAGATCTTTATGCAGTTTTAAAGCACATTGGCTTTGTTCTGAATGCACTTTGTAGTTATCCTACAGAGAAAAGAAAATGCACTTGACTTGGAATTAATGTACTGTATGCATTCAGAAGTGCTGAATAAATGTTTTATAGACTCATAATAGTGATTATTTCAAGGAATGATTATTTAACAAGCAATTCATTACACAAATCAAAGAAGCTCTTACGGTATTCCTTCGGATGAATGCGAATACGGTGCAGGACCCCAGAATATTATGGATGACGACAAAGGGAATGATCAAGGATTTCACTGATAGCTTTTCCTCCCAAATACGCAAGAATCAATGCTCAAAACTAGCTGAACTGGAAACGCTTTACTCAACGTTATTTAATTCTTTACAATACAACAACTCGGTTCGACTGGAAAATCAAGTCAATATACTAAAAAAAGAGATTAACGCCATATACAGACAACAATCTGAAATGCAAATACGTAGCACAAGACAACAGCAGTACTCCCAAGGTTCCAAACCAAGTCACCTATTAGCTATGCGATTAAGAGTCAACGCAAAATGTGCAGATATAACTACCATTAGAGCACAACAAGGACTTGTTACAGAACCCAAAGAAATAAACACGACATTCACAGAATTCTACTCCAACTTATACAAATCAGATACGATCTTCGATCAAAACAAAATGGACACATATCTTAATCAAATTGACCTCCCTAAACTTTCAGAGGATGACGCTAAACAGTTAGAAACACCGATCACACTAGATGAACTTAGGGAGGCCATATCTGAAATGCAAAGTGGTAGGGCTCCTGGAAGAGACGGTATCCCACCAGAAATGTACCTCTCTTGTTGGGACATAATTGGACCCTTATTACTAAATATGATTTTATACTCAGTCAAGGAGGGGGACTTCCATAAGAATGACAATATTGCACTCATAACAGTCCTCCTTAAAAAAGACAAAGACCCCACCGAGTGCGGTAGTTATAGACCTTTAAGCCTCCTCGGAACCGATATCAAATTGTACTCTAAGGTATTAGCCATCAGACTACAAAAGCATATGACGTCTTTAATTCATCCGGACCAAACTGGCTTCATAAGAGGCCGCTTGATCACTGATAACATAAGACGATTACTACACGTACTAGATGCTAACAAGGAAGACAACACACCTAGGGCGATACTGTCCCTGGATGCAATGAAAGCTTTTGACAGGTTGGAATGGTCGTATCTATGGGCAGTATTAGAAAGGATGGGGTTAGGAAAAGGATTCATTGATATGATTAAAGTATTATACAAAGACCCATCGGCCATGATTACAACAGGTACAATCATCTCCGAAATCTTTCCGGTATCACGTTCTTCCAGACAGGGTTGCCCTCTTAGTCCCGGACTATTCGATCTATCACTAGAGCCTTTAGCACAATATATAAGACAATCCCAATCCATAGAACCAATCATAGTCAAGGGCACACAACACAAAATTAGTTTATATGCGGACGACGTAATACTGTTCATGCAAAACCCCAACACCGCATTGCCTCCTCTTCTCAAGTTGATTGAGGACTTTGGAGATTTATCGGGATTTAGGATAAATTGGCCGAAGTCGGCCTTCCTCCCACTTAACGCCCCTGCAAAAAGAAATATAACCCTCCCAAAAGAGATACCGATGGTAAAACACTTTAGATGTTTGGGAGTTGAAATATTCCCTACCATAAGCCAAACGGTGAAGCACAATTACATAAAAATCCAAAACAAAATCAAATACGACCTTGTCAGGTGGTCAAAACTTAAAAACTCAGTACAGGCACGGATATCAATAGTTAAGATGGACGTCCTACCTAGAATCAACTTCTTCAGCTCAATGCTACCGTTACCCCTCCAAAGGGTTACTGGAAAGAATTACACTCCTCCACATACAAATTTATTTGGAATAACAAACCACCACGTATAAAAAGATCCACCGCACAGAGAAACAAAGCAGACGGAGGTATGGCATTTCCAGATTTCTACCACTACTTTAAGGCGTACACTTTAAGACCACTAACAACATGGTTTGATCCCCAAGCATTAGTATCCTGGAGAAATTTAGAAGAAAATATAGTAGCTCCACACAGGCTGAAGGGCATAGTATACACCAAATTATCAATTAAGCAATGCGAACGAAAATTTGGCCCCATAATCACTCATGCGATCCGGATATGGCGTGAAACACAAATAAAATATTCTACCCCACATAAATGGCATAATCATACTCCCTTATTCAATAACAATGCACTCTTGATTGGAAAACAACCTATAAGATTCCCTAGATGGGAAAAGCAAGGCATACACTCATTAGGAGACGTTTTCAACAAACAGGGTTTTTGTAGTTTCAATGAAATACGCAAACAATTTAATCTCACCAAGTCCACATATTATTTTTACGCACAGTTATTGGCATGTTTGAAGGCTCACGGTGTTCCATTAAGGATACCAATTGTACACCACAGATACAACACATTTTTCTATGAAAGAGAGACATCGAGAGGTTTTGTTTCAGATTTTTATCATCAATTACTAACGGCCTCGTATGAAACCCTCCATCTAGACTCAGTCTGGAGGAGGGATATACCAGACCTGGAGACAGACTTTGACTGGCAAGAGGCCTGGGCAAATGTACGACTTGCATCAAGGAACCCGGACCATCAACAAATCAATCTTAACTATATTCACAGGACATACTTAACTCCTATAAGACTGAACACAATGGGTCTTAAACAAGACTCCAAATGCTCCCTATGTACAAATGGGGACGAAGGGACATTTATGCACATGTACTGGGACTGCCCACCAGTTAAGATATTTTGGAAAGAAGTGACCCAGCAATTATCAAATCTCTTAACTCTGGATATACCTGTACACCCTCTGTATTACTGCTGAATGATGTCTTTGAACATGCAGTACCTCCACAGCTAAAGAGATTGGTTTTATCCGGTATCACAGTGGCTAAAAAGCTGATAGCATCACGATGGTTTCAACCGGAAAAAATGTGCCGGAAGGTCTGGACTCTTACATATCTCGATGTGATTTATCAAGAAATATCTACAGCAAGAATTTTGGGTCTCAATGAATCCAAAATGACAATGTGGTTAGAAGTGGTGGAGAGAATAAAAGCTAGCATATAATGGTAGTGTCTGGTTAGGAACAAGTTATAATGGTTGGATTATCCAATGGGGGTCCGGGAGGGGGGGGGTACGAGCTAGAGCAGACCTGGGCATTGTACGGCCCGCGGGCCGGATACGGCCCGCGGGATGATTCTGACCGGCCCGCGAAAGATTACATGATAATAAAAAAAAAATTAAAAAAAATTAAAAAAAAAAAAATTTAATATTTTTTTTTTTTTTTTTTTTTACTTTTTTCTTTTCATGTCAACGTTCACACGCACAATATACGCTTAGGAGACATGCTCAGAAGATGTTGGTTCTCTTTGGATCCACCTACATATGTGAACAGACATTCTCAGTCATGACGTTTACCAAGTCCAGGTACAGATCCTCTCTCACTGATGAACATCTGGCAGCTGTGCTTCGCATCTCCACCTCAGACATGCAACCTGACTTTGATGGACTTGTTAAAGCTCAACAGAGACTGGATTTCTCACACTGAATGAAAAAAAAGAACTGAAGAACACTAAAATGTGGAAATATAACAAGTGAAATGGGACACTTGATATTTTTTTTCTTTTTTTTGCACAGTTCTGAAAACATTAAATGTTTAATATAGGCATGTAAAGTAAAAAAGGCTACAAAACTGGGACACTTTTCTTTACACAGTTCAGTCCCATGTCTTGTTTATTTTTGCTATAAGATGATGTGATGTCTTTAGAAAGCTAAGAAAATCCTTGTTTCAATAGTATATGAAACTCAAAATGCCCTTGTTTATCATTTTGGAAATAAATTCTATTTGAATAAATGATATTTTTGAAAGCTAACCTCACCTTTTAATTGCCAAATAATAACATACACTCTTACCAGGGGTCAAAACAATGCCATTTACTGCTTTTTATATAGAAATAAAATTTATATTATGCATAATTGAGTTTGGAATTTTGGCCCGGCCCCCCAACATATTTTCAGTTGCTCATTCGGCCCCCCGGGAAAAATAATTGCCCACCCCTGAGCTAGAGCATATGTGTGTAGGTTTTTAGATAACAGGTATTAGGGGTATATCCTGTATAAGACATTTGACTAAATGGTAATTTCATTGGATATGCACTGTAATTAATGCTTGTATATCTTATCGTGTGTTGTCATGTTTGTTTATATGTTTGTTTAAAAAATAATAAAAAAATAAAAACAAAAAAAAAAATTGTGATTATTTATTATTTAAGTTAAGTTTTGCCATAATCATATATTTTTCCATAATCAGGTAGCTGAACAACATTGGTAAAAGAAATTCTATTCTATGAATCATTTTCGGCCTTTCGGCATTCGGTTTTCGGCCAACTGTTTCCTATTTTCGGTATCGGTTTCGGCCAAGAATTTCCCATTTGGTGCATCCCTACAAATGACATGTCATCAGCTTGTGACTGCAACTTGTTCCTGTTCACGGACGACTCTGCTCTGCTGGTCTCTGACAAATTGCAGGTTGAAAAAGCCCTCAGCTCTGAACTCGGTAGAATCTGCACCTGGCTCGCTGATAAACTATCATTACACCTGGGTAAAACAGAATCCATTCTCTTTGGATCAAATAAAAAACTCAGCAAGGCCAACGGCTTCTCTGTTACAGTGGGTGACAATATTGTGACAAGGAAAGATGAAATTACCTACCTGGGTTCCATCCTAGAGGCAAGTTTTTCCTGTGACAAAATGGCAACCAATGTAATCAAAAAAAGTCAACCAACCCCTGTAAATGTAAAAATCCCCACCCCCCACTCCCCCACCCCTCTAATGTACAGTTTCTTCCCCTTCGGATTTCAATTTGTTTATGATGTTCTCTCTTTCTTACACAGTACCGTATATTTGTATGTCTTGTATGTCATAAATGTCTTGATGAATTGAAAATGGAGGACCCTTATGTAAACGAGATGAAAGTATTTTTCTGGTCTTCGTCCTCTTAGCAGTTGTTTGTATTGAGCTGTACTGTATTGTACCCATTCTGCAATCTGTTAAAGTTTTCGATCTATCAATCAAACCCTGGCATACCTAAATGTTATTAATTGCATCTGTATTTACCCTGCACAATGACATGTCAAAAGGGGGAAAAGGGGCCTATTCCATCTGCTCTTGGCTTGTAATTGGTCTGCTGAGGGCGGCTGGGTAGCGCAGTGGAGAATGCACTTGCCTACCACCGCAGAGACTCTGGGATTGAATCCAGCTGTCAGCGGTACCTCCGGCTTGGTCAGTCGTCCCTACTAACACAGTTGGCAGTGTTAGCGGGTGGGAAGCCGGCTGGGTATGTGTCCTGGTCGTTGTAAAGTGCGGCTCCTACTGGTCGGTCGGGGCGCCTGTTCAGCAGGGAAGGGATCAGGGGGAAATAGCATGAACCTCTGCACACGTTACATTCCCCCAGTGAGAGTCCTCGCTGTCAGGTGAAAAGAAGCGGCTGGCTGACTCCACATGTATCGGAGGAGGCATGTGGTAGTTCTACACCCTCCCTAGGCCGACAGTGGGACAATGCGCGCAACGACCAGGAAGGGAATTGGCATAAAGACTAAATTGGGATGGGAGCAAAATACAGAAAAAAGAGAACAAAAAAATAATTAAATGTCGGAGAGCCCTGAGAAAGACAATAGTTGTGCTCGCTAAGTGGCTTTTTCAGGACCCTCCCAGAGTGGATGGAATGGTTGTCATGAAAGGATAAGCTCTTCCTCTAGTGTGTGGGGATGGCAGATTTAGACCACGTCCACACTTTTTGGGATATTTTTGAAAACTTAATATTTTCTCTGCATTTTGGCCTCCCATCCAACACAAAAATAGTTTTAGGTCACTGGTAAATGAAGCCAGGGTGGAGATTCTTCTCCGCTTTGCCTGTATTTGTGTAGACAGGTGAAATGGAGCTTTTTTCCTTATCCCTTTCACTACCACACATTTACATTTAGTCATTTAGCTGACGCTTTTATCCAAAGCGACTTACAAGTTCTGTACGACAAGACAGCAAGAAGGGTACAACTCTATCAGCTGAGTAACAATGTTTATCAAAGTGTTGCGTGTTACAGTGTAGGTTAGTTTATTAGGACAAGTGCATGACAGTAAGGTTAGTCACGGTTAGATTTTTTTATTTTTTTTTATCATTTCAGATAATGGTTGAAGAAGTGAGTCTTTAGTCGACGGCGAAAGATTGGACGGGATTCGGCTGTCCTAACTGGGGTGGGTAGTTCATTCCACCATTGTGGGGCAAGGACTTCGGTAGGTTTGAGATCAGGCGGGCCGCTGCGTTTTGAATGAGTTGAAGAGGCTTGGTGGCAGCTGCGACAACCAGAACCTGCTGATTCCTCCTGAGCAACGTCAGAAGGATACACCCCTTCCTGACAAAAGAAGCCACCCAACTCCTCGTCCAATCAACAGTCATCTCCCGCCTCGACTACTGCAACGCACTGCTAGCTGGCCTCCCGGCCACTGCCACCAAGCCTCTTCAACTCATTCAAAACGCAGCGGCCCGCCTGATCTCACACTACAAAGAGTTAACGCCTTCACTACCACACTACAGAAGGTTAACCTTTCACTATCACACGGATAACCGTCTGTAGTGTGGTAGTGAAAAGGTTAACTACCTTTCTTACACAGTACCGTATATTTGTATGTCTTGTATGAAAGGGTTAAGGTACATGCCAAAACTTAAAGTTTGTTGTTATCTGGCCAAATGTAATCTTCACTGCTCAGTTAGAGAATACAATGAAGTGATTAGATTAGATTGAAATGTATTGTCATTATACAGCATAAGTACAGTACAACGAAAATAAATGTGGCATATAGGCCATTCCAGTTCCCCTCAAAACAATGATTCAACAGCTTTTGGTGTAGTAACATTGTGTCAGAATGAGGCCACTCTGTATTGAAGGTATCAATTTAAGTAGCAAGCAGATTACCTCAATGCACAACAGGTGTGCAGCTAGCTGTGGGTGACTACACACTTCTAATTGTATATTATCTCAACTTGGCGCACGTACACTACAACGAAATTATACACAACACACAGCGAAACCAGTAACATTTGGAAAGTTGGAAAGTTTCTATGGAAATGACCCAGGTGTTGGGCCTAGTTTTGTGCGCCAAGTTGAGTTATTATACAATTCGAAGCATGTAGTGAACGCAGAGCTGGTGAACAAACAATTCATTAAGGGCTAAAAAAAAACATACAATTATTTGGGGGAAAGGAGGCTTTGGACTGTCCATGATGAGTGGAGAAGATTGAAATACACCAAGTGCCCTACCTGACTCTGTATACAGTCCCTGTAGCACAGTCAGGTTCACACAGCTAGTGTGCACTGCAGCCACCCCTTCTCCTAGACCTAATTATTAGCTTGACCCTAGGGTAGGTGTCAGATGACAGATCAGCCATCCCCACACCACAATCATCATGGGTACTGTCAAAGTGTCCTAGGAGTTCTTCCACTATTCACTCTCTACGGAGCAGCTCCAGGATTTGTCTCTTGATGAAATCATCAATAAAGTGTTATCTCTGGTATTGATCTTAAAGGTGAATGTCACCCATTGGGAGAATTCACATTATGTTATAAAACTGTATGTTCCCCAGGACAACTTCTGACAACTTCCTTCAGCTAAATGAAAACAAAACAGAGATCATTTAGTGTGGCCCCCCCTCTTCCACCAAAACACTCTCCAACAGCCTAGGACAACTATCCACCCACCTCAAACCCCACGTCAAGAGCCTGGGCGTAATCTTTGACCCAGAGCTCAAATTTGACCGGCAGGTAAATGCCGTAGTCAAGTCATGCTTTTTCCAACTCTGTAACATCACTAAAATAAAACCAATCCTTTCACCCATCGACCTGGAAACAGTAGTAAACGCATTTATCACATCACGCCTTGACTACAACTGCAATGCCCTCTACACCGGCATCAGTCAGGCAGCCATGTCCCGCCTCCAAATGGTACAACACTCTGCAGCTAGGTTCCTTACCGGCACCAAAAAAAGTGAAAAAACATTTCACCAATTCTAGCCTCCCTACACTGGCTCCCAGTCCCACTTAAGACTTCAAAATCCTCCTCCTGACCTTTAAGGCACTATCGGGTGCAGCACCCCCATACATAACAGAGCTCATCACCCACGCTGCCACGCAGCACCCAGGTCACTAAGATCCTCCCCCCGCACCAGACTCAAAAAGAGAGGCGATCGCTCTTTCAAGGCCGTGGCCCCCAAACTGTGGAACCAGCTACCCGTGGAGATCCGATCTGCCCCCTCGCTGGAGACATGTAAGGCCCGTCTAAAAACACACTTTTATTCCCTAGCCTTCAATAAACCCTGATTCTCCCACACCCTAACTCACACACTCCCATGCAATTTTATCCTGCCCCCTCCCCCTTGTATCTCTTCTTGTGCTCCTCTGTCCCCTGTGTGCTATATTGTACTTTGTGCTCCCCTATCCGTTTGTTGGCCTACTGTTGTCCTATTCTCTGAATGTACCGTCTCGTCCTGTTGTGCCTTTTTCTATTTTTGTATTTGTGTATTTTATATTATGACATTGATCTTATGCTTTGATTGTACAGCACTTTGGTTGCCTCTTGAGTTTTTAAACATGCTTTAATAAATGACTTGACTTGAGTATCTCTTTGTGAACTAATCTCTCCTAAAGCCAGAAATTAGAGAGAGAACCCTCAAATGTGTGATGTCACTTGGATGTCAAATCCGGGGCTGCTTTATGGACAATGAATAGAGCACTGATATTGTGGAGCCATTAAATGTTATAGCGAGTTCTCGCACCGAAATGTATTTTATATTCTAGTATTGCTAACAGGTGTGCAAGAGCTCACACAAACGTTGTATAGGCCGACCAAGTCAGTGCCCCATTATTGTCTATGGAACAGGCCCAGATTTTACATTCAGGTGACGTCACATCACACATTTGAGGGTTCTCCCTCTGATTTCAAACTTTGAGAGAGTTGTGCATGTTCAATAATGTTGAATTAACTGTCCTGGGGCACAGGATGGAATACCATGTGAATTCTTAAAGTGGATTTTCTTTTTCCCTTTAAAGGTATACATTGTAAATAAAAATCAGCTTCAGGTCCAATTGTGATATTGTCCTTCATACCTTCCCGTGTGACTCACTTGTCTGTTGAGTCTCTCTGGTACCAGTGATTTAACAGCTGCCAGGTGGAGCTTGTAACTGTTGACCTGTTGAAGTGAATCAGTAAAATGTTAGGCTGAACAACTAACGTTACAACGATAAACACACTGTTTACTCTAGAGAGACCTTTAACCTAGAACTGGGGAGCTTGGACTGGTCAGATGAACTCAGTGGTACACAGGTTGAAGAAACATGGCTTGGATTCAAAACCAAATTGACAACAATACTCAACAACATGGCACCCCTAAGAACCACCAGGGTTAAAAATCGCGCTGAGCCATGGATGCACACTGAAATACTGGCCGCTATGAAAACCAGAGACAAAAAATGCTCTGAACTTCATAAAAGTCAGACAAAGCTTTCCAAAAGCTCAAACAGTGAACTCCAAGCCCACGTGGTTGAACTAAAAATTCAAAGAAACAGACTAAGAAATGACATAAACACCATGATCAAAACCGCAAAAAGAAATTTCATCAACGACAAAACTGAGGAAAACAAAAACAAACCCTGTGAACTTTGGAAATTACTCAATAATCAACTAGGCTACAGTAAAAAACTTAAAACCAGATTCTCAAACATAAACATAAAGACGGACAACACGCTCATCACAGACAAGCTGGATGTAGCCAATTACTTAAACATCTTCTTCACAAACATAGCCACAACACTGGTAAACAAACTACCCTCCCACTCAGGGCATTATGGGGTAGAACACATAGTAGCATACTACAAAAACCTAGGGGTCCACAAAGACGACTTCAAACTTGAAATGGTAACAACCGATGAGGTACTCAAAAAATTGAGCGCCCTCCAACCTAACAAGGCCACTGGCCATGACAACATCCCCTCCAAATTCCTCAGAGACTCAGCAGCCGCCATCACCCCAGTCATCACACACATAATAAACCTCTCTATAAAACAGGGACACGTCCCCAAGGACTTCAAAATTGCGAGAGTGACCCCTCTGCACAAAAAGGGCAGCAAATTAGACCCAGGCAACTACCGCCCTGTTTCTATTCTTACCTCCATCTCGAAAGTCATGGAGAAAATAGTCTACGAACAGGTCGAAAAGTACCAGGCGGAAAAAAATCTAATCTACGAATTCCAATCTGGCTTCAGAACGTCCCACTCCACTGACACATGCCTTCTCTATTTGAACGACCACATCAAACAAGAGGTGGACGTGGGCAAATACTGCGGCATGGTCATGCTGGACCTACAAAAGGCCTTCGACACTGTCAATCACTCCATTCTGATTGACAAGCTAAAAGCAATTGGTTTTGATAGTTTATCAGTGAGCTGGATGCAATCCTACCTGGAGGGGGGAGAACAGATGGTAGAGGTAAACGGTACTCTATCCCCCCCCCCCTCACAGTGAGCTGTGGTGTTCCACAAGGAAGCATACTAGGACCGCTACTCTTCCTAATTTATGCAAATGACATGTTGTCAGCCTGTGACTGCAACTTGTTCCTGTTTGCGGACGACTCAGCCCTGCTGATCTCTGACAAGAACAAGTTGCAGGTTGAAAAAACCCTCAGCTCGGAACTAGGCAAAATCTGCATATGGCTCGCTGATAACAAACAATCATTACACATGGGCAAAACAGTCCATTCTCTTCGGTTCAAATAACAAACTCAGCAAGACCGACGGCTTCTCAGTTACAGTGGGTGACAATATTGTCACAAGGAAAGACGAAATTACCTACCTGGGTTCCATCCTAGAGGCAAATCTTTCCTGTGACAAAATGGCATCCAATGTAATAAAAAAAAGTCAACCAACGAACTAGATTCTTGTACCGGATCTCCTCTCTGGTAAACAAGAATACCCTGAAGACTCTTGCAGGAGCACTCATTCAAGGGTACTACGACTATGCGTGCACCTCATGGTACCAAAGCACCTCAAAGGCGCTTAAAACAAGATTACAAACATCACAAAACAAACTGGTCAGATTACTACTTGACCTTACCCCCAGAACCCACCTCACCCCTGCCCACTTTGACAACCTAGGATGGCTTAGAGTAGACGACAGAGTACAGCAACTTGCAATGGGCCTGGTCTACAAGATACACTATACGACTAAGGTACCCATGTACATGTCAAAATACTTCCCAGAGGTCAGTGAATACCACAACCACTACACCAGAGGAAGCTCAACAAATCATGTTAAACCCAGATTCGGCTCAAACAAGGGACTAAACACGTTTCGCAATTATGCCACATCAATAACGCCCTACCCAAAGCTGTAAAGGAATGTGAATCCCTACCCACATTCAAAACCGCTCTTAAAGAGCACCTACGGGAGGCTGCAATTCGAAACTGGCCACCGTAAATGCCCAAAACCCCCACCACCTCCTAATAGACAGTCTCCTCCCCACCGCATGTATATATTCCCTCCCCGCCGTATGTATATTTCTCTCCCACCCACCCCCTCCTAATGTACAGTCCCATCCGATTCCCCATCATATGTATATACTCTGTCAGGATCTAGGGGTAACAGTACTGTATATTTGAATACCGTTTATGTCACAAATGTATCATGTATCAGTACTAAATACCTATATGTCATGTATGTTGTGTATGTCATAAATGTCTATATGAATTGAAAATGGGGGACCCTGATCATGGAAACAAGACAAACGTCTTTCTCAGGTCTGCATCCCCTTAACAATTGTGTGTATTGAGCCGTACTGTATTGTACCCATTCTGCAATCTGTTAAATAAAGTTCATTCATTCATTCATACTTTTTTTCTCAGCTCAGGCTTTATGCCCAACGTTTCTTTCAGATTTTCTTAATTTTACTTAATTTCAAGCTATACACAATGAAACAGAGAAAACAAAGCAAAAAGCAGTGACAAAAAGAAAATAAATTATTTAAATAAATACGTGAGTATGACAATCATTTCACTTAAAAATCGTTAAAACTATTGCATACATTCATACAATCCATCGTGTCGGTTAGTTATATAATAGTTGTCTAACCGTGGGAGTGAGTAGCATCCCTCTATGGTTAACACCGGTGTATTTTTGAGAATTCATTCTGCCCGCAGTGAATGTGAACCTAGACGCTGATGACGGTACCTGCCTGTGTAAACAAGAGGTCGAGTTAGAAGTAGAAAAGTAGTATAAACAGTTTACATGTTTCAATGTATCATTCTCTGCATTCGACCACGAACAAGCCAAAACAAATACCTAAAGTTAGCTAACGTTAACGTTTTTGCGAGAACTGAAGCATCTGTTCCAGATATACTTCCTTGAAAACGAGAATAATTTCCATGGCAACAGCAAAGATACTACATCCGCTCTGAGTTTTCCTAAATAAAAGCACGATTATGCACACGTGTGCAGCACAAGGTTTAATTTGGGACATTAACATAGCAAACGAAGCTTTTAAACGATCCTATTATACGAACCTGAATAACAGCATATTTAGTCATGCTAATATTAACGTTTTCTTTCAGGATGTACTATTCTTCAGATCTTGCTTTCTGAAAAAAGATGTGAATGTTCTGCCCAAAGGCAGCCCATATGTAAATCCCATGATCTTTTTTTTTTTTTTTTTTAACATAGTTTGCCATCACTCGAAAACCTACTGTATTCCACTGTCTGAATGAATGAATGAAAATAGTATTTAACAGATTGCAGAATGGGTACAATACAGTACGGCTCAATACACACAATTGTTAAGGGGATGCAGACCAGAGAAAGACTTTCGTCTTGTTTACATCAGGGTCCCCCATTTTCAATTCATAGTGACATTTATGACATACACAACATATATGACATTTATGGCATAGGGACATACATGACATACAGGTATATTGTACTGTTACATTTATGACATATATGATATGCAAATATACAGTACTGTCTGTTACCCATAGATGGGGATGAGACTGTACATTAGGAGGGGGTGGGTGGGTGGGAGAGAAATATACACACGGTGGGGAGAGAATATATACATACGGTGGGGAGGAGACTGTACATTAGGAGGGGGTGGGTGGGTGGGAGAGAAATATACATACGGTGGGGAGAGAATATATACGGTGGGGAGGGGACTGTCTATTAGGTGGGGGTGGGGGGGTTTGGACATTTACGGTGGCCAGTTTCGAATGGCAGCCTCCCGTATGTGCTCTTTAAGAGCGGTTTTGAATGTGGGTAGGGATTCACATTCCTTTACAGCTTTGGGTAGGGCGTTCCACATTGTTGTGGCAGAATTGCGAAACGTGTTTAGTCCCTTGTTTGAGCCGAATCTGGGTTTAACATGATTTGTGGAGCTTCCTCTGGTGTTGTGGTCGTGGTATAGACCACCGCAACACTTCCGGGATTCTGAAATTGGGGAGGAGATTGCGCGGGGGGGGGCAAATGAATGAATGTGGATGAGAGCCTTGACATTAAGTGATTGCAGATACGGCTGTGGGGGTGCTAGAGACATGATCGAATAGACTTGTATGCACCTGAATCTCCTGAACACGGCGTGAGACATTCCTAATCGATCAGAACTAAATTGGCAGCAAAAAAGACAGTTTTTAAGCATCGATTCCCCATGCACATGCGCAGATTGGCCACGGAGTGTGACGCAACGCACATCCACCCTGGAATGTTCCATTAGAGGGGGTGTTGTGTTGTGAGAATGATAAGATAGAATTAAATATACAGTAAAAGGAATACAGTACAAATATACAGAAGTCTACAGTAAGTGTAATATTGCACAGTGTTGTGCATTTATAATCAGTAGCTTAGGCTACATAGTAGATATACTGTATATCTAGGTAAAAAATGTCATATATGTCATATATGTCATATATTATACGTCTATACCAGCACCTGCTAGACTAGAATAGGCTGTCATTAGCCTACTATGTAGCCTAAGCTACTGATTATAAATGCACAACACTGTGCAATATTACACTTACTGTAGACTTCTGTATATTTGTACTGTATTCCTTTTACTGTATATTTAATTCTATCTTATCATTCTCACAACACAACACCCCCTCTAATGGAACATTCCAGGGTGGATGTGCGTTGCGTCACACTCCGTGGCCAATCTGCGCATGTGCATGGGGAATCGATGCTTAAAAACTGTCTTTTTCGCTGCCAATTTAGTTCTGATCGATTAGGAATGTCTCGCGCCGTGTTCAGGAGATTCAGGCGCATACAAGTCTATTCGATCATGTCTCTAGCACCCCCACAGCCGTATCTGCAATCACTTAATGTCAAGGCTCTCATCCACATTCATTCATTTGCCCCCCCCCCCCCCGCAAACTCCTCCCCGATTTCAATGTAACGCGGAAGTGTAGTGGTCTATTCACTGACCTTTGGGTAGTATTTTGACATGTACATGGGTACCTTAGTCGTATAGTGTATCTTGTAGAAAAAGGCCCATTGCAAGGTGCTGTACTCTGTCGTCTACTCTAAGCCATCCTAGGTTGTCAAAGTGGGCAGGGGTGAGGTGGGTTCTAGGAGTAAGGTCAAGTCAAGTAGTAGTCTGACCAGTTTGTTTTGTGATGTTTGTAATCTTGTTTTTAGCACCTTTGAGATGCTTTGGTACCATGAGGTGCAAGCATAGTCGTAGTACCCTTGAATGAGTGCTCCTGCCAGAGTCTTCAGGGTATTCTTGTTTACCAGACAGGAGATCCGGTACAAGAATCTAGTTCGTTGGTTGACTTTTTATTATTACCTTGGATGCCATTTTGTCACAGGAAAGATTTGCCTCTAGGATGGAACCTACAGTAGGTATGTAATTTCATCTTTCTGTAGCAGCCTGAATATTCTACAAAGTATTCAGTAGTGCTAACTAACTGTTACTTTCCCTGTGTGTGTATAACGTGTGATTTACAGTGTTCCTTTGGATAGACTAACAGTGTTCCTTTGGATAGCTCGCCCAGTCTAACGACGAGGTGAGGTGCTACTCTTCTCCAGATGCAGTATGGATTACTAGCAATAACATTGAGCCCTTTCTTTCCCTTTCTGGAGCGGTCTTTGCGTGGGACCAGTGGAGGTTGCCAGCAGGGGGCGGAGTGCAGTGGTGGCAGGTGGAGCAGCGGAGAGAAGCAAGCAACGAGGAAGAGGGGATTACCTGGAGGCGAGGGGAACAGGAAGTTCTCTTCGGCGTTGGACTTGGCCGTGAACGGTCGCAGCTACAACGGGTGTGTGCTTTGGAATAGCCCCGTTGAAGAAGTCAGTGGAGGGGAGCCCCGTCGGAGCGAGCGGCGGGTGATGAGACATACTTGCTAGTGACGGGTTATCCTAGAAGTATCAGCGATAGTGTGTGAGTAAGAGAAACCGAACCCAAGGACTAACGTCTAGAGCTAACGAGACTAACGTCTAACGTTATCGGGTTATAGTAGTTACTGTGTGCGGTATAGTAGCATGCCGCTAACGTCTCCGTCTGACTTGAGTAGACTACCGGGCGCGAGGCGCTGAAGAGACCGGTGGTATAGCCAGCCACATTGCGTTAACAGTGTAACCGAATAGCAGGAGGGTGCGCAGAGACCCAAAGCTTAGCTGTGTTTAAGGTAGCCAAAGTATTAGCTCGCGCAACAGAAGCAAGCCAGCAACAGCAGCGGTGGACGTTTCCCAGACGGTACAGAGGACGCCTCTTCCCATCAGCAGAGGACGCCATACAGCAAGCTCTGCCAGCTAACCACTGCCTGCTGTTCGCCCAACCTGCTGGCTGTGCTCGCGGATCGCCGACGCCATCTTGTCATCCGGACTAGCGGTGACAAGAGTGGGTCCGCCATCTTGGCTAAGTACTAACAGTACCACGTGTATCAACAGCAACGTCCATTGAAGTGAACGCTAACCATCAGTGTCTAACAAACAATTTAAGCCGTCTTAGGTTAGGTTTTCTTTGATAACGTGGGCCCACATTTATTGGTTATTTTTGTTATTTGACTGTTTGATTCTGAAATTCCCAATGTGTCTACGTTCTATGCCTGGGTTCCCCCAGTACAAGTGGGGTGGTTTAATGTATTGAGCACTCGGTGCCTATGGTGGGAAGAGCTTCCCCTACATTTATAACAAGAGCACCCGGTGCCATATGAGTAAGCATTAACGTTGTAATGTATAATCTGCCCAGGCTTCACTAAACGTAGATCTAATCGGGACCATTGCGTGTGTCTGTTTCTTTGAGTTCCATTTGCTACTTTATTCTCTGGGTAAATATTGTGACTGCATAATTATTTAACCCTTACACCCCATTTACAGAATAGCAATTGAAGGGTCTATACAGGTGGTCAAGGAAGGGTACTGCTTAAAGGGAAGCCCAATAATACTATTGAACTGACAGTCACTGGGTGTGGGAGGGCTGTCGGAGGTACTGAGGGAGTGAGGGTGTGTGGGGAGCTACTGCTGACCGCCTTGGAAGGCGAGGGAGACCAGAGTACCAGTCCCCAGGTTAGTAAATCCTGGGCCCCATCCACTCCAGCTGCAAGCCCTCCAGTACGACGTTCCGGGCCAAATACGGGGGTACTTATAGGTCCAATACTATAGTATCCTACTACCCAGTGTCTGTGTACTACTACTCCCACAAGCAGGGATAATCCACCCTTCTACATTTGGCGTCACGAACAGGATCAACATCCTACTCCACTTCCTTGACAGACCAGTAGAGAGACCATGACGTCCGACGAAGGGACCAGGGCCGTGCAGGAGATGGCGGCAAAGATGGAGGAGCTGCAAGAGAAGTGCCGGACACAGGAGGCACTCCTAAAGGAGTTGACCGAGCAGGCACTCCAAGAGACGTCCGAAGAAGGGGCCCGCGCTGTGCAGGAGGTGGCGGCGAAGTTTGAGGAGCTGCAGGAGAAGTGTCGGATGCTGGAAGAAGCAGTGAGGAGGCTGGAACAGAACCAAGGCCGTGCACCCTGCCCGCCCCCCTCACAGACCGTGTATGTCCAGCGAGACCGAGACTGCAGCGAGTTCAGCGGGGAAAGGGAGAGAGGGGAGTCGTCGGTGGAGGAATGGATCAGAGAAGTACAGGCCTACTGCCGAAGCCGCAAAGTGCCCGGCGCCGACCAGGCGGAGTGCATCCAGCAGCACTTAAGGGGCGAAGCTAAGCGGACGGTACGCTTTGCCCTGGACGGAACGGCCCCAGAGTCGGGCGCCCTGTTCCACCTGCTGCGGGAGACGTACGGGGACAAGACCCCAGTCAGCGTCCGCCTGAAAGAGTTCCTCGCCCGCCGACAATCAGACGGAGAGAGCATACGGGAGTTTGCATATGACCTGCAAGAGCAGATGCGGCGCATTCAGGACAGAGACCCCCGACAGGTGCCTGACCCTGCAACTCGGCTGCGGGAGCAGTTCGTGACTGGCCTAAGGGACGGTACGCTGAGACGGGAGATGAGGAGGCGCGGGAGACTGGACGGGGAACGGACAATTATCGACCTGATGACGGAGGCGATAGACTGGTCCGAGGAAGAGATGGCCCTGGGCCCCACGAAGAGTCCCGTCCGAGTCACGATTCACGCCGCCGAGGGACGTAAGACCCCTCCCCTCATCGACCCCCTCCCAGAGTCGGTCCGACAGCTGTTCGCCGGCCAAGAGCGGTTGAGCGCACGCCAGGAACAGTTATTTCAGCTCTTATACCAAGAGCAAGACACGCCCCAGGGAGGAGCCACGAGACGGCGACCCAGGCGAGACGTGCCCGCAGCCTCGCGGGGACGGCCCAGGAGAGGGGCGGACGGGAGGCGGATATGCTATGACTGTCAACAACCGGGCCATATCGCCAGGGATTGCCCTTGCCCCGCAAGCAGGACACGCCCCGCCCCTCCTACCGCTCCCAAAGCGCAGAGCCCGTTGAGGCCTCGGCTCCAACCGGAACGGGCAATTGACACTGTCGCGACCGGAGCCGCCGATCCGGTCGCCGAGAGCCCGGAGGAGCACCAGGTATACGTACAGATAGACGGCGTGAACACCCGCTGCCTATTCGACACGGGAGCCGAGGTGACAACAATGACGGAGAGCCACTTCAAGCGGAACTTCTCGAAACAGAAGCTGACCGCCGCCAACTGGATCACCCTTACCGCCGCCAACGGTTTGGAGATCCCTGTGGTGGGGTGCCTGTACGCAGAGGTGAAGTGCTTGGACCTGACGTTCCCCGGGAAGTGCATATTCGTGGTGAAGGACGACCACTTCCGAGGACCCGAGAGAGACGCCATCCCGGGACTCCTGGGGATGAACGTGCTCGGCGGAATAGACGGCCTCTTCAAGGGGATTAAGGGGATGCGTCCCACCAATAGCCGCCGGTACAAAGCCGGAAGTGCCACACTACGCCAGGTGGTGGCGGCCCTGGAGGAGAGAGAACGGGAGTGTACGGCCCCGGGGAAATTGGGCTATGTGAAGGTGGCCAGCCGGGAACCAGTGGTCGTCCCCCCGCACAGTGAGATGATCGTCTCAGGCCGCTGCGGGACGTCGGTGGGAATGCGGCGCCCCGTGATGGTCGAGAACACTCCGAGCGCCAACCTGCCCCCCGGCCTCCTGGTAGCCAACGTAGTGGCGTACGCCCGGGATGGAAGGGTACCCGTGCGTCTGATGAACCCGACAGATGCCGAGATCGTACTCCAGCCCCGGTCCCGACTGGCGGAACTCCACTGCCCCAAACAAGTGCGGCCCAAGGAGAGGGCGACAGTGGAGGAGGTCACCGGGGGATACAGGGTGACGGCGATCGACACCCGAGACCAACCGACACCGGCGGCGGCCGTTGGGAGGACCCGGGAGCTCGTCGTGCCCGTGCAAGCGAATATTGAAGACCTCACCCCGGCCCAAGTACGCCGATTGAACGAGGTACTCAAGAAACATAAGACGGTGTTCTCCGTGGACGATGGGGATTACGGGTACACCACCACGGTCACCCATTACGTCCCCACCGGAGACGCACACCCCGTCAAGCAACGGCACCGCCGGATACCGCCCCATGTCTTTCAGGAGGTGAAACGACACGTGCAGGACCTGGTGGACCAAGGCGTACTCGTGGAAAGCTGTAGTCCCTGGGTGTCTCCGGCCGTGATCATCATCAAGAAGGACGGTTCCGTGCGGTTCTGTTGCGACTACTGCCGCTTGAACAATGTGACGCACCGGGACGCGTATCCTCTACCCCGGATAGAGGAGTCCCTAGACGCCCTGGGACAGGCCCGGATCTTCTCTTCTCTCGACCTCACGGCAGGTTACTTCCAAGTGGCGGTAAAGGAGGAAGACCAGGAGAAGACGGCCGTCACAACGCCCTTCGGCCTCTACCAGTGGACCCGTATGCCCTTTGGGCTGTGCAACGCCCCAGCGACGTTTCAGCGGTTGATGACCGCAGTACTAGGGGACCTGGCCTTCGATGTCCTGCTAGTATACCTGGATGATGTGCTGGTGTTCGCAAGCAACTTTGAGAGTCACTGTCAGAAACTAGATCTGGTGTTCGGGCGTCTCCGGGAACACGGGCTCAAGCTCAAGCCCAGGAAGTGTTTCCTCCTCAGGACGGAGGTGAAATTCCTGGGACACATCGTGTCAGCGGCCGGAGTCCAGGTCGACACTGACAAGGTCAAGGCACTGGAAGACTGGCCGGCGCCACGCTCAGCGAAGGAGGTACGACAGGTGATCGGGTTCCTGTCCTACTACCGGCGGTTCGTGCCCCGCTTCGCTCAAGTAGCCCAGCCCCTGCATGCCCTGATGGGGAAGGGAAAAAAGGACTTCATCAAGGGACGAACCGAGGCATTCAAGTGGACTCCCCAGTGCCAAGAGGCTTTCGATCACCTGCGGGAGTGCCTCATGAAGCCCCCGGTGTTGGCCTACCCGGACCTCCGCCTTCCCTTCATCGTGACTACTGACGGGAGCTACTTGGGGCTGGGGGCAGTGTTAAGCCAGAAACAAGAGGGCGTGGAGCGCGTCATTGCCTTCGCCAGCCGGGGCTTATGAGGGTCGGAGAGGAACGACCAGAACTACAGCGCGTTCAAGCTGGAGCTCCTCGCCCTGAAGTAGGCAATCACAGAGAAGTTCCGGGACCTCCTGCTGTACGCCCAGTTCACCGTGGTCACCGACCACAACCCACTGAGGTACCTGGGCACGGCCAATCTGGGAGCGGTGGAACAGCGGTGGAATGCTCAGCTGGCTGAGTACGACTTCGTGGTCCACTACAAGCCCGGCCGGCTCAATCAGAACGCTGACGCCCTGTCACGCAGGCCAATGAGGCCGGAACCTGAAGTGGGGGATACTGAGAAGGACTTCCTCACGATAACGGCACCAGTTCCATGCTCGACTGGCACTCCTACTAAGGGTTATGTGGTAATCCCAGCGGACGAAGTCCGGGCCCTCCTAAGTCCAGAGGGACGGACCGAGCCAGGGGGGGGTTCCGACTGTCGTGGCGAGGCAGATCGTGACCCAGAAGGGGAACAGCGGATACAGCTGGGCGGAGTTACAGCAATTCCAGGCGGATGATCCCGAACTGGGACAGGTGTGGCGTGCGGTGACTGGGGGAGTCCAGCCCTCGAAGGCCCAGTTACAGGAGATGGACGCAGGACTCCGGAAGATATACGGACAGTGGGAGAGGTTCCGTCTACACCAGCAGGTGTTGTTCCGACGTGTCAGCGACCCCCGAGACGGAGAGGAGGTCCTGCAGCTGGTGGTGCCGGCAGTCCTGCGGCGGCGGATATACGAGACTCAGCATGAAGACGGGGACACTTCGGTGGAAGGGGGACCGTGGAGCTAATGCGGCGGAGCTACTACTGGGTCTGGATGGCCGAGGAGGTGAAGAGCTGGGTGCAGAGGTGCAAGCGGTGTGCACTGGCCCGGGACGTATTCCCGAAGGCGCAGGCCCAGATGACCTGCACCAACGTAACGGCGCCCATGGAAGTCCTGGCCATGGACTTCACCCTGCTGGAAATGTCGGCGGGCGGGTACGAGAATGTATTGGTGCTAACAGATATGTTCACTCGGTTCACCATCGCCATCCCGACCAAGGACCAGACCGCCAAGACCACCGCTGTCGCAATTATCAAGCACTGGTTCGTCTATTACGGCTGTCCCGCTGGGCTACACGCGGACCAGGGGCGAAACTTCGAGTCCAGCGTGATTAAGGAGCTCTGCAAGCTCTATGGGATCTCAAAGAGTCGCACCACGCCCTATCACCCCCAAGGGAATGGGCAGTGCGAACGATTCAACAGAACGATGCACGACATGCTAAGGAGTCTGACCGCCGACAAGAAGAGGGATTGGAAGGAGCATCTGCCGGAGTTGGTACTCACGTACAACTGCCACATACATTCATCCACGGGGTATTCCCCCTTTTACCTGCTGTTCGGGAGGGATGCCAGGATGCCCTGGGACGTCCGGGGGGGCAGGGATGTCATCGATGAAGGTGCGGAGAACCTGGACGAATGGGTTCAGGGACATCACGAGCGACTGAAGGCCGAGCGGAGGCCGCAAATGCCACCGCCAAGCATGCGTCACACAGACGCAAGCGGATTTACGATCGGAAGTCCAGGGTCCACTCTTGAGAGTGGAGGATCGAGTCCTGATCCGCGATCACCGACCCAAGGGTCGCAACAAGATACAAGATAAGTGGGAGCCCACGCCCTATATGGTGATTGAGCAGAGCCATGAGGGGATAGCAGTGTTCACGGTTTGCCCCGAAGGAGGGGGCCCCGAAAGAACGGTGCATAGGGATCAACTCAAGATCTGCTCCTTCCCGGCCTCCGACCCGGAAGAACGGGTGAGGGCTCCCCGACGGATCCCGAGGAGAGAGCGGAGCTCCTCCGAATCAGACGTGGGGGGTGCCTTCGTTTACTCTCGAGAACCGCACCCTAGGGCGTGTAACCCACCCAGGGTCCCGCGGGTCGTCACTGAAGCAGTGCCGAACGAGGAAGGAGAGGGGGAGTCAGATCCCTCCGACGAGGATGGGGAAGACGGCGGAGACAGGGGCGAGGTGGGCGCCACGGGCGGTCCCTCAGAGGCCTCGGAGGGCGAGGCCGTGGCCAAGGGCCTGCCAACAGAGACCGACGGATCTGACACAGAAGCAGACGCGGGGAGGTTGAACAAACCTGGCCCCAGAGGAGCACCAGAGGTCGGCTGCCCGCTCGGTATCGCCAGGATTATGTGCTGAAGAGTGTGGTTGTTGCACAGTGTGTGAAACTAATGGAACAATGTGTGAAACTGTTGGTCTGAGGACCGTTTTCATGTCATTAAACTGGTTTCATTGAGTAACTTGCAGAGGACTTGGCAAGTTTAAAGTGGGGGGAAATGTAGCAGCCTGAATATTCTACAAAGTATTCAGTAGTGCTAACTAACTGTTACTTTCCCTGTGTGTGTATAACGTGTGATTTACAGTGTTCCTTTGGATAGACTAACAGTGTTCCTTTGGATAGCTCGCCCAGTCTAATGACGAGGTGAGGTGCTACTCTTCTCCAGATGCAGTATGGATTACTAGCAATAACATTGAGCCCTTTCTTTCCCTTTCTGGAGCGGTCTTTGCATGGGACCAGTGGAGGTTGCCAGCAGGGGGCGGAGTGCAGTGGTGGCAGGTGGAGCAGCGGAGAGAAGCAAGCAACGAGGAAGAGGGGATTACCTGGAGGCGAGGGGAACAGGAAGTTCTCTTCGGCGTTGGACTTGGCCGTGAACGGTCGCAGCTACAACGGGTGTGTGCTCCCCGTTGAAGAAGTGAAGTTGGAGAGCCCCGTCGGAGCGAGCGGCGGGTGATGAGACATACTTGCTAGTGACGGGTTATCCTAGAAGTATCAGCGATAGTGTGTGAGTAAGAGAAACCGAACCCAAGGACTAACGTCTAGAGCTAACGAGACTAACGTCTAACGTTATCGGGTTATAGTAATTACTGTGTGCGGTATAGTAGCATGCCGCTAACGGCTCCGTCTGACTTGAGTAGACTACCGGGCGCGAGGCGCTGAAGAGACCGGTGGTATAGCCAGCCACGTTGCGTTAACAGTGTAACCGAATATCAGGAGGGTGCGCCGAGACCCAAAGCTTAGCTGTGTTTAAGGTAGCCAAAGTATTAGCTCGCGCGACAGAAGCAAGCCAGCAACAGCAGCGGTGGACGTTTCCCAGACGGTACAGAGGACGCCTCTTCCCACCAGCAGAGGACGCCATATAGCAAGCTCTGCCAGCTAACCACTGCCTGCTGTTCGCCCAACCTGCTGGCTGTGCTCGCGGATCGCTGACGCCATCTTGTCATCCGGACTAGCGGTGACAAGAGTGGGTCCGCCATCTTGGCTAAGTACTAACAGTACCACGTGTATCAACAGCAACGTCCATTGAAGTGAACGCTAACCATCAGTGTCTAAGGGGTACCCCAAACAATTTAAGCCGTCTTAGGTTAGGTTTTCTTTGATAAAGTGGGCCCACATTTATTGGTTATTTTTGTTATTTGTTTATTTTACTGTTTGATTCTGAAATTCCCAATGTGTCTACGTTCTATGCCGGGGTTCCCCCAGTACAAGCGGGGTGGTTTAATGTATTGAGCACTCGGTGCCTATGGTGGGAAGAGCTTCCCCTACATTGATAACAAGAGCACCCGGTGCCATATGAGTAAGCATTAACGTTGTAATGTATAATCTGCCCAGGCTTCACTAAACGTAGATCTAATCGGGACCATTGCGTGTGTCTGTTTCTTTGAGTTCCATTTGCTACTTTATTCTCTGGGTAAATATTGTGACTGCATAATTATTTAACCCTTACACCCCATTTACAGAATAGCAATTGAAGGGTCTATACAGGTGGTCAAGGAAGGGTACTGCTTAAAGGGAAGCCCAATAATACTATTGAACTGACAGTCACTGGGTGTGGGAGGGCTGTCGGAGGTACTGAGGGAGTGAGGGTGTGTGGGGAGCTACTGCTGACCGCCTTGGAAGGCGAGGGAGACCAGAGTACCAGTCCCCAGGTTAGTAAATCCTGGGCCCCATCCACTCCAGCTGCAAGCCCTCCAGTACGACATTCCGGGCCAAAGACGGGGGTACTTATAGGTCCAATACTATAGTATCCTACTACCCAGTGTCTGTGTACTACTACTCCCACAAGCCAAAAAAAAAAAAAAAAACACATTTGCTTATTCCTAAAAAGTATCTAATAGCTATATTATGAACTGTTCACATCCCTTACAGACTGTATAACTCCAGAGAAACCCATATCTCTTAAAGTTTCTTGTCTTGCCTACTCTGTCTAGAGCTCTACCAGCTTATTCGGAGAGCGCCGTAGTACCTATAACAAATGTAATATGTTCATCTAGGTAAAAACCAAGATATTCATAAGAAGTTTAACCCTTGGAGCATGTTAGGTCCCTTCAACTTGATGTTGTCCCTATTGACTGAGTGACCCTGTGCCTGCACTGCATCACTATCCTGCACTTTATGACCAAGTCCTGTTTTTCACATGTTAGTTGTACACAGTATATGTCCAGTATGTTTTTGTCTTTAAAATGTCTTGTATATCTCTTGTACTTTTATGTACTTATTTATGTTATTATTTTATGTGCTTTCATTTAGGCGAAGGTCTATGTTTGCACACATTTGTTTGCATTGAAAGATTTCACAAATAAATCACAGTGTAAAATAATTTGTATAGTTCAAGTGTTTATTCCCAAAACTAAACTGAAACTTGCTCATGGACGGTGATGGAATTTGAATGTGTATTATTTGGGATGCATCATCATATATTGAGCGTTGCCACTTTTTACACCATTCACTAGCGACAGAATGCATCTTTTGTAGATGTTCCTCATGTTGTGATAATTCCCTGTGTAGGAGCCTGTGTTGTTTCTTGTTTTAAACACATGCGTTTTGGTTACTATCACTTCTGGATGTGATAGCATGATTAGCACCTGGGTGTGGCGTCACATTATCTTAGGAGTATAATTTAGCCTTGCTTTGATTATTTCAGTCAAACAATTTCTTGTCAGTCTTTTGGGGGATTTTCATTAATACACACTAAAAACGCATAGATTATTTAATGACCACCCAGCCAGGCTGGTGGAATTTGTTTTCAGTGCATTACATTGCATTGTTCCAACATATAACATTATAACATCACTTACAATACATACATACTACATGCATGTTAAATACATAGTGACCGATCGTACGTTACTCCTTCTGCGTCGTGTTAAATGTCTATGCCCCGAAGGAGTTTCGAACACGGGTCTCCCCCGCCGTGGGCGACAACATAGACCGCTGCACTAAGAGGTGAATTCACTCCTGGGTACCGTATCTATGTGTCTATTAACCCTGTTATGGGGAAGTGAGTTTACCTCACAGCCCGCTTACTGCCACAGTCACTTCACAACACACGTTCATCATGACTGTGGATATTACTTACGGACCTCCGTTACACTCACCTCCCTAAACTCACGCCACCTCAGGACATCCGGGTCATATGGCACCAGTGTGACCGATCGTATGTTACTCCTTCTGCGTTGTGTTAAATGTCGATGCCCCGAAGGAGTTTCGAACACGGGTCTCCCACGCCGTGGGCGACAACATAGACCGCTGCACTAAGAGGTGAATTCACTCCTGGGTACCGTATCTATGTGTCTATTAACCCTGTTATGGGGAAGTGAGTTTAATTCGCAGCCCGCTTACTGCCACAGTCACTTCACAACACACGTTCATCATGACTGTGGATATTACTCACGGACCTCCGTTACACATAGATACATAATTACAAAGACCACAGTTTATGTCCATAACAGCAGAGGTAGGGGGGTTGCTACAGGGAGTTCAGTGTCCGGATGGCAGTGGGGAAGAAGCTGTTTTTAAAGCGGGATTGTTACGTACCCCCATGGGGAGACGCAACACTAGGCCACAGACAGGATAGGTGAGGGTGCAGTGACACAAAACACATGAGACAATTTGCAAAATAATTATATTTATTTCACAATATTCAAAACTCGGCAACACAGAGAGCACGGAGGACCTACCAGTGAGCACCAAATCAAATATCAAAAAGAAACAAAAGCCCACCCCCCCCCTTACAGGCGCGAACGCCCCAAAGTACAGGTGGTGGTGCTCACTCTAAAGCTGGTGTCTTTAACAGTTGGTCACCTACGTGATGCAAAATGTAGACCCAGGGTATCTTCCTGCCCTCAATGTCCCTGTGTGCGAAACAAAAGGTTAATACAAAGCAAAGCAATCACCATAGGCTGGGTGACACAAGGAATAAACAAATACACAAACAGGTTATGGGTTAACAGAAATGTACAACAAAGAACACACCAAAACACAATGGAGTGAACCAGAGCTTTCACCAGCTCTACCAAATGTACCTCTACCTGGACATCTCTACCTGGACATCTCTAAGAAACACCCACACCAAACAATGAGAGCAATAGAGCATTTAACTAGCTCACACACCAAACATTAGAGCAAATAGAGCATTACCTAGCTCAAATATACATACCCCACATACAGTGGTAAATGGCAAGACAGGGCCAACAGCATATACCCCACACAGGGTTTGGTCCACGTATGCACACACAGAATTATCACTAGAGCATTACCTAGCTCAGGCACACACAGAATTATCACTAGAGCATTACCTAGCTCAGGCACACACAGAATTATCACTAGAGCATTACCTAGCTCACACACCAAACATTAGAGCAAATAGAGCATTACCTAGCTCAAATATACATAACCCACATACAGTGGTAAATGGCAAGACAGGGCCAACAGCATATATACCCCACACAGGGTTTGGTCCATGCAGGTACACACAGAATTATCATCAAACACAGAGAGACACCCACCACCACACTGAGCCAAAAGAGCTAACCAACACTGCACACAATTGGGGTATATGAAGGGATGTGGAGGTTAATTAGTCTGATGAGCCTCAGCTGCTGCTGCTGCTTCTGCTGCTGTAACTGGGAGACACCTGAGAATGGGATATGTTACACAGGAGGGAGACAAAAACAGAACAACCAAAACATGCCTATATACACACACGCACAACAGATAACATACATAACCCCCATATATATACACATAAGGACACCGTCCGTAACAGGGATGTTTTGGTGGTCAGGGATCTGTAGCGCCTCCCAGAGGGCCAGCAACTGGAAGATATGGTGTGCTGGGTGAGTGGGGTCAGAGATAATTTGTCTTGCTCTTCTTATTGTACTTTGGCAGTGGAGTGATTCGAGTGATGGGAGGGGGGTGCGGATTATTTTGGAGGATTTATTGATTATTCTTTGCAGTTTGTTTTTGGAGTGAATGTCCAGACTGCTGTACCAAACTGTTATGGAGAAGGTGAGGATGCTTTGTATGATGGCCTGGTAAAAACGGAGCAGGAGATGTTTTCTGATTCTGTATTTTTTGAGCTGGCGGAGGAAGAAGAGTCTTTTATTGGCTTTTTTGTGGATGTGGTCTATGTTGGTTTTCCATTTGAGGTTGTTGCTTATGGGTGCCAAGAAATTTGAAGGAGTCTGGATGTCGGTATGGATTTGTTTGAACATGTCACAATCAAGAGCATTTTTCATTAATCGTAGTCTCTTTACACTCATAATGTATTGTGTACTATAGACAGTTTCAGCTGAATTGTGTTGCTAGGGAACAGCTTGGACCCATGTTTATTTCCTGTCAGTTGTTGATATTAGCAAACACTGCAACAGGAAATAAACTTGGGTCCATTTAGAATGTTTATGTTATCAAGTTGAAACTGTAACTATAACATATATGGAAACAATATAACCCGTCAGCAAAATCTGCAAAGCTCCACAAGTAAAGAGAATAGACTGTATTGTGTGCACCTGACAGGTGCCAATCCCTACTGTAAACCACCTGTCCTTTTTTTGGCAGATAAACTCATATTGGGGTCAGTCAATTCCCGTGACCCCAATAACATTCAGATCACTTGAAAAGTATGCATCTTTCACATCATACATGTTGACAGAGTCGGCTATGGGGCGACAATAATATGTTCATGAGGCATGGTTTCTCTCTTTAGCCATTAAACGGCGTGGTTTATTTCACATTGGTACACAGCAGTACATGAGAGTCCTTCTCTTGTGAGAGCGACGGTGGAAGAGACAGAGGGGGAGTCGACATCTCCTTTTATACCTCTATACCTGGCGGCAGCATTAGCAGCTCCGCCTATAGCGCCCTCTTGTGGAAACAGTTAGACACAGTTAGACAGTTACTTGCAATCATACATAACATCTAACTTTAACACTCCCACTTATGGTTGTCTAGTATACTGTACAACTCCTTCAAAAACAATTTACAAAGAAAATAATACAGTTCAGAGCATCAAAAAGGATATGGCAGTCAATACTACATAACAGTTAATATTTACACACCAAACATGACCTCTGCAAATCTTCTCAATTTCAGTTTGGAAACAGGCTCGTCATAGCGTCTGCAACCATGTCATCTGTTGGACAATAAATCAGTGTCATTCTTTCTTCTCTGATGACAGATCTGATGAAATTATATTTTATATCGACATGTTTACACCTCTGTCGGCACACAGGGTTTCTAGCAATCGCAATGGTTCCCTGGTTGTCTTCATAAACAACAGTTTTCTTATATACATAGGTATCCATTCCTTCGAGCAGTTGTGCTAGATAAATACATTCCTGTATTGTCATAGCTAGAGCCATGTATTCGGCTTCACAAGTTGATAGTGCCACTGTGGGCTGCTTCTTTGTTTTCCACGAAACCAGTGAGCTGTTTGTGTTCAAACTCACACAATACCCTGTGGTACTTCTTCTGTCTGTGGTGTCTGCTGCCCAATCTGCATCACTGTAGGCTTTAAGCCCTAAGCCCTCGCTGCTCTTTCTGAAACAAAGCTGTTTATCTGCTGTACCTTTGAGATAACGAAAAACATGTTTTGCTGTGACAATTTACTCACTACAAAACATAGGTCAGGGCGAGTACATGTTGTCAAATAAATGAGGCTACCTACAGCTTCTCTGTACATTTTTACATCTGTCCATTTTTTAGCATCCTCTTGGTAGTCTAGTTTTTGATCACATATGGTGTTTCCCTTGTTCTACATTCTTGCATGTCAAAACGTTTCAGGATCTTTTCCACATATCTCTTCTGGGATATTTTTACACAATTGGCAGACTGTTGGAAGTCCATGCCTAGAAAATGCTTTAACCTGCCAACGTCTTTCATTTTGAATCTGGTGGAGAGCATACCTTTCACCTGTTCTAGGTTTCTAGTGTTATCTGCTGCGATGATCAAATCATCCACCCAAATGACAATTATCACTTTTCCTGAATCTTTTGATTCCCTTGAGTAAACACAGGTGTTGTGAAGGATCAGATTAAACCGAATATATATATTTATTTATGGATATATATTTAATGGTATTTGTATATCGTTTGATATCCCCTGTATATTCCTTGTACAATATGCACTGAATATCCCTTTAGTCTACTAACAGCCCATAATAGTTTCATTCTACCATTGGACGAGAACCTGGCGCCAGCAGCCATGCCCCTTGGTTCAAGTTCAATCGTGCCGACCAACATGTCGTGGCAAGCCCGGTTCCGCGTAGGAATACGTCTGGCGAAATACGAATGGTACTATTTGTTCACAGCGCATATATATATGGCGCAAGTAAAGTAGAACTTTCTTTTAGTCCATTAGTTCTTTACCCTCCAACCTAGTAACAGACGCAAAGCCTCACCCACGACGCACGTGTGGTGCAGTAAGGCCTACTTGGCCTCAGAATAGGCATTGAGACATCGTGTGGATTAATAGTTGAATTGTCATAGTTTGGCACTATACCGTCGAGTTGGACGTATTTCTATTAAGCTAATAATAGTCTATTATGTATGGTGCATCGTTCGGTTAGAGTTATAAAGTGAGCAGTACCCCCATCGTTCCTGACGTTATCTGGAGTCTTAACCAGGCTGGGCAGACCACGTGTGGTGCTTGCATCCGAGGAGCTCCGGGCCAGGACGAGTGGACCTGTACATTGGATTACTTTACCCGGACGACGGCGAGCCTTCCACGGCTTGGATTATCTACATGCTTTGGGTGCTTTGATTATTCCATGGATAACGGCCAACACTGCTGAGTGTTGGAACTACCCCCCGGAGAGGAGTCCAGGTGAGACGGCGCTCTACACCAAGTGAGGTCGCCTCACGTCTCTTCATCTGTGGACCGGCAGCTACCGTCCACCAGAGGGTCCAGCTGTATTCATCTGCGGACCGAGGTTCTGTGGGCATCGTGTTCAGGACTCTGAATTCTCCCAAGAAATCGTCGGCCAGATGGGATACCGCCAGCGGCTCTTCTAACCCCCCCCCCCCCTACTGTCTTACAACCAGCGGGACCCCCCCCCCCCTTAGTGTATCCAGCTATAATCATTTAAGTACCATCGCTATAGTTCCCTAAAGAACCGGGTTGTATACTTACTCCCTGCGTAACCAGAGATTGGACATTCAATGTTGATTTACCTACGAATACTCATTTGCCATACAAGTGCATTTCAAATCATAAATGTCATTAAGTGAACGTTGTATATACCCTTTGCTATATAAAATATTCGATTTATACATTTGTGTGGACTTCGTTTCATCAGGTGGGAAAGTGTTCATCATATCTATATCATGTACTGGATGGCCAGAAGTTAAAGTACAAGCGGTAGTGGTTTAATAATACCATACTTATCAATACAGTCAGGGAATTGTACCCCTCAGTTACAACAGGGGTCTACTGGGTTCTGTAGGAAGTGATCTTCAATGAGACATGTATGAAGCATCTCGTTCCAATTTCGCCCAGACTGTTTCAGGCCGTAAATGGATTTGTCTAGCTTACACACAAGCTTCTCTCCTTTCTTCTCGTAACCTTCAGGTTGTTCCATGTATATCTCCCTATCTATGGGTGCGTGCAGGTAGGCTGTCTTCACATCCATCTGGTGCAAAATCAAACTGTCCTCAGCCGCTTTCTGCATCACTACCCCCAGTCAGATTGGCTGTGGGGGAGAAGGTCTCACCTTAGTCTATCCCCTCCCTCTGACTGTAACCTTTAGCTACGAACCTGGCTTTGTACTTGTCATGGCCTTCAATACTCTCCTTGATTGAGTTCACCCATTCCCCTCCCACTGTCTGTCTGCCCTCTGGTAACTTGGTTAGGGTAAAGGTGTGGTTGTCCTCTAGGGACCTCATCTCCTCATCCATTGCTCTCTCCCATTTACTTGATTCAGGGGACACATATGGCCTCTTTAAAGGTCTGAGGTACTCCACTTACTACTCTGTAGCAGTAATCAATGCTGGTAAGTGTACTGTCATCCTCGTCACTTTCTCTCCGGGCATAGTCTGTCAGATACTTTGGGGGTTTGTGTTCCCGTGAGGGATACCTCCCACTGCTTGGGGCACGTGACATCACCCTCGGGTGCTCCTCGTCATCGTCCTCTGGGGGTTGCTGACTCTCTTGTCTGTCTGCACGACCGTGCTAAGTACACTAGGCTGAGGTGTCTCTGTTTCTTCACACCTTACTCTGGAGTCCAGCTCTGGCTCCTCTGTCTGTGTCTCGTTCTCACATGTTGTCTTTGTGACAAATTTGACTAGCCTGTGTTTCTGCACTTTCCCTTTACCGGGATAATAGACTAGGAAAGCGGGGCTTCCTTTGTCGTGCCCTACAAAGATTCCTTTTTCACATCTGGACTCAAGCTTTCCTCTGTCCTGCTGGTAAGCATAACACACTGATCCAAATTGGTGCATTCTAGCTAGATTACGCTTCTTTCCTGTCAGTGCTGTATACGGGGTGGTGCCTGTGTGCTTATTAAAGCACCTGTTTCTGGTGTAAGCGGCTTCTTGTACCGCATAATGCCATAGGCTCTTAGGTAGGTTACCAGCTATTAGCTTACACCTGGTCAT
This sequence comes from Notolepis coatsorum, assembly GCF_963971535.1. Taxonomy (NCBI): domain Eukaryota; kingdom Metazoa; phylum Chordata; class Actinopteri; order Aulopiformes; family Paralepididae; genus Notolepis; species Notolepis coatsorum. The sequence goes on along the minus strand of NC_140184.1, from coordinate 56,626,417 downwards.
TTTGAAAATAGTACGTCCTTCCCTCTCTGCCACTCCGTTCTGGTGTGGGGAGTATGGACATGACGTCCCGTGTCTTATCTTGTTCCTCCTCAACAGTGATTGGAACTCTCTATTTGTGAACTCTGTTCCGTTGTCGGACCTCAAGCATCTTATGTTACCATAAGGGGCTACGTCTGCCAGGAATTTCTCCGTGGCCTGGAGTGTGTCACTCTTTGCTTTGAGAAAGTAAACAAACACTGCCCCTGTACACACATCTGTAAAAGACTGTACATATCTAAAGCCTCCTATGGACTCGTTGCTTACTGGACCGGCTAGATCTGTGTTAACTAGCGCAAGTGGTACCTTTACTTTTTCTGTGGGATTTCTGTTTCTCGATTGAGTGAACTTCCCCTTTATGCACACTGCACATTCTTTGTCAGGTCTACGCTTTTCCCCTTCAATGTGCATGCCTTCTGTCACTGCTTGCAGTTTCAGTAAATCCTCGTAATTACAATGACCCATAATCTCATGCCATGTCTGAATATCGTGACTGACAGTCACATTACACATATCATTATTATTACACTTGTCGTTGTCATTACACTCTGTTTGTAGATAATACATTCTCAGCTCCAACTCCATAGTGAAGTTTGCGGACGACACTGATTAATTATGCACATCGTTGCGGGCAAGACCCCCCGCATTTCATTGTATACTTGTATGCCGTGACAAATAAAACTCTTGTATCTTGTATCTTGTATCTTGATCTATTCTCTTGTACACCTTTATGTTAAATCGCGTACCGTCAGGCTCTACAAGAAAATGTTTACCTTCATTGAAGAACACTTTGGCACCGTTCGCAGTAGCAGATTTTACAGAGAATAGTTCTTGTGGGAACGAGGGTACGTAGAGAGTGTTCTTTAACGTCACTGTACACCAGCGCCCCTCACCGTTTATGAGGCATACCTGTGCGTCTCCTCTCCCTTGCACCAACCCGTAGGTGCGCTTCCCGTCTGCCAGCTCCATGCTGTGTCTCTCCGGGTTGAAGGTGTTGTCGAAGTTCTTGAATCGATTCCTGTTGTTGATGACGTGGGACGACGCACCTGTGTCCACAATCAGTCCCTTCCTTTGGGCCTGCTGCAGCTGCGTTGGCCGGGTGACGTACGCTGTCTGCCCCCCGAAGATGAAGTCCTCTTGTCCCGCTACTCTCCGGGCGTCGTCTCGATTCGTCTCACGTCCACCGTCGTCGCCATCTTGTCCACTGCCGCCATCTTGTCCATGCGCGTACCGCGCGCTCTGGTCGCGTTTCTTCCTGCACACTTTGTCTGTGTGCCCCGTGGATTTGCAGAAGCTACAACAAACAGTCTTTGTGCAGTTATCTTTCCGATGGCCTTTTTCTCCGCATCGCCAACACGCCAGCTCCGTCGTGGGCCTGGTCTTCTCTCTCTGCGTCGCTCGGGCCTTCAGCACCCTCTCTCCCGCCTCCGCGGCGGCTGGGTGAGTATCTTCTGAGGCCTCGACATTTCGCAACTTGGCCTTGAACTCTCCCAGCGTCATGTCCGCTGAACCGTGTGTTACCAGTAGTGTGAACGGTTGTACAGCTCCGGTAGTCCTCTCATCACCATCGCCATCATTAGTCCATCGCTTGGTGCTTCTCCTGCACTCTTCAGCACCGTAATGATCTGCTCAGCTCTGATGACGTATTCGGTCACAGTCTTGGTGTGCCCCTTCTTCAGTGCTGTTAGTGTGATGTAGAGGGATACGATTCGGGGTCTTCCTTGTCCGATATAATGTTCTCTCAACAGTTTCAGGCTTTCTCTGCCTCTGTCCTTAGTGTCGCGGAATATCAGCCCCAAGCTTGTGTCGTCTAGCAGTGGTGCTAACTCACAGTACACATCTGCATTATGCTTGTTGTCCAGGGCTTGCGCTTCCGCCGTTAATGGTCCCGTGGGGGCCATCAAGATCGTCGTCTTCAGTCCCACACTGTGCATGCAGCACAACATGCACTCTTCCCAGAGCTCATAGTCCTCGGCTCTTCCGTTGAACGAGGGCCATTTGCTCTTTCCTTTTGTCGCCATCCTCTTGTTGATGGTAGGCGTAGCTTTAGCTCTTGTTGGCCTAGCGTCTAGCCACGCAGTGCTCCCGGTGCTAACCTAGCCTATACTTCAGCTAAACTTGCTACCCTTTATTATTTCGCCCCTGCGTGATCTGGGCCCATAACCTGTTGACAGAGTCGGCTATGAGGCGACAATAATATGTTCATGAGGCATGGTTTCTCTCTTTAGCCATTAAACGGCGTGGTTTATTTCACATTGGTACACAGCAGTACAAGAGAGTCCTTCTCTTGTGAGAGCGACGGTGGAAGAGACACAGGAGTCGACATCTCCTTTTATACCTCTATACCTGGCGGCAGCATTAGCAGCTCCGCCTATAGTGCCCTCTTGTGGAAACAGTTAGACACAGTTAGACAGTTACTTGCAAACATACATAACATCTAACTTTAATAATACATATGCAAAAACATGTCACTCAATGGCAGAAATCAAGCATGACAATATATAGTTATTTATCATCCATCAATACCGTATATTGTGTTCCTCAAAGGGACATCCCACACACTGCCTGTCAGTCACAAGCTACTCGCAATGCTCAGGCTGGCATTGTATTCTGAGAAAAGATGTGATTATGAGTCGATCGTACGTCTGACAAGCAAACAATAAAATGTCAGTTTACAAATCCCAGTACATATACTTTCATAGATAGCTCTATGTAAATGTATTCTATAGTTACTTTTGAGTCCAAAGTATACCAGTGTAAAAAACAAGGTTAAATATTTACAACAGATAAAAGCCCAATTATGACTGATACTGTAAAAACAAAAACAAAGCACAGGATGTAGCTGTCTGTGAGCGACAGGTGATGAGTTGGATTGTGAGTGTGACATATCATGTCGCCAATAAAATACACAGTGAGGACACTGACATCTATGGCACCTCATGGTACCAAAGCACCTCAAAGGCGCTAAAAACAAGATTACAAACATCACAAAACAAACTGGTCAGACTACTACTGGACCTTACTCCTAGAACCCACCTCACCCCTGCCCACTTTGACTACCTAGGATGGCTTAGAGTAGACGACAGAGTACAGCAACTTGCAATGGGCCTGGTCTACAAGATACACTATACGACTAAGGTACCCATGTACATGTCAAAATACTTCCCAAAGGTCAGTGAATACCACGACCACAACACCAGAGGGAGCTCAACAAATCATGTTAAACCCAGATTCGGCTCAAACAAGGGACTAAACACGTTTCGCTATTATGCCACATCATTGTTGAACGCCCTACCCAAAGCTGTAAAGGAATGTGAATCCCTACCCACATTCAAAACCGATCTTAAAGAGCACCTACGGGAGGCTGCAATTCGAAACTGGCCACCGTAAATGTCCAAACCCCCCCACCCCCTCCTAATACAGTCTCCTCCCCACCGTATGTATATATTCTCTCTCCACCGTATGTATATTTCTCTACCACCCACCCACCCCCTCCTAATGTACATGTAGCACCTGTGTCACTAACAGTAACAGCTGTTCGCCACGGGCACAGTTCTAGATTCGAATGAGGAGAGGAGTAATATACACAATTAAAGGAATAGTAGACCAGAGACAGAGTTATAACAATGACCGGTGTTTTATTTCTAAGCGCGCTAGCTAGACATACAGACATACAGACGTGAAGTAAACAGTAGTAGTGTGAAGTATCCCTTTTAGGTTCTTTCATAAACCACTCATTCTTTCGGGAGGGTTAGTTCGATATCAAGTCCTAGGTTGATTGGATCAACACATTAGGGTTGGTTCAGACGTCTCTGAGGTTATCTCTAGCTAAAGCTAGGTTCAAGGTTGGATATTGGATGTATCCTTTTATCATGAGTAACTCGTTATCTTTTCTTCTGCCATTTCAGATCAGTAAACTCTATATCAGTTTATCATTTCAATATGTAAGTGTTTAAACATATTAATTTAAACCTTTAAATGTGCATGGAATGCAAGTACCTTATTAGGTGAATTTACCTTTTAAACCATCTTTCTTTACAGGAGAACCATCAGTGATTCAACTATAATCAATATGTCGTCAATGAGATTCAAGTATCTTACTGGGTACATAGACCCTTTAACTCGTCCTCTATAATGGAGAACATCAAATACCCTTTAATTCTCCTTTCTTAATGGAGAATTATCAGTGGTTGTATCTTACTGGGCGTATTTACCCTTTAATTCTCCCTTCTTATAGGAGAACTATCAGTGGTTCAGGTATCTTACTGGGTGTATTTACCCTTTAATTCTCCCTTCTTATAGGAGAAATATCAGTACCCATATATCAAATCAAATCAAATACAAAATACAATATCAAAATAACAAAAGGTGAACAGGGTCGAAGCCCTTGGAAGTACTTGTATTCTCGTTCAATCAGTTTGTGTCATAGAAAAGGATATGGTCCTTGGAAGTTCTTATGACTCAAGTTCAATCAGTTCAACCCTACCGGACTGTTGAGGCAACAGGAGTTGAGCAACAGGGGTATTCGAATCAGGCCGGCATTAGCCTTGATCTATATCAGAGGTTCAGTGGGTTGGCTCGCCATCTTGTATCGGTCCGGCACACTGCCTCGTTCCGCGTTGGCACACGTGGTGAATGGTGGTCGGCCGGGACTCCTGGAACTGCTCCCAGGATGGAACTGGGTGCTAGAAAAACCTGGCCTGCGTCAAGCAGGCATTCAGAAAATAAAAGCTATTTACCATCTTTTATCGCTTCATCATCTTTTCATTGCTTTCAGAATGAATAATCAATCAGGCTACTTTTAGCTATGCTAAGCTAAAGTAGGCTACCTTATCACAGCATGTGGGAATGTCCGTCTGTCCCATGCTAAGTTAGGCTAAAGTGCGCTAGTATATGGGACATTCTTCACGTTCCATATTAAACTCTCAAAAACAGTCAAAATGTATAGACCATGTTCTTATCGTACAGCATATCAATACAATTATAAGTACTTCTGAAATGGTTTCTTTCTAGTTTTCATTTAACCAAATTGAGCTTGAAGCTTCGCTAGCATGACTCAGTATGAAGCTACATTATTAGCTTATAGCATTGAGCTAACGATTTTGTACATTCGACAAACAGACAGCACAATATTGATGAAACTCACCAAAACCGCAGGCTACTTTAACTGCAACGCTTCTTCGGTTTTGTAACTGGGGGAATCTTTTATAACTGTTTGACAACTGTTTTGTGGTGGTATCTCATCTCGGTATCCAGCAACATTTAGCTGCGGCTATCTCCGTCAATCTGTAATCTCATCTGCGTGTTGCAAGACTCACCTGCCGTAAAGCAAGGCGTGGCTGTCGTGACATCTATCTACTACGTCATGAAGTAATTTAAAGGGCAGTGCAGCAATTCAAAGGATTTGGCCAAAGTTGCTAATCTCATACAAATATACATATCACCCAATAATATTAACTACTTATGTTCTTACATAATAGCATTAACTATTTATGTTCTTATTCAATGGCATTAACTATTTATGTCCCTATGACTAATTAGTTATGAATCTGAAACCTGGGTTACATCCAGTCTCCTCCCCACCGTATGTATTATTCTCTCCCCACCGTATGTATATTTCTCTCCCACCCACCCACCCCCTCCTAATGTACAGTCTCCTCCCCATCATATGTATATATTCTCTGTTAGGATCTATGGGTAACAGTACTGTATATTTGCATATCATATATGTCACAAATGTAACAGTACTTATATATCTGTATGTCATGTATGTCCCTATGCCATAAATGTCATGATGTCATGTATGTTGTGTATGTCATAAATGTCACTATGAATTGAAAATGGGGGACCCTGATGTAAACAAGACAAATGTCTTTCTCTGGTCTGCATTCCCTTAACAATTGAGCCATACTGTATTGTACCCATTCTGCAATCTGTTAAATAAAGTTTTCATTCATTCATTCATTCATTCATTCATTCATTAATTCATTCATGTGTTGTTATGTGGACTATAATGCGTGGGGGGTCTTGGTCAGTCAGAAGTCTCTTGTGTACAAAGGTCTATAAATTTCTCATCTGACACAGACTGAGGGAATGATGTACATTCCTACTGTACTCAGTTAATGAGCTAGAATGTAGTGGCTTTTATAATTATCAGAGCACAAGTACAAATATACAATTGTAAATGCAATTATCCCAATAGTTGACACTATAACATTGGCCATGAGACAATATGCTAAATTATACTTATTATAATTATTATAGAAACAGAATAATGCAATTGCATTAAGGAATTCTAATTGTTCGCTGGTTGGTGCATTAAGGATACATTAAAGGCTCAATTTCTTTTACATTTGAGGTATATTCATCTACATAATTAAAGACTTTGAGTAAATAATCATGTATCTTTCTCAACTGATAACTGAAAATATTGGTCTGTTTTACTCCAATGTTTAGGAACATTATCAAATATAAAACAAACATTTTACAGCATGAGAACATATCAAATGTTGTCTGACTAGATACTAGAGAGTCTAGTGTAGACCCTTTTTCGTCAATGTCATCTATAGGCAAAACTCTACTTCCGAAACCAAACATCTTTTGGGAGACTCCGGGGACATTCCAGAATCAAAGCGCTCGCACGGTTTCATCCAGACTGTCCCTGGAGACTTCGCCAAATTGCATGCGCATCCCAAAATGGCATCAGTTTACTAACAGTAAATGGTCCGTTTGTCCTCGGATTAAGAGACCTGTCGATATCAATTTGACAATGACAACATTCCCAATCCTCTGTTTTGAAATTTGGTGGTGGGGCCACGGTTTTGTTTAGATTACAGGTTGTGTAACATGTCATGTTAAACATGAGTCTGCTGCTTACCACAGGCTGGATGTGACTTTGTAAGACCCTGGTGTGTGCATGGTCATAAACTTGCTTAGTGTCTTGGAAGCTGCAGGCCTAAGAAACGGGCCAAACTGTCTGTTCCGTTTCTGAGCTGAGGCTGTGACATAAACAATGCTCTTACACATCTTTACAACTTTCAGACAATCTGAATCTTGTGTGCCCTACATTTAATTGCCGTATTCAATGAAGGATTGTGTGTGTCTGCGTGTGTAAAACCTGGCCTTTCAAGCCAACAAATTGCCTTACTACCCTTGCATCAGATTTTTCACACAAGCTTATAGATAAAAAAAATAAAAATAAAATGCTCGACAGGCTACAGTGAACTTGCTCACTCAAAATGGATGGATAATTGACACCCTGAGGCGGGAGACTTTCAGATACGACGAAGAATACTCAATTCACACACACACACACACCTCTCTTCCTTTCCGCATCATCAACAGGGGTGCTGCTGCATGACATGTGGTGCGGGGAATGAGTCAGACGGTCCACCAGCTGTGAACCTCTCTTGCCAAGGGGAGGAGCAGAGGAGTAAACAGCTATCTTTCGTGCGCTTGGCAATAACACCGGGGTGGCTGTTTTACAGGTGCAGTGGGAGCCAACACGAGGTTTATATGGAAACTGATTTGATAATTGCTTGAGATAATGATTGCCATAAGTATGCATAGGTGGTCGATGTAGGGTCCAAGTGATCCTTGGGAAATGAACCCAATAATAAGCATTTCGATGCAGCAGTAGCAGTTGCCCAGACTGAAGAAATTGCAGAATAAAAACACACATGACTTGACAACTGTTTGACATATTCGAAACGCTTCAAGCAAAAGCCTATTATCCAATTTGCGAGGTTAGGAAAGGGGTCGTCCTTGGACAGACAACCACCTCCCAATTAGAGAGCAGCACGTGTGAGTTTGCGCGTCCTCTTATTTAAACACTCTGGACGTGCAGCAGTTTCTTTAAAAGAAATAGAAAACAGTCGCAAAGTATGCACGCTTTGGTGAACGTGTTCCTGCGCTGTCTCTCTTTCCTCATGCTGCCTCCCTCATGGCTCTCGGTCAGGTTCTGCGGGTGGGTTGGTGGGGGTGAGTGCGGGGAGACGCCATGGCCCAATCCCAGAGCTCGTTTCAAACGCAGAAAGCCTCTTACATATCAGGAAGTAACGACACAAGAAGAAGGCTCCTCCATCCCCTCGGTGTCATCAGTTCCTGGATGCAGCGTCTCGCTAGCTGCTACCAGCCCCGCCGCCGCGACGCCGCCTCCTCGGGCTTCTCCGTGGGGTAGAATCTGGGGGCTCTGGCCGGCTGTGGAGCGCGTCATCGGAGCTCCCTGGTCCATTCATCACCGCTGGTGTCGGAAGCGTCGAGGTTCGTGTGCTCCGTACGCTGTCGCCTTCGAGTCCACTACTAGCCACCCGAAAACCTTCCAGGGAACCACCGCTACTACAACAACCGAGGTAGAAGAAGAAGAGGAAGAAGAAGCGAGGGAAACTAGTGAAAACGCGTTTATCGTTCTGGGTGACATGAGTGCCGCGGCCACCGAGTTTCTCAGTCCCACTCCCAGCCCAATCGAATCTGTATCATCGGATTCGTCCGCGCCGCCGGACCACGGCGGGATCGATGAGGTGATCACAGTCGATCACCTGCTGCTGCAGGAGATGGGGACGCAAGTGACAATAACGGTAGCGATTCAAGCGGCGGAGGACGAAGAACCCGAGGAGGTGCCAACATCCAATATCATCGATTTCCTCGGAGGCAGTAGTGAAGACGAAATCGGACGACACGACAAATCCAGGTTAGTTAAATGGCCTACTTGCCCCTACGGGTTTCTCGTATGGTTATAATATAGTGGTGGCCCACTATCCTAATTCAGAGTGGGATTTGACAGTAGTTTGCCAGTGGCTTCGGTTGTGAAGGGGGACAGTTTATAAAAGGGGCCACCCTACGCTACTTTGTTTGATTTGTGAGCTGAATGTAAAGCACCTGTGGGCGGCATTAGTGACGTCACTGAAAGGCACGCACCTGAGAGATCAAAGGATGGCACCTCCAACATGACTCTAATCTCTCTCCCCTGCGTCATCCTCTGCTATTTCTGTCCTGTCCTGTAAGTTCCCTGCCGGGGCTACGTGCACATTGCTTTAGAATTTAGACTGTCACTGATCGGGGGCAGAGGTAATTGTCATTAATTGTTTGAAATGGGATATATTATACGCTATACCGAAGAGAACGTCTATTCGGTAAAAAGGAACTTTAACGTAAGCACATCTTTATTTATTTATCTTTATTGCGGCATTCCAATTTAGAACGTTCAATGTTATGTTAGTATAGTTGTCCTAATTAACCTAGTAGCGCACTCGCTCGTTGAAGCTGTTGTCATTTGGGACAATAAACACTGACTGTCATTCCATTCCAAGTGGCATGTGCGTAGGAGATAACATTAATTAACATCCTAGTCACTGACTCACTGGCTTGCCAGGATCTGTATCGACACTGTTTGCTGTCGCCTGGGTATAAAGCTATTGACCGGGGATGTGGTAGAGGAAGGAGGCTGAGGGAGGGAGGAGATGAGTCATCAACAGACTTTCATCATGCACGACTCTGTTACAGAAGTAGAACTACCTGTGCAATACTTGCTTCACAGCAGCAATCGATAGCATTCTAATCGAACATCAGCAGTGGGCAGCATTTACTAGCATAGTAATATGTACAGCAGGGGTAGGCAACCCTAGGCACGCGTGCCTGCATAGGCACGCGGGGGCATTTTCATATGCACAGTGGGCAGCAGTAAAAAAATAAAAATAAAAAAAAATAAAAAAATCCTCCCACAGGTTCTTTTTACTACCACATATTTAATTGAGACCCTTTATTTGTTTATTATTTCAATTTAGCTGGAAATGCATTGCTACATCATTCAGTAACATTTGCAGAGCCTTATAACAAACATTATTACGGTCACCATTGTGACCAGTGGGATTAATCAACAAATTTTATTTATTTTTCTATTTCATTGAACATTGCACATGTTAAAAGCAATTTGTTTACTCAAAATGTGAGTATTACCAAGTCAACTTGTGTTCTTAAAACAATGACAATAAACATAGTTTTATTAGGTTGAAATAATGTGGTTGTGTACTTATTTTTCTGTTAACTTATTATGGATTGAAAACCTTAATGCACAGTAACTTCAAAACTTATTTACACGATATACCTCACATTCACCCTCCATTCACATCCTGGTGTTCTCCATTAGGCCTGTAGGTGGAGCTATGACAGCACACGTACAGTACACACACCGATGGTGTGTGATGTGTCCAAAAATGAATGGGCAAATGTGAGTGAAATGGTCGCACTGTATGCAGCTGTTTGTCTACATTGCATTCCCCCCCCCCCCAACTCAGATTTAGGGTTGATACAACCATCATAATAATATTGTTAATAATAACAATAATGATGTAATAATGTAAAAATTATCATTAAAAAGACCTGATTATGAGAAAAAAAATTAAGATGCATGGAATACGGTTGAGGCACACTAGTTACAACTATATTTCAAACAGGCACTCCATGTCAAAAAGGTTGCTGACCCCTGATGTACAGTATTGTTGGTACGATGCCATGTCCTGCGTGGGAGGCGGAGCCTGTGGAGATCCATGGCTTTGGACCCCTCGGATGGAGAGATCTTAGCAGTTCATGCTGGCGCCGGGACACATCGTGGTGTCGAGGTTCTGGGCATGGAACCAGTGTGACGTGTTATCTTCCACAACCATTAGTCATTCTCTAGCAAGATCTCTGAGGGAAGGGTAGCAGTTGGAGTAGATCTTCTGCTCATCCCAACATGTTGCCATGGGTATGCCAGACAGACTGTGTGGATAGTGTTGCCAAAACACTGTTCATGAAATTGGCATGTTTGGCTCCTCCCACAGCGGTGCTGGCACAAGTGGAGGTGAGCTTGAGGAGGAGAGCTGGCAGCCCCCGGACCAAGAGCTCACCCAAAAGCTGATTTCCCAGATCGAGTACTACCTGTCGGATGAGAACCTGGAGCATGACGCCTTCCTGCTGAAACATGTTCGCCGCAACAAGCTGGGATTCGTCAGCGTCAAGCTGCTCACCTCGTTCAAAAAGGTAAACGTGTTGTGCCTGCAGTTTCTTGCTCTCTGTATTCTAATACTCTAGGGCAGTGTTAGTCACCATGGCTGCTTTCTATTGTCAATATACAGTAGTGCTAGCTGTTGGGATACTCTCAAAGATTTACAACAGCTGGTATATTATGGTTCATGCTGCATACTCATTGGCTGCTTCTGTTTGCTCTACTCTTGATGTCTCCAGTGATTTGGTTCCACATTTCAAGTACAAACACTATTCAAATTAGGCTGAAGAAATGTGAGCTTGACAAAATAATTAAACACAAAAAAAAGTACTTAATAGATTTATGTTTTTTTTTGTTTTCAAGATTATTGATTTGCCTTTTCATGAATCACTTACTTTGGCACTATTATTAACACAGTTCCTGACTGAAGTATGACAAAGAGGAAGCTGTTATCATACATATAGGATTCTGTAAACCATGCCGCCTTTCCATTTTGATGGTCTAACTGGGTCTAACACAAATGTTTCCTGATATAGGTGAAGCACTTGACTCGTGACTGGAGGACAACAGCTTATGCTCTGAGACACTCTACAATACTAGAGTTGAACGATGAGGGGCGTAAAGTGCGGCGCAGATCCATGGTGCCCATCTTTGCCAGCGAGTCTCTGCCCAGCCGCATGTTACTGCTCAGCGAGCTACAGAGCTGGCCCGAGCTGGAGGCCCTGGAGGGCGACGGAGGGGCCAACGGAGGCAGCGAGGCAGGAGCCACTCTGCAGGAGCAACTTATGAAACTACTGCTAAAGGCGTTCGGAGCATACGGTGCCATCTCCTCTGTCCGAGTCCTAAAGCCTGGGAAGGACCTGCCTGCCGACCTGAAGAGGCTGAGTGGCCGCTATGCTCAGCTGGGCACAGAGGAGTGTGCCATCGTGGAGTTTGAAGAGGTGGAGGCTGCGGTGAAAGCTAACGATACTGTGGGGAGCGAGGATGGTGGTGCTGGTTCGCTGGGTCTGAAGGTGGTCTTAATCGGCACCAAGCCGCCCAAGAAGAAGGTCCTCAAAGATCGGCCACGGGAGGAGGGAGGAGGAGGAGGAATGCGCAAAAGCCGCTCGCTTAACAGCAGAGTGAGAGAGCTTCAGTACCACGGAGAGGACTCTGCCTGCAGCTCCTCGGAGACTGAGAGCAACCCCACGTCCCCCAGACTGGCCCGCAAGTCCCGTTCCTGCAACAAGCTCAGCCCCACCACTGCTGGCACCGGCTTCCAAAACAATCACCTGAGCCCTGGTGTGTCCCCACGGAGCAGTCCCTGGTCAAGCCCCCGCTCCAGCCCCTGTGCCCAGCGCAAATCCCCACACAAGTCTCCTTTAATCAGCGAGGGCCGGCTGAGCCCTGAGGCCGGGCGCCGCTGGGCGGACTACTCCTCAGACAGCAGCCTGACCCCTTCAGGGAGCCCCTGGGTCCAGAGGCGCAGGCAGGTTGCCTCACAGGAGAGCAGTCCAGTCGGTAGCCCCATGCTCGGCAGAAAGATCCAGAACGCAGATGGCCTGCCGCCAGGCGTGATGCGGCTACCACGAGGCCCCGACGGAACCCGTGGCTTTCACTGCATCACTGCTGGTGAAAGGGGCAAGACGGCTGCTACTCAGACCTGATCAGACCCTCATATCCCTCACCCCCCCCCCCCCCCCCCCCCAGATATAAAAACGGATTTTACCACAATACTTGGCCCCCACCACATTATCACATTTGAATGACTGCATAGATATTTTCTGTTTGAGTGTATTCGTTTTGCCTGTCTTTTGTTTATATATATATTTTTTTATACAAGATTTTGGTTAACATGGTGACATCTTATTTATTACTTTTGGAGATTTCAGTTGATGTAAATTGATATTGCTCTAAAGGGAAAATGTAAATGGACTAAATACTGTAAAGTTTCTCAAGACACCCTAGTAATAGACTTTCTGTCACCTCTATTACGGTCTAATGTGTCCTACATGGGGTGGAGATGGGAATCTAACACGTCCTACAGTACATGGGTGGGATGATTTAGTCTAATGTGTACTACATGGGGTGGGGATGGAGTCTAATGTGTACTACATGGGGTGGGGATGGAGAAGAGTTTCCACATCATTTTTTTTTTTTTTTTATGGGAAAGTGTCCTCCGTCTTGAAGTACGTTTTGTGTGTAAAAGCTCATGGCATTGTCTGGATGGCGTGCAAGTTGTGTACATGATGTGTGTGAAAAGTGGTATTGGGCAACATGGAGTTGATATGAAGATATCACCATATGCCTGTCTCTCTTTTGTCTACTGTGAATGTCATTGTTACATAAACTGTGGCCATAATTGTCTCCCCTGCCATACAGGGTTATCGTACATGGGACATTTTATTTTATTTTATTTTTGCCTTTTTAATTTCTTTGTCATCTATGCCTTGGCATTCGATTAACTTAAGCTTCCAAAGTTGGGGGGGCGGGGTTTCTCCTAGTCCTGCAAAAAAAAAGAATCCTGTTTGGCAGGTGGCTTGCTCTTGGCTGAAATCTGTTTCGCTCAGTGTTGACCAGTTGGTAGTATGGTTCGAGGGAGGTTCGGTTCAATTCCGTGGACTCTCTTTAAGTTTCTTGCCTTTACACTTGAGCTGGGGTATTGTACAATGCATTTCTTATTGTACAAATAAATCACTAAAATTGCTATTGCCTCGACTGTTTGTTAAAAATAGATGTTTGTCAATGTCTCATGCAGACTTCTTTCACCCAACAGCAAATGTGTATTAAAATGTGCAATGTCTACATAGAGAAAATGCCAACTAGCTCTGCCAAGCCCATGTGCTGAACAAGTTCCGGGCTGGATAGAATTGGCTGTATTCCAATCTGATGGAAATCAGTGAATGATGACTGTATTGGCTTCCTCTGAAGAAAGTGGATATCATTTTGGCAAATTGGCTGGAGACGCCAAGGCAAATTACTCTGGTCCATTGGATCTCAGGATGTACGGTAATTTGTGTCCCCATTCTGCATTGGTTTCAAATTATCCTGAGCAAACGAGAATCTAAGGCAAAGTAAAAAAGCATGCTCAGATACTCTTATGATATGTGCATTTGGGTTTATATTAATATAACTGCTGGATATGGATATTATATTTGAATGTTTGCATTTATTAAAAGGTGCACTAGGTATTATTGGAGGGGCAGGGGGTGGGGACTCAGAAAAGTGAAGGGAGTAATGAATGATATTTTCACAACTGAATATACAAACTCCTTGGAGGTAAATCTCCCCAGGGTTTTCGGTTTCACATTTCTCACCCAAAACAACATCATGTACTTACTTGTACCGTTCGATACTAAGGGCCAGCGGCAGGGCTCGTATCATACTAGGGGCCAGCAGCGGGGATAATTCCACACTAGGGGCCGGCAGCGGGGATACTTCAAATCAAATAAAATGTATTTGTATAGCCAAATCACAACGAATTGCCCCCATGGGCTTCACAGATCAAGAAGAAACATCACAATAGATCCGCAACAAAAAGCACAATGAAATCCACAATTTTGCAACACCAGACTTTCCCCAATGCAGATAAGGAACAACTCCCTAAAACCTAGCAATAGGGGGGGGGGAAACGGGGGTAGAAACCTCAGATGGGCAATTAAGGGTGTCGGTGATATGGTGTTGCTATGGATGGGGAATAGAACAAGTGAATAATTGGTTATGTAATATAAACAGTAAACACATACATACATAGTAGCAATAGTATCTAGAGTCTATAAGAACATTTAAAAATAAAATAATAGAACTAAGAACATATCATTTGTATATCTTGTATGTCATAAATCTGGATGTAACAGTACTGTACTTTATTAACAGATTGCAGAATGGGTACAATACAGTACGGCTCAATACACACAATTGTTAAGGGGATGCAGACCAGAGAAAGACTTTCGTCTTGTTTACACCAGGGTCCCCCATTTTCAATTCATCATAACATTTATGACATACAGATGTACAGATGTATGTCATAAATGTTATGATTAATTGAAAATGGGGGACCCTGATGTAAACAAGACACAAGTCTTTCTCTGGTCTGCATCCCCTTAACAATTGTGTGCATTGAGCCATACTGTATTGTACCCATTCTGCAATCTGTTAATAACGACGTTTTCAACCAATCAATCAAACAAAAAAGCATAGGAATACAATTATTAATTGTTATACTAAGGGCTAGCAGCAGGGATAATTCCTTACTAAGGGCCAGCAGCAGGGATAATTCCCTACTAAGGGTTAACAGCAGGGCTCAGAGACATGATGGGACTAAATTGGTCCTAGCATAAAGACATAATTGGATAGCTTTTTGTCCTCACCTCTCATTGTAATTAGCAATAAAAAAAAATCATCATGGGGAAGTTTACCTATATGTGCAAGTTGTGCTCTTATCATCTCTGGCAGACAAAAAGCCAGATTTGAAAATTGTAAAGCCATAGGATAGGTAGGCTATTACCAATTGTAATAATTGCCATAGAGTTACAAATTATATTCAGAGAGATAATTGTGAAAAGCCATCATTATCTGGGATTAATTACACAAATCATAGTGCAGAGTAGATCTTAACCCTTGCAGTGGAGGAGTTGGGTGTGCCTTCCCTGAAAGAAGCTCTTACTGTGGTGCTAAACCAAAAAACAACATCCAAAGATGTACTGTAGCACTCGCCAACTTTGAGAAAAAGGACAAGGACAGTGCCTTTCTGTACTGTAGTATTAAAAGCGCTCTCAGGCATAGCTGACTTCTGGGACATTGTATTCAATGTGAGGAACTGGTAACTGAAGATGGCAATGAATATAGTCAATTCACGTTATATTACACAATGCAAGTACATTGCAAGTACAATGATGAATGAATCAGACCTACATTAAATCGTTTTTGCAAATAATTATAAATTTTGTTTTACTCTGCTTTGGACAATGGCAGGCAGGGTTTACTGCATCAGGACAGTTCAGATCAGTGACATTTAAGTTATCAACTAGAAAAATACACTCAGTAGAGTTCAGATCTCCACAACAGTATGTTCAAATACAACGCAACACAACAGTTTGTGGTGAGGCAAATGCATACAAAGTCAATGGAAAGCTGCACATGCAGCGTGACAGAGCAAATATAAGTGTATTTATTTAAGAGAAGAGAAGAGAGAAGAAGTCTTCATTTGTCATGCAGATTTAACACACACATATATGATGGGTGACCCACAGGAACACACACACACACATGCACTGAGTCGCTGATGAAATGTTCTCTGCACCTCCCATCCCTTCGTCCTCCCCCCCCCCCAAGGGAAGCCGGGAGCAGACAAGGGCTGCAGTGTGTGCCACGCCCGGGGACCAATCCAAGTGCTCCTGTCCGTCTTCGTCAGGGACGCGACAGCGTTAGCGATCTGTTGTGCATGTTTTTGCATTGGGTTTATCTTATAGGGAGGGGAAACCCTTGCGAGCATGGGGAGAACACATGCAAACTCCACACAGAAAGGCCCGGGAGATACCCCACCTGGGTAACTGGCAACACAGCAGCCTGGTTCGCAAGTGGGAATTGAACCCAGGACCTTCTAGCTGTGAAGCAACAGTGTTAACCACTACTACGTAGGAGTTCTGACCATTCAAAGTTAAAAAGTTTGACCTTTAATTATAGTGCCCCCTTTAGGCCAAGTGGGAGAGACCATCTTTGTTGGAGAGCATTTACACACAACTTCTATTCAATAGGTCAAAGTTCATGTTGCTACCATTTACAATCTCACAGGAATTTGCATAAACATTTCTGAAGAAAAAGAAATTCACACGAAAACAATAGGGTTTCTGCACTTCGTGGTTGAAACCCTAATAAAATAAAAGAGAAAAGTTAGATTATATATACATCACAGAGGTAAGGGAAATAGTTAAAACACATCAAACAAACAACTAAATAAAATAACAAGGTATGTAATATTTGAAGCAGAACAGTCAAATTACAGTTAAAACGCTGGGTGTCAGTTGCAGGTGTGTGTAAACAACTCTGTGATAGAGTCCTTAAAAGTAGTGAGAGGGATACATTTGTACATTTATTTTTGTAAAAAGTCTTTTACATCTCGTTCCAACTGTTGGATGCAGCTAATTGGAAGGAGGTTTGACCAAAGGAAGTGTTAACATGGGGAACATCTAGCGACATATGGTGAGCAGCTCTGGTATTATAGGGAGTAGATGACAATTTTAGTGTATCAAAGTGCAGCAAAGGAGGGGTCAGACCAAGGAGGGTTTTGTAAATTAGTGTAAGGCAATTCATTTCTCGTCAAGAGTGTAACAATGGCCAATTTACATATCTGTATAAATCACAGTGATGTGTTGAAAAGGGGGCATTTGTAAGAAACCTAATTGCTGAGTGATACAAAACATTAAGGCGATCAAGGACACTCTTGCTTGCATGCATGTAAATTACATCACCGTAGTCAAACAATGGGAGAATGGACATTTGGATTAGGAAGCAGATTGAGTAAAGCAGAAATTATTCCTGTACAAGAAGCCAAGTCTTGCTTTTATTTTTGATTGAAGATGTAACACATGCTGAGAAAAAGAAAGTGTATTATCTAACCAGATACCCAGGCATTTATAAGAGGTGACTATATCCAGAACTAAGCCATTAGTTGTTGTGATGTTTCCAGAAGGGACAACAGACCTTTTTCCAAACCACATAAATTTTGTTTTATACAATGGCATGCAAATTTCTTGATTCTGATTGGCTGAAACAGTCAAGTTAGACGTTGTTATTTCGTATAACACACTCCACGTGACCCCAGATCCCTCCCACAACCAATTTTTTTTTTTTTTTTTTTAATGAGACTGAATGAATCTGCCATAGATAGACAAATGGAAGTATGAATATATTTTGAACGAATCCTCCAAAAAAGATACAGTCAACTGGAATATGTTAGTTCGTTACACATAGTTGGATTATGTAATTGGTTTGTCATGACCCATTGTGAAACAAAAGAAAAACCGCGGACTTAAAACAAAAAAAAATTGTCGTCACGCGAAGCGATTTTTCACTGGATGTCCCGGACACAATGGAAGTATGGATATATTCGTAACGAATAATTAAAAAAAGATACAGTCAACTGTTAGTTGTTTACACATATGTTGGATTATGTAATTGGTTTGTCATGACCTATTGTTTTGGACCTACTTTTTCTGTGGATGGTTTTGTGAATAAATCTCCATTATGCTTCAATTACTGTGTGTTTATTGTATAGCAATAAGGTTGGGTGAATTCGGCCATTGTATAAAAGCATTAAATCACTTGAAGGCGTGTATTATACTCATTAGATCACACCTAGGGGGGTCTAACGACCCTCCGCTGCGCATCGGGCCTAACAACCGCCCCTAGGCGTGATCTAATGAGTATAACACACTCTGTTGCGTGATGTAATGCTTAATTAGATGTGTTCAAAATGTGCACTAGAGAAGACAGCCTGTATACTATTGAAGCTGTCTTGGAGAGAGCACATAACAGCATCAGAAGGTCCAACTGAATACAAAACGGTGTCATCTGGATACAAATATATTTTCTACTATACTAACAATGTTGTATAGATAGAACAAAGTGGGGGCAACAATGGAGCCTTGAGGTACGCCTTTAGTGACAGATAAGGGCTGCGACAAGTGGTGTTCTGATTTAAATGCTCTGGGTTCTACCAGACAAATAGTTGGAGAACCAGGCTAAGGAATGGTGGTTAACACCAATGTTACCAAATCTGTCTCTGAGAATCGAGTGGTCAACTGTATCAAATGCTTTTGCAAGATCAATAAAAATGGCTGTACAATGTTGTTTGGAATCAAGTGTGGTAACGATGTCATTAAGAGTTGCAGTGACACATCCATGCCCAGAACGGAAGCCTTTTGCATACTGGATATAATACTGTGAGTGTCAAGATAAGTTATTTGAGTTTTTCTATATAGGGCAAGATAGAAATAGGCCTATAACAATTAGGGTCTATCTAAAGTAGCTCATCCAGGCACCTCGTCCTCAGTGATTGTGTGACAGGCTAACAGAGAAGAGCTGGTACTGTGTAAAGATACAGCATCAGACAGGCTAACAGAGAAGAGCTGGTACTGTGTAAAGACACAGCATCAGACAGGCTAACAGAGAAGAGCTGGTACTATGTAAAGACCAGTGGCGAATTATCCTGGAAGCCAAATATGAACAGTAAAAAATTTAAATTAAAAATTTAAATTATATATATTTTTTTATATAGTTTACAATAATAATAAAAAAATCATAATTTTTCATCTCTGTGTTATAATTACATTTTTTGAATTTTCTCCCTCTTCTCCTTCTCACTCTCTCTAACACTGTCAGACTCACTGAGGCAGGCTGGCAGTCACTCTGTGCTTACTGCAGCTTCAGTCACTGCAGCTCAGGCAGAATAGAGAACAGAGAGCAGAGGGGAAGGGGGAGGTGTCTTTTTCTAGCTTCCACCATGTGATTCATGGTTGTAGACTCCAGAACCAATTATTAGCCAATACGATTCGAGCTTAACACTTTGATTGCCTAAGGCTAAATTCATGATATACCATCCGTTGCCAGCTCTATTTAACATGGAGAAGTTCCCCTTCTTTGCAGGGCTATAACTTTTTAAATTCTATTGCTAGATTGCCATTATTAGGGCCCATTCAAGGTCCTATATGTATTGTTCATTGTGTAGCAACGTTAAACTTTTTCATTCACATATTCATAGTAAAATATGGTCTAAAGTATAAGTATGTTTTCATCTCTTTCTGCAGCTTTCTCCAGAACGTGATTTATAGCTCCAAATGCATTATATTGATGATGAAATACAGTTTGGTAGGAATCTGTGCGAGATAAAGAATTTCAATTGGACGTACTTCTAGATGTTTCTACGTATCATCTGATATTGACCGGATGGGCGGGGGATCGTTTATAATTCCGTGGGCAGCGTTATATCATTCATCTAGTGTGGGTGATATGATCATCAGAGCTGTTTATATCGAACACGTTCAAAAATAACGCTGAATCTTACCGTATCTTCCTCGCGCCGTTGGACGATGAGCGTGGAACTGAAATATTCCTATTATGGGATGTAGAAATACCCGGTCCATTTACAGGTTGTATAATAGTATATACGTCCAAATCATGTTGTTTATCGAGTTATTGGCAACGGATCGCTATGTATTGTGTCAAGATCGAGTCCCAGGACCTATAGCGAGTGCCCGGAAGTAATATCGGTGAGCAGCACTTCATCCACATAACTTCAAGTTTCAAGTTTCAAGTTTCTTTAATAGTTGTCATACAGAAGTACAGAATACTTTCATACAAAATGCTTCTTACTGTTACGCTCCAGAGACTGTGCTAGACAAGATAGTATCAAATAACATAATATAGCATGTAATTTAGAAGAAGAAAATGAGGTCACAGTGTTCGGTATAGACATATGTACAATGTTCTGAGTTACCATATAATATACAATACTATGCAGTGTACTAATGTACAGTACTATCTAGTGCAAAGCAGAAATGGGATGAGGTACAATTTACAGTAAGGTGTACGAGTTGTAGTGCAATCCTTCATCAATAAATATAAAGTGTGGGGAGTGGGTGCTACAGTGTGTTTGTTTAAAGTGGGTGTGTGCTATAAAGTGTGTGGAGTGGGTGCTACAGTGTGTTTGTTTAAAGTGAGTGTGTGCGTGTGGATGTGTGTGCTATGTGCGTTTGGTGGTTGTTGTTGTGTAGTGTTCATTCATTGTTCGTTTAGCAGCCTGATGGCCTGGGGATAGAAGCTTCTTCTGAGTCTTTCTGTGCTCGCCTTGAGACTCCGGTATCGCTTGCCTGACCGCAGCAGTTCAAAGAGGCAGTTGTTCGGGTGACTGGAGTCTTTAATGATTCTCTTAGCCTTGCCCTTGCAACGCTTGTTGTAAATGTTCTGGAGGGTGGGGAGCCCCCCTCCAATTGTGCGTTCGGCTGAACGTGTCACTCTTTGTAGTCTGCTTCGGTCTTGTGCAGTGCTATTCCCAAACCAGGAGGTGATGTTGCCAGTCAAGATGCTCTCTATTGTAGAAGTTCTTAAGGATCTTCTGACTGACTTGGAACTTCCTTAGGAAGTAGAGGCGTTGTCGTGCCTTCTTCACAACACTGTCAATGTGTGTGGTCCATGTCAAGTCCTCGGATATGTAGGCTCCGAGGTACTTAAAGCTGTTGACTCTCCTGTTTGGCGCTTCTGCCGATCGGCCACCAGATGGCGCTCTTGAACCGCTAGAGGATTGAGAGGAGCTCTGAACTGTGTGTGAAGGCTGCGGATGGAAAATATGATTCCGATCACAGATTTTTGAAATATTGATATTAAAGACGAGTTACGGCGTCTTCGGCAACTTGAGCATGGCGGGGAAGGACGCCTAAACTCGTCCTTTGGCAACTAAAGTGTTAATAAAGGGGTTCCCACGTCTTAACACGGGGCCATCTGACAGCAAAGTAGTCTAGCGTCTTCAAATTTGCCGCTCTGGAGGCAGGCCAGTCCAGAACGTTTCCACCTGACGTCCACCTAACGTGACAAACAACGTCTGAACGTCATCCCCTCGCGGCCGCGGGCGCGTTCGAATCCTCTAGTAGTCGAACATTAGCACTTTATTAGCAACTTATTTTTCGCTGGCGGGACATTTACTGAAGACCAGCACAGCACACCACTGATATTATGATTTAACAAATCTATCTGTCCAGGAGGATGACCACATTATTGGCCAGGTAAGCAGCCTAAGCAGTTTCTAGCTTGGATGCTAACTACTAACGTTATCAGGCTAGCTTGGATGCTAACTAACGTAACCAAGCTAGCTTGGTTGTAGCTGTTTGTGATAACGAGACAGCAAGCCAGGGGCTCAATACGCAGTCACTTATTCCTCCATAGCCAGGTTAATTTGCACCACCAAGTACTGCTTAAAAGCTAGCGGTGGGTCCAAAATATATCAGATATAGATTTCAAAGGTACCCAGCGTTCCATTAGGGTTTCACACAAGCGGCAGGGTTTGAAAGCTTGGCGTTGCTAATAACCATTTGAAATCATTTTTATAAACGAGTAAAAGAATCACTGAGCTATCGCTAAAATGTCTGCTTCCGCATTTTACAGAATTAATGAATGAATGAAAACTTTATTTAACAGATTGCAGAATGGGTACAATACAGTACGGCTCAATACACACAATTGTTAAGGGGATGCAGATCAGAGAAAGACGTTTGTCTTGTTTACATCAGGGTCCCCCATTTTCAATTCATATTGACATTTATGACATACACAACATACATGACATTTATATAGGTATTTAGTACTGATACATTTGTGACATATGCGGTATCCAAATATACAGTACTGTTACTCATAGATCCTGACAGAGTATATACATATGATGGGGAGGGGACTGTACATTAGGAGGGGGTGGGTGGGTGGGTGGGAGAGAAATATACATACGGTGGTGAGGAGACTGTACATTTGGGGCCAGGGGCTCGAATACGCACTTATTCCTCCATAGTAGCCAGGTTAATTTGGACATATGTACCTGTGATGTTTGTTTGGTTTATTTAATTCTTTTTGAGGCGTGCTGCTGTCCTATAAATGCCAAGTAATAGTTGTTTCATGGACCAAGACCACAACAGTCTCCTCTCCTATAGCGTCAAATGTTTTATCTGCTGACAAAGCACAATACCTGTTGGTTTTTAGTTCACTCATTGTTCAGGGAAACACATTGTTAATGACATTGACGGATTGTGAATTTTGTGATTGACTCAAATTATATTTATTTGGAAAAATAAATATAGTCACTTTATTTTAGTCAAAACTGTTCTCTTGGCTTTGTTTTGTTCATAGTAGTAATGCCGCAGAGCCATACTGTACATGTTGACTGCTTGGTTTGACTGGCAGTGGCCGCCGAGCCATACTGTACATGTTCACTGCTTGGTTTGACTGGCCGCCGAGCCATACTGTACATGTTTTTTTTTTTTTTTATAACTTTTTT
Source organism: Notolepis coatsorum (assembly GCF_963971535.1). Lineage (NCBI taxonomy): Eukaryota > Metazoa > Chordata > Actinopteri > Aulopiformes > Paralepididae > Notolepis > Notolepis coatsorum. The sequence continues at coordinate 56,603,381 of NC_140184.1, read as the reverse complement.
TTTGGCATCCTCTGTTATTTTACCCACGCGACGCCACTGGTAAAGACAGGCTAACAGAGAAGAGGTGGTAGGCTACTGTGTAAAGACAGGCTAACAGAGAAGAGCTGGTACTGTGTAAAGACAGGCTAACAGAGAAAAACAGGCTAACAGAGAATAGCTGGTACTGTGTAAAGACAGGCTAACAGAGAAGCGCTGGTACTGTGTAAAGACAGGCTAACAGAGAAGAGCTGGTACTGTGTAAAGACAGGCTAACAGAGAAGAGCTGGTATTGTGTAAAAACAGGCTAACAGAGAAGAGGTGGTTGATTGATTGATTGATTGAATATTTTATTAACAGATTGCAGAATGGGTACAATACAGTACAGCTCAATACACACAATTGTTAAGGGGATGCAGACCTGACATACACGACATCCAGACATTTATGACATACATACAAATATACAGTACTGTTTATTTACAGAGTTTCTAAAAGAGAATATATACATTTGAGGGGGAGGAAACTGTACATTGGGGGGGGTTGGGTGGGGTTTGGACATTTACCGGGGCCAGTTTCGAATTGCGGCCTCCCGTAGGTGCTTTTTTAGAGCGGTTTTGAAGGTAGGTAGGGATTCACATTATTTTACGGCTGTGGGTAGGGTGTTCCACATTGTTGTGGCATAATTGCGAAACGTGTTTAGTCCCTTGTTTGAGCCGAATCTGAGTTGGACATGATTTGTGGAACTCCCTCTGGTGTTGTGGGAAGTATTTCGACATTTACATGGGTACCTTAGTGGTGTAATGTATCTTGTAGACCAGGCCCATTGCAAGTTACTGTACTCTGTCGTCTACTCTAAGCCATCCTAGGTTGTCAAAATGGGCAGGGGTGAGGTGGGTTTTAGGAGTAAGGTCAAGCAGTAGTCTGACCAGTTTGTTTTGTGATGTTTGTAATCTTGTTTTTAGTGCCTTTGAGGTGCTTTGGTACCATGAGGTGCAAGCAAAGTCATAGTACCCTTGAATGAGTGCTCCTGTTAGAGTCTTCAGGGTATTCTTGTTTACCAGAGAGGAGATCCGGTACAAGAATCTTGTTCGTTGGTTGACTTTTTTTTATTACATTGGTTGCCATTTTGTCACAGGAAGAATTTGCCTCTAGGATGGAACCCAGATAGGCTATGTAATTCCATCTTTCCTTGTGACAATAGTCACCCACTGTAACAGAGAAGCCGTTGGCCTTGCTGAGTTTGTTATTTGATCCAAAGAGAATGGACTCTGTTTTAATGATAGTTTGTTATCAGCGAGCCAGGTGCAGATTCTACCGAGTTCAGAGCCGAGGGCTTTTTCAACCTGCAACTTGTCAGAGGGGGGGGGGGGGGGGGGGATAGTATACCGTTTACCTCCACCATCTGTTCTCTCCCCTCCAGGTAGGATTGCATCCAGCTCACTGATGCACTATCAAAACCAATCGCTTTTAGTTTATCAATCAGAATAGGGTGATTGACAGTGTCGACACTCGACAGTGGTACTGTGTAAAGACACAGCATCAGACAGGCTAACAGGGTTGAGCTCAGGTTGGTTGGTAGAATCAAATAAGAACCCAGATGAAATTACGTAAGTGGCGATTGAAGATCTCTGCCATGAACACCTTATCTGAAACAATTGTACGATCAGAGTTAAGGGACATAGGAAACTGGGTTCCTATCCTCCATAATGACCCTATTTGGATCTGAGATACCATGGGAGAATGAGGTTTTAAAAAAATCAGCTTTGTTTTCGTGTGGTCTGGGTGCATTTATTACGAAGTTGTCTTAATGTCAGCCAGTCTGTAGGAGATTGGGGGAGTCTTACGCCAGAAGGCATTTTTTACAATGAAGCTCAACCAGATCATGGTTAATCCATGGGCTGAGACAAGTCTTAATTCTCCTTCTTGGAGCATGCTTATTGATAATGGTACTAAAATCCTTATGAAACAGATTCCAAGCATCTTCAATAGAGGGGACCAGACAGATCAAATTGTTTGGCTACAGATTTGCCAGTGAGCACAGAGCACTGGAGTTGGTCCTTGGTATAGATGGCAACACCACCTCCTCAGTCTAGAGCAGTGGTTCTCAACTGGTCTAGCCTCGGGACCCAACATTTTCCTTAGTCATTAAGTCACGACCAATTTCTTTTTAACCACTCTGATTTATAAAAAAATTGCAGTAATACACAATATTTCATGCACTGTTAAAAACATGAAATAAACACAAAAAAGTGCAACAAAAGTGCAACTAGGGCTAAAAACCCAATGAAATAAAATAATAAATAATATTCTGCTTCCCTCAGACTTCTTAGCTTACATAACAGAACTACATTTGGGGGAACTAATGAGATAACTGGGGTTGCAACAAAAGTGCAACTAGGGCTAAAAACCCAATGAAATAAAATTCTAATAATAATAAATAATATATGCTTCTTAGCTTAACATCCCAGGGAACTAATGGGATAACTGGGGATGTTGTTTGCTCCTGACAAGAGTCTCAATGTCTGTGGTGATGGTAGACAAAGCAACTCTGAGGTTGTGCTCAATGTCCAATCTGTTCCTCTGCTTAGTCTTCAGCTGGACCAGAGCTGAGAAGCCACTTTCACAAAGATAGGTAGTGCAAAAATAAAAAAGTTTGTAAATCTTTTTTTTTACACACATCCGCGACCCATTAAAAATGGCCCCGCGACCCACCAGTTGAGAAACACTGCTCTAGAGGATCTATCTTGTCTGAATAAATTATAGCCAGAAAGATTGGAAATGGTCTTTTTGAGACAGGTTTCACTAATAACCAGTAAATCACAATTAGAATAATTAACCCACATTTTCAACTGATCTAGCTTTGGCAATAGGCTTCTAGAATTTATATGGAAACCCATATGGTTTTATGAGAACAGAAGTCAGAAAAGCAAAACTCATCAATAGTCAAGCCACTGACATGATAACCTAAATTATCACACAGGCCAGGAACAGGGTCATCAGGTCAACATTACCATCAATAATTATAATCAAAGCATGGCTAAGGACAGTAAACCGTTTACCATTTTGTTGAGTTTTCTTAACTCTATCTGAAAGCAATACAACAGAGTTGTGAAGAAGCCTCATGTTGTAACATGAACAGAGCCACCAAATGACCTCGTAGCCAAAATAGTCATCACAAGCATGCAAACAAGAAATGGCACAATCGGTCACACCGACAGGTATGAGTTCACTATGATTAAAAGTTTTAAAAGTATGCTTTCTTGATAAAAAGGTAAAGTAAGCAAAAAGGAAGTTGCAGTTTCGCCACGTTTACTACAAGGTCGAGCTGGTAGAGGAGATCAGGCTGTTGAGGTCACTGTGGCGGACTGGGCTTGGCCTGGTAGCTGGGCTGCTGCTGGGACATGGCCTGGTGGCTGGGCTGCTGCTGGGACATGGCCTGGTGGCTGGGCTGCTGCTGGGACATGGCCTGGTAGCTGGGCTGCTGCTGGGGACTGTGCTTGACCTGGTAGCTGGGCTGCTGCTGCTGCTGGGGCTTGGCCTGGTGACTGGGCTGCTGCTGGAGCCTAGGCTTGACCTAGTGGAAGCTAGGCTGTATCTTAACATTGAATATGAAATAGAATACTATGAATGCTCTGAAGCCTAGATATCAGATATTGGTTACATTTAAAAATAGTCCTACTTTTGTAAAACCAAAGGCACCAGCATGTATTCACAGCAGATTTGCTCGGTTTACTCACTGAGGTGAGTAAGCGAGACAATAGTTATCTTCATGTTGTATCTGAATGCAGTGCAACAGTCGCCCGATTTTGCCATCACTTTCACATGCAACATTTTACTGGGTATTAGGAACAGAAAGAAAATGACTGGCTGATATTGCCAGTCTCAACAGACCTAGGCTCTAGGAGACATGAATATTCAAAGGAAACTTTGTTTGAGATACTCTCATTTGAAAATGGAAAGTTTGGCCTGAAAGTGGCACTAGAGGAAAGGTCACAGGGTCACCAAAATCAATATTTATTCCTCTTGGGGTCATGAATGTACACCGCAAATATTATCAAAGCAGGCATAAAATGCTTACAATTAAAAAGTTCCTCGTGTGTTTTATTTGCTATTATTACCAGTAGGAAACTATCATTAGGCATTGGGCTGTGCTTTGCAATACATCCATTTATTAGCTTGCATTTCAGGCACATCTTTCCAAAATCATAAAAAATAAGTTTTCAGTTCAGTTCACCTCATACCAATATATATATATGTTCTGACAAAATCACCCTGGTGAAAGTAATCACAGAAAATGATATACATAATGTACTTTCAGCCCAAATCTTCTGTCAGAACCGTTTTATCGTATAATGTGGCAAACCCCACCCGTCTGGTACTCCCAAGCAGGTTAAACAAACAATAAGAGATTATTTGCAAATACTATTTGACCCAAGTTTGGGATGAAGACACACATGGCTCCATGACATTTCACAACTTTATTTACATCCAAATAACCAGTCTGCCAACACATACACATTTGCAGCTGGTGAGAGGACCAAGGTTGCGCTGCACTTTCTCAGCCTACGACGTCTCTTATGCCATTAACATTAGGGTGGGGCAGTATGCAGAGCAAATCCTGCTGACAATATGAATGAACAATAATAAGAATAACTTAAGACAAAGACAATTCAATTATATATTTCTTGGTGAATCCGTGAAGTAATATGAACAACATTTGAATCATGAAAATATCAATTCCGTAAGGACATAGTTTACCTGGGTAGTGTAACATTGACGGGCTGAAATCAGACAATATACTGTATGTAATGTGAGCCATAGCGATATATAGATACATAAATACACATTTGTCTTTCAGCCATGGTAATAACCATCAGGTATTTGTCCAACCTGTCAATCCGTAGAACAAACCAAGTCTAATGATTTTGCGGCTCGGTTGGCGAACAATTGGGACAGGTTTTCTGCAAAGCAATTGACTGTAATCCCCACACATTACTGTGGGCAAGAAACTCTTTCATTCTACCTGGCTCTGGCGTTTCTATAAATGGTGTGTAGCCATGGTAACAGCTTGCCTGCCAGTGAGGAGTGAGCACCACAGGGGTCCAAGGTGACAGGTCGTCTCCGAGAGCACTGCCCGATGGGAGGCCCAACGTCCCTATAATCCATATCGGCATGACCAAGCCCCACCAGAAATTACCTCTAAACCAATCAACTCTCATTTCTCCCAGTGCCATTGACGGAAATAATGAATGGCTTGGTATCTGCTGAGGGCAGTGTCTTTGGCGGCACGGTGGCACAGTGGTTAGCACTGTTGCCTCACAGCAAGAAGGTCCTGGGTTTGAACCCTGGCTGGCAGGGGGTCTTTCTGTGTTTTGCTTTCTGAGTTTGCATGTTCTCTCCGTGTTTGCGTGGGTTTCCTCTGGGTACTCTGGTTTCTTCCCAGACCAAAAGACATGCATGCTAGGTTTCCTGCCATTGACCAAGTTACGGGCATTATAACTGGAACTCCTAAGTAGTTAGAATGGGTCAAATGCAGAGGACAAATTTCCCAAAGGGAATAATAAAGTATAACTTAACTAACTTTGACACAGTCTTAGTCAGTGAATGGAGTTTGCATTGCGACAGTTGTGTAGGTACCGGCCTCCTGTGCATGACAAAGCAGACTCTTCTCTGCCTTCCTGCTAGCAGATGACATATAGATCTGTTGAAGTGGGAGTTTGGGCAGGCAGACGTGTATTAATGGGATGGCATGGGATTCCAGATCTTAGATTGCTGTTAGTCAGTGTGAGACAGAAGAGGGCACCATCCATCCATCCATCCATCCATCCATCCCTGCCTCCGGAGCCTGGTGTTCTCAGATGTAGAGAGAACCATCTGCTGGTCCCACATAGCCAACCCCTATTAGCAGCACATCTATCAAGGTCCAGATGCCTAGGCCTCCGAAGCTGAACAGTTTACCCAGGCCCTCTCTCCACTGGCCCAGGTAGAACCTGTCTGCTCCAAAACCACCCAGTGTAATGCTGCAGACGGAGACCAAAAACAAAACGGGGATAGTCACAGATGTAACATACGTAAACTTGAGCAATATGTGTTAATATGTGGGAAAACTGATTTTGCACATTTCCCAGGATATAAGTACACCCAGTCAGGTTGATAAATGAGATTTCTGAGGCCAATAATCTGTTAATAAGGACACTTGATGGGTTATATCCTATTCTGACACATTTGTTTATAAACGTAACAGGATATTTAGAGGTTAGTGGAACTAACGTCTAGCATGTCCCTTTGACTCAGAATTGTTCTGTATTTTTTAAATCTCCACAGAAGTAATTTGTTTATGCTTAACACCTGTTCCACCCGACGGGGTCGGTACCGACCCCAAAATGGCATATGGTCATAAATCAATATTTTTCAGTGTTGCATATTTTCTGATATTTTTTAATCAAGCGTTTTCAAGTATTAACATCACTAACATGTCACAAAAGCATGTAGAATGTATATTATCATCAATACGTTAGTTTAGCAATAGGTTAAAAGTGCCATTAGATCGTTTTAACTTCTCGATTTGCTGAAGTCTATTCCAAGACGGCGACCATTTTGGACAATTTGAATCATGGGAATTGTAGTTTATTTGCGGCCATTTTGTCGAGGGGATGCATAGCTGTGGATCAGCGTTGGAATTATTCCGAACTACACTTCCTGGCAGATACTGTGGGGGTTCAAAGTTCAGCGTTCTGAATGAATTATTTCAATAACTGTTATTATTCGGGATAATACGCCACAAAAGGTAACGTTTTTGACAAATATTGAAACGCAGTTAGTTTCTCCTCCCTATTGTTAGCATGTAGCAACAATTAGATCTGAAATTAGTTTCAAAATGGTTGCACTGTGGTGAAAATAAAAAGGTACAGTAAATTACAGTAGATCATTATCTGTTCTTATGCACGCCTGGTGATACTAAATCCAAATTGAACTCGGGCATTTGAAAGATAATATATGTATATAAATGTGCGAATTGGCTATATTCTATAATAATATTTCAAATTGCATTGGTCCGGATGGGAGAATTCAGTACTGTATCTACAGAACCTTCTGTTTAATCATCTTCCCTTTATTAATTTCCTTCGATTTTTTGTACACATGATCTCAAGAAGGTACTGAACAAGATCAGTTTTTTAAGTTTGGTCATTATTATCATGGTGTTATTCACTGTCAAAGAAAAATCATAATTCATATTCTCCTTTGTTTCATCACAATTTAAGCAAGCCTAGTAATAGACACAATATTTCTGACACTGAATACATTCCCTGAGGTCCATAGATGTACCTAGATACCAAGAATATGCAAATGGTTCTTGTAGAAGTGGAGCAATATTCCATTTACCTAGGTATATATTTTAGGCGAAAAATATTCCACGGGTGGAACAGGTTAAGAAGTATGATATTTAGACTAGGTCCTCAAAATGAATGGAAGTAAATGAGGCACCGGACACCTGGGAGGAATGGTGGTGTTGACAGCAGATGGTAGGGACAGAGATGGTTGCTAGCTTACTTACTTGTAGATGCACAAGACTCCTAAAACTTGACATGTTTTACTTAACACTTTGATCGCCGGGGTTAAATTCATAATTTACCATCCCTCGCCAGCCCTATTTAACATGGAGAAGTTCCCCTTCTTTGCAGGGCTATAACGTTTTAAATTGTATTGCTAAATTGACATTACTATGGCCCATTCAACGGCCTATATCTATTGTTCAGGGTGTAGCAACGTTATACTTTTTCATTCACATATTCATACTAAAATACGGTCTAAAGTATAAGTATGTTTTTATCGTTTTCTGCAGCTTTCTCCAGAACTTGATTTATAGCCCTAAATGCATTATATTGATGATCAAATACAGTTTGGTAGGAATCTGTGCGAGATAGAAAATTTCAACTGGACGTGCTTCTAGGAGTTACTACGTATGGTCTGATGTTGACCGGATGGGGGGGGGGTCGTTTATAATTCCGTGGGCAACGTTATATCATTCATCTAGTGTGGGTGATATGATCATTAGAGCAGTTAGTATCGAAGACATTAAAAAATAACGCTGAAACTCACCGTAGCTTCCTCACGCCGTTGGGAGATGAGCGTGGAACAGAAATCTTTCTATTATGGGATGTCGAAATATCCGATCCATTTCCAGGTTGTATAATAGTATATACGTCCAAATCATGTTGTTTATCGAGTTATTTGCAACCGATCGACATCCATTGTGTCAAGATGGAGTCCTGCTAATGATAGCGAGTGCCCGGACGAAATATGGGTGAGCACCACTTCATCCGCATCACTTCCTGTTTGGGCGAGCGGCCGATCGGCCACCAGATGGCGCTCTTGAACCGTTTGAGAGTCGAGAGGGGCTCACCAGTACATATAATGTCTCCGGGGGAGAAATATGATTTCGATCACAGATTTTTGAAATATTGATATCAATAAGCATGGCGGGGAAAGACGCTGCACAGCGTCTTGGGCGATTAAAGTGTTAAGTGAAACATCCCTTTAACCATAACCTCATTAGAGATGTCAGAATCATGTTGCTGCACATTCACGGAATTTGGCTTGGTACTTGCTCACATAAAGGACAAAAACAACACATCTACCGGTACATCTAAAATACATTTAGATAATTAAACATTTTAATTGAAAGTAAAACATATTAAACAAGTGGATGTATATACTGTACAAACGTGTTTTAGTGTCAGCTGTACAGAATATACAGCAATAGGAGGAGCATAACAAATAATTTGCAGGGGTGGAAAGAATATCTTCGCTGTACAGAGTTTATACACACGCCTAAACCTAAGACCACTAGCTGAAATGCAGCGAACATTTAGTAGTTGATATTCTAATCTGTTTAAACTATTCATCAACAACTACCGGGTAAATGTGCACTCACAAACACGCACAGGAGGTAATTTAAAAAGATCCTTGCGCAGCTGTGGCATGTTTTCCTCTCACACTTATCGACCTGACAGGGAATGTTAATATATCCTGGGAAATATACAAAATCACTCTTTTCCCACATTTACCATAACATATGTATTACTGTACTTTTACATATAATTGTAAAAGTTGAATTTGTATATCAATATCATTGCAAAATAAATTTTTAGCAAGTGTATTCATTACTGTAAATATGTGCAATTATTGCAATTGCAGTGAATTCAAGAACCTTTATCTATTGCTTTCAATGAGTGGTTATGAACCAACAAAACACTACAGAAGCAGAATAAATATAATTGTAATACCAAGGATATTACTATTAGTATCTATATATATATATTTTTGTTTCTTCTAAGGAACAGCTCACTTTGTTTAAGAAGCCCATCTGATTAGTCTCAAACAGAGTAATTTTAAGCGATTCAAAAAGCACTGGCATCAGTGTTTTGGTTCTTGAGATATTGGAAATGGATATTGGTCAAATGTATTAGCATGTGTTAGCAATGCTAGTGGAAGTCAATGGGGTCATTAACATGCCTCTTAAAAAGTTGTCAAATGTGTTAGGAAGTTGTTGGTGCTACATGTGATTTTCAGATACATGCTAATTGATCCCATTGACTTCCACTAGCATTGTTCAAAATGCTAACACTTCCAATATCTCAACAACCAAAACATTGGTGCCAGTGTTTTCTGGATAGATAAAAAGGACCCCCTGTGTGTAACAAGGGGCGACAGTGGCTCAGGCCGTAGAGCAGTCGTCTGGCAATCTGTAGGTTCCTGGTTTCATTCCTGCTCCTCCTGGGCAGCTTGTCGAAGTGTCCTTGAGCAAGACACTTAACCCCTAATTGCTCCCTATGAGCAGGTTGGCACCTTGCATGGTTGCCTCCGCCATCGGTGTGTGAATGTGTGAGTGAATGGGTAACGTTTTTTGAGGAACAAATTGTAAAGCGCTTTGGATAAAAGCGCTATATAAATGCACCATTTACAAATCAGATGGGCTTCTGTCACTATATTGTGGCTGTAAAAGGTTGTTTAAGTTTTTTCTTCCATCTACAAATCAAACTCTTCAACAATGTACTGTAGCCTATGTGAAATACCCCACATTGACAATTAAAAAAAAAAAAAAAAAAAAAATAAAGAAAAAAAAGAAAAAAAAATATATATATATATATATATATATATATATATATATATATATGGGTGGATATACACCGGTATATATTTCTTTTTTTTGTGCAGTAGATAAAGCTTTCAGATCTGCTAACAATCTGCTTCATGATAATGAATACACAGTATAAAAATAAATGGACTGCATTTATATAGCGCTTTTATCCAAAGCACTTTACAACTTATGCCTCACATTCACACACCGACGGCGGAGGCAACCATGCAAGGTGTCAGCCTGCTCATCGGGAGCAGTTAGGGGTTAAGTGTTTTGCTCAAGGACACTTCGACGTGCTGCCGTGAGGAGCCAGGATCGAACCGGGAACCTTCAGATTACCAGACGACCGCTCTACCTCCTGAGCCACTGCCACCCCATGAGGATTTAAGAATGTTTTCAGTTATATTATCATACTGTCATCGTGTCTCGCTCTTGCCATTATGAGATAACTCTTATTTCCTAGCACCTACTGTGCTCATGAACAAACAATTTGCACCCATGCATGTGACCAGGCCACGCCCCAGCGTCCGCCTATAAGACGCCGGACATGGTCACACTCCACCGCGTCTCTACTTTCCGTAGCTCCATTTCTGCAGACCCCTCTCTGATTGGTTGAGCCCATTTCTGCAGACCCCTCTCTGATTGGTTGAGCGAAGCCCCTCTCTGATTGGTTGAGCGAAGCCCCTCTCTGATGGCAAAAGGCGGATGTAATGTTATCATATCAAGAAGATAAAAATAAATGTACTACCAGATTCGCGTATAACGTTATGCAGATTTCACAACACAGCCAGCTGTCAGAAACTGTACATTGTAACGTTATATAACATAACGTTATGTTATTTCGCGGTTTATTCACATAACGCTATTTCACGCGACAAGTTCAACACAGCCCAGCTGTCAGAAACTGTACATTGAGGGGGTTTGAATCACTGTTTAGTGTTTACACTCCCCACTTACTGTAACTGTACCATGACGCACTCCCCACTTACTGTAACTGTACCATGTTCTACATATAACCTCATCTCATGCACCTTGTTGTGTATCCTGTTTCTTTTTCCTCATTATTATATTCAGAGTTAATTATATTGTTTACACTGTCTTTCTTCCATTATAACCCTGCCCATTTGATGTTCCCAAATCATATTCAGAAAGTATCACAGAGACTTCTATTGACCAAGGAATTAGTTATTATTAGTAAGACACAACATTTCCGTAGCAATCCGACATTGACCACCAGACTCTCTCTTAAGGCATTAACTGGGTTAATTAATATAAATGTTATATTGTAACTGTCTAGTTACACATTGGTTCCGAAACATGTATGTTCCAGGCTGCAATTAAAACTTTGAATCTGAGAGAGCTCTGGTCAGCGAAGCCGGCGATGCGAGCGATTATTATTGGTTTTTAATGACAAACCAATTACATAATCCAACATATGTGTAAAGGCACACACAACATATTCCAGTTAACGGTATATTTTTTTAATGATTCGTTATGGCGTAATCAATACTTCCATGCGTATAAATTGCGTTCGCAACCTCCATGTTTTGGGGTATTCATCAGAAAACTCGGATCCGGGATTCGGCTCCCATCCGTCGGGCAAGAACTGTGGGTTTTCAGCCTCTCTCTTTGGAGCTTAACGGAGTTTCGATTCCTGGTTAGAGGCGCTTGTCGCGGCTCATGCGCATGCGCACGCTCTGCCAATCAGAGAGGGGTCTGCAGAAATGGGCTCAACCAATCAGAGAGGGGTCTGCAGAAATGGAGCTACGGAAAGTAGAGACACCACTCCACCTTCCTTTTTTTTTGTTTCCAACATGGACGCTGCAGTGCACTCCATGAACTAGTTATGAAATGCTGAGAGAAATTACACAATGTTGGGTTTTCGCCGGAGATTCACCAGCCCCTGGAATCTTCTCGGCACATCCTAACAGCGCATCGGGCCTGTCCTGGGGTTTCCTCGTCTCGTGACAGCGGATCGAAGGACGTCGCGCGGCGGCTAGCTTGTCGGGCTAGGTCGCGCACAGGTAGGGCCTGCGCTGCCAGGCATTAATGCTAGCATTTGTGATACTGCTCGTTGTCCCGTGAAACAGCCGAGTTGTGTATTGGCGCGAGGGGCAGGATATTTGGGAAAACATGGTCGTCATGACTCTGTTTTGGGTGTTTTCCCAGCTATCCTAGTGCGCGCGGCTAATGCTAATGCTACAATGCTGGGTCTCCGTTCTTGTTCCCCGCCGAGGGCTGTCTTTACTAAAAGGTCTTCCCTCCTCTTAACGATTTGTGCTGACGGTCAATCGGTGTCTAATGTTGGGAGTTTTGACGGGGGCTTGTTTACCATTTCATGGGTGGATGGGATGAGGCCTAGGGCTGGTGTGCTTTTTGTGAATCTATGAATTGTGTGCGGGACTGGTGTTTTTCTCTGGTCTGCATCCCCTTAACATTTGTGTGTATGGGCTAGCCCATTCTGCAGTGTGTTAGTGGAGTTTTCGTTAATTTATTCATTTACCCCTTCATGGGTGCACACCACAGTGGAGGTTGCTGCATTCCTACTAGTGAGGCAGTGCTTCACTGGTAGTAGTCTTTTGTTGCAGCCACCACTGGTGCTCCGTGCTTGTGAAGCAGGTGGCATCAGTCCTTTGCCTCTGACATGGTGGAACGGTGTCCCACCCGGCCGACGCCATGAGGCGAGTCGGCCCGGCAGGTGGCTGGTGGGCTGTTAAGCCTATACCGTCACGGTATAGAATTAGCAGCGACTAGCAACATTGTTCGAATTGCTGTTTTTTCTGTCAAAAATGGTGTCGGGTGTTGGGGCCTTAGGGCCAGCCGACGTCAAAACAACGTGCAAGGTTTTGAGGTTATTAGCTTTTGACCTAGCCGCAAGCTATAACCGCAGGTAGGGCTAGGATGCTGTCAACGCTTGTTTACAGACATCTTGGTTGGATCAGTCTCCCCTTGAGGAGGAGAGATGTTTTTTCCCTCCTCAGGGCTCCCCTCTCTGCAGAGGGACTTTGGTCTTTCCGCAGGAGCGTGGGCGGTATTTGACCTAGGCCCCACACCGCGCAGCCAGAGGTGAGGGCGCGGCCTCGCCAGCGGCTGTGGCGAGGCCCTCAACCAGCGGCCATGTTTCCCCCGCCAGGTGATTGCAAGGCCGACAGCCTTGGCGGGCGAGGGATCGGCTACATTAGATGAGCATGCCCTAAAAAACCGTCGCCGTCTAGCTGTGTCTAGCTCGCTCTCCGGTCACTCCCCCCCCCCCCCCCCCCCCCCCCCCCAACACCAGTGGGATAAGGGCTCCGATTTGTTTCCTTTGGCTGCGGGCCGTGTGCCTTCAATGAAGCGCAAGCGGCCCCACGTTTCGCTTCTCATGGGGACAGGGGCTGACACCCAGTTGCTGGCTAAACCTGGGTCTGTCCGTGAGAATGTTGTGCTGTCAAGCGGCTCCCACGCCACACGTTCTGCGTCTGGTGAGCCTGGTGTTGTGTCTGTCAACAAAAAAGGTTGTCAGCGGGGGAGCTCGAGGCCCTTGGGGTCGCAGGGCGAGTTCCCCCAGCCCCGCCCTTGCCAGGCCAGGTATCACGTTAGTGCCTCCCACGGCCGGAAGACGTGATTTGGGTGGTAGTAATATCACTGCAGGGCTACGGTGTGTAGGAACCCACCTTATCGGGCAGTGTGGGGACCTCACGTCTTGCATGTCCAGCTGTAGAACAGTTCCTCAGCAATCCATGCCGGGGAGGTGTTCAGTGGGGGAGCTTTTGTCACCCAGTGTGATGTCAGCTTCCCCCGTATCAAACCGGCCTTTTCTGTCGGGGTCCCCCCTTGGGTGCGATTGCCTCGTTGGTAGTGTCAGGGTGCGGCTTCCCAGCTCCACGAGACGCCCTGCTCGTGCGATTGGTGAGTCCAGGGTTGGCAACGCACAGCGAGTGGGACCGGGATGAATGAATGAGGGGCCGCCTATCTACGGTTTCTGGCGGACCAGCGCCAAGTGGCGGCGGGTGCGCTTGGGATTATCATCACATATGGCTACAGCAGTGCCATATGTCGAGGTGGATGGAGAGAACGCTGAGGTTTGGTACAGACCCTATTGTCGGGGTCAACAGCAGTGACAGCTCTGGCCGACGAGATCCAATCTCTGTGGGCGAAGCAAGCCATCGTCGTGGTCCCAAAGGAGGATGCGATGCGTGGCGTTTCCTCCCAGTATTCTCTGGTACCCATACTGGACCTGTCCCATGGAAGGTTCGGAATGTTGACCGTCTCCCACCTGTTAGACGCTGTCAGGTGGGGGCCTGGTTCTCCTCCATAGACCTGTAGGATGTGTATTCGCATCCCGATCTTCCATCCTAGGGCTTACCTACGCTTCCTTTGCAGGGCTTAGCGTACGAGTACCAGAGGCTGCCGTTCGGCTACTCTCTGGCTCCCCGCATCTTCACCAAGTGCGTGGAGACCACGCTGGGGCCTCTGCGTCGTCGGGGGTTACGAATTGTATTCTGCCCTGGACGACATTCTGGTCCTTGGCCGGTCAGGGTAGATCGCCAGGTCTCATACCAGGCAGGTGGTGTCTCACCAGCCTGGGTTTTGCTGTAGACTGGAAGTAGAGTTCTCCTCTTCCCAGTCAACGGGTGGAGTACTTGGGCTTTTTCTAAGCTCAAGGTCTATATGGGCATCCCTCTCGGAGCGGCGACGAGTGGTTGGGTTCTCGGCGCGCTCGGGAGGTTCCGTCCTAGGACGGTTACGGCGCTGTCCGTGATGCGCCTGCTGCTGGGGTCCCTCTTGGCCTCCTCTTCATGAGGAGGATGCAGAGGTGGTTTTTTCCAGTATGGAAATGGACCCGGTGTGAGACATATGGAAGCGGCTGAAGGTTCCCATGTCAGTACTGTGGGACCTCGTCTTCTGGGGAGGGTCTGGTGCCCTCACCTGCGGGGTCCCCTTGGGCAGCAGGCTGTCACACGTCACGGTCTTCACAGACGCCTCCCTCATGGGATGGGGGGGGGGGGGGGGGGGCGTGTCGGACCAACGCAGTAGGGGGCAGCTGCCATGCTGCCCGGTCTGCGCTACATTCAATGTGTTGGGATTGAAGGCAGTCCTTCTGGTCCTCAAATGGCTCGACCACCTTGTGGTGGGCAAGCGTGTTTTGGTCAGGACGGACAACACGACGTCAGCGGCGTGTATTGTCAGACAGGGAGGAGTGCGCTCCCCCCGTCTGCACCGGGCGGTGGTCGGGCTCTGGCTATGGGCGTTCTCCATCTGCTCTGCCTGAGGGCTCTCCACATCCCCGGGAGGGTGAATGTGGGTGCAGGTGTGATGTCGCGGGGCGGTCCTCACCCTGACGAGGTCTGGGACCGATTCCTTGGCCGTCCGGGATTTTGTACGCTTTCCCCCCCTTACACCCGATAGCTCAGCTGTTGGGGCGGGTACGTCGGGAACGCGGACTTGGTCCTGGTCGTGCCGGGCCGGGGCTCAGCTGTGTGGTCCCCGGCCCTGATTCAGGTCTTGGTGGCCCCGCCGTGGCCTGTTCCTTGGTCACCGCGGGCCCTCTCTCAGGCACGCAGAACTCTGTTCTGCCTTCCTGTTCTGGGGCAGCCTCTAGGCTTGGCTGCTGGCAGTGTGAATCTGGTGGGGATGAGTCTTGACTATTCTGTGGTTAACGCTATCCGGTAGGTGCACACTCCGTCCTCTACCGCGGCTTACGCTGGGGAGTGGCGTATGGTCGAGTGTGGGGGCGGAACGTTGTTCAGCCACCCTCTCGTGGGACGTTCCTGTTTGGTGCTCGGCGTCTCAAGCCGGTGGAACGTTCTCTGTCTCCGAGTTGGGACCTCCAACTGGTCCTGGGCCGGTTGTCGGAGGCCCCTTTTGAGCCTCTTGAGCAGTTGACTGCCTCCCCCCCTTCGTTACCCCCCCCTTCGTTAGGACGGGTGGGTGGACGGGACTCCCCTACTCCCTGGTAGTGGGGCTTACGGGCCCTCAGGGGGTACACTTTTCGGGTCACACGTCTGCTCTGCCCCATATCTCATAATGGCAAGAGCGAGACGCGATGACAGTATGATAATATAATGAAAGGTTATCCTATAATCTAGTTATATGAATACTGGCAGAGCGTCTCGCTCTCAGCGCCCTGAGGTCCCTTGGTTGGGTTTTCAATGTTGGAAACTTTTTTTCCGAGGAAGGTAGCGTGTGACCATGTCCGGCGTCTTATAGGACGACGCTGGGGCGTGGCCTGGTCACGTGCATGGGTGCAAATTGTTTGTTCATGAGCACAGTAGGTGCTAGGAGATAAGAGTTCTCATAATGGCAAGAGCGAGACGCTCTGCCAGTATTCATATAACTAGGTTATATAGAATAGAATAGAATAGAAATACTTTTATTATCCCGTGGGAAATTTGACACTGCAAATCGCTCAACATTTAAACATTTAGACAGGACAGGTCACAAATTAGAATAATAACACATATCAAATCAAGTTGCCTAGGATACGAGTAGAGTAAAATAGAATAAAATAGGATAACCTTTCGGTATATCTATGCTGTGTGTGTGGGGTAGTTACCTGAGTGCCAGTGCTGTCGACCATTTGTATCCTCCGGTCCAGTTGCAGAATAAACGTTTTAGAAATGCTCTTTTACCTGAGGAACAAAGTACAATTAGTAACCTGCCTCTTCCCTTAAATAACCAGTACAATGGGTTTTTCAATCCCATTGCATTGTTTAACAGAAGACATGTCAATGTAAGGTTACCAAAAGTGTTATAGCCATGGCATTGTGGAAATTATGATTAAATTGCATTGAGAAACAATCCTCCTGGTATTGTACAATAGCCTGTTCAAGCTGCTGCGGTCAGGCAAGCACCGCCGCATACATTACACGCAGCAAGAACAGAGAGACTCAGGGTCAGCTTCTTCCCCCAGGCCATCAGAACATTGAACACTGATCTCTCCACACACAAGCACACATGAACACACACACCACATATTCTGCACTCTCACACACAAACACAGGTCACTTTAAACACATAAGAAAAGGTCACTTTAAAGTTAAGAAAAAAGGTCAGTTAAAAAAAAATTATGTTTTTGTAGTTAGGATAGCATAGTGACAGAGTATAACTGTATAGTAGTGTACATATGACTCATTACCTTTTGTATTTTATCTTAGTACTTTATCATGTCTATTCTATTTTATTCTATTATTATTTGTATTTCTTGCACAATCGAAGCGGGCATGGCCACCTTCATTTCACTATATGTCTTGTGTATGTATGTGATGAATAAACCTCTTGAATCTTGGTTGTCATTATAATCAAACCATTTCAGAGAGCCAATCTGCTTCCTGTAAAAGATTGCATCATCTACTCGCCCAGTCTTGTTAGTGGTCAGTAGTTGTAAATTATATCAGCTAGCTAGTCCACAAACAAGTAAAGTAAGTAAGTAAAGTAAAGTAAAGTAAAACAATTGTTTTATCATCCACTAGCAGAGGTTAAAGGGGAACTCCAACATTTTGGGAAATTAGCTTATTTAACATCTTCCCTGGAGTTAGACAAGAAGATGCATACCTTTTTTGTCTCTGTGCGTGCATTTAGCTTTGGGAACAGACGCTCCGTTAGTCCGTTAGCATAGCTTAGCTTCATCACTGGAAGTGAGGCAGATCCGGAGCCTTACAGTGCCGTACAGTGTATAGTTTGATTGATTGATAAGTTTATTAACAGATTGCAGAATACACTCCAAAACGTTCATGTAAACATGTTGTGACCTGTGTATTCACCACATGGAGAAATAAAAAATAATTGAATTTGACAATTACGTTTTATAAGCAAATATACTCTGAACTATTTTTTTGACCAACCACTACTCTATGAGCGCAGCCAGTGATTTCAACGTGACGTCGTGTGTGTTTACATTCTCATTCATTCAAAAGATCCAAACCGATTGAAGTTTATGGATACCATGACTTGAAATCCTCTTACCTTGACGATTAAAAGCCTCCCCAATTTAGAAAACAGTAATCCAATGGCTGGTATTGTTATATAAAAGTGCGACGTTTATAGCAGCGGAAAACGTTTATTTTGTACATTATCTAACGTTAACACAAACCTAAACTAACTTTAGGTTAGTTGTAACGTTAGTTTAGGTTCGTGTTAACGTTAGATAATGTACAAAATAAACGTTTTCCGCTGCTATAAACGTCGCACTTTTATTTTGACAACCCCAGAAAGGAAGTCATTATATATGCTTTGCGATCCTGGTCTGTGTTAGCTCTGGTTAGCTCAGAGCGTCCGTTATATAACAATACCAGCCATTGGATTACTGTTTTCTAAATTGGGGAGGCTTTTAATCGTCAAGGTAAGAGGATTTCAAGTCATGGTATCCATAAACTTCAATCGGTTTGGATCTTTTGAATGAATGAGAATGTAAACACACACGGCGTCACGTTGAAATCACTGGCTGCGCTCATAGAGTAGTGGTTGGTCAAAAAAATTGTTCAGAGTATATTTGCTTATAAAACGTAATTGTCTAATTCAATTATTTTTTATTTCTCCACGTGGTGAATACACAGGTCACAACATGTATACATGAACGTTTTGGAGTTGTATTTGCAGTGTATTCTGCAATCTGTTAATAAACTTTTCAATCAATCAATCAAACTATACACTGTAAGGCACTGTAAGGCTCCGGATCTGCCTCACTTCCAGTGATGAAGCTAAGCTATGCTAACGGAGCGTCTGTTCCCAAAGCTAAATGCACGCACAGAGACAAAAAAGGTATGTATCTTCTTGTCTAACTCCAGGGAAGATGTTAAATAAGCTAATTTCCCAAAATGTTGGAGTTCCCCTTTAAGCAATGTTAAACCTGTTTCATGTTTCTTGAGGCCAGCGTGGGCCACACAGTGATATTGCACGGCCTGGGTGACTGTGCTTGGAGGGCCCAAGCCTCAACCACCACGATTTTGTAACAATGTGGACAGAGGCTGCACAGACTGTGTTGCAATGATTGGTTGTCGCTATGGTGACAGAACATGCACTCCGTTCCTTCAGCTGCTCTAACCGCAATAACTATGAAACAACCCTACGTTCACAGATACCACGTTTGCCATCCGCACCATGTAAACGGCACTGACTGCAAGAAGCATGAAACCGGTTTTAATCTCACATAGCAACCAATCACACTGGTCCCATGAATTTGTTTACATTTGAAAGGTTCAAGTATTATGATTAGTGCGGTCAGGCGATTAAAAAAATTTATCTAATTAATTACAGGATTTGTAATTAATTAATCTAATTAATCGCATTTTAATCGCATAACCATTTTAGGCCTGATATTCTATAATCATATTTCAAATTGCATGTGTCCGGATGGCAGAATTCAGTACTGTATCTACAAAACCTTCCGTTTAATCATCTTCCATCTATTAATTTGCTTAGATTTTTCAGGTCTGGTCAATTTTAGCATGGTGTTATTCACAGTCAAAGATAAAAAAAAATTTATTGATATTCTCATTTGGTTCATTACAATTTACTCAAGCCTAGTAACAGACAGTATTTCTGACACTGGGAATACATTCCCTGAGATCCATAGATGTCCCTACAATCAGATACCAAGAACATGCAAATGGTCCATATTAAAAAAAAAGTCTGTAAATGTGTATTCTACGTTCTTATGGAAAGAACGAGATAAAAAAAAGTATTATATAAAAAAATTATAATAATAATAAAAAAAGAATTTGTAATTAATTTTGAGATAATTTTCATAACGCAATAATTTGCTGTGTAATTAATTTATCAAATTAACGCGAAAAACTGACAGCCCTAATTATGATACTAACTTGACACCTCCTTTCAATGAACAGAGGGTCACAGTCACACCCCCTCAACACAGTCTGTGCTCAGAGAGGGTTCACTAAATTGACTAAAACATAACAAATCAAAGCATCTTGAGCTGAAAGAATGACACTCCTAACATTAACACATTCCCTGCCATAACTTATATCCATCAATATAGCCAGTCTGCCACCACTGTAAGCCTATGGAGATGTTCACATTCTTTGCAGGGCTATAACTTTTTAAATTGTATTGCTAAATCGACATTACTATGGCCCATTCAACATCGATTATCCATCGTTCAGGATGTAGGAACGTTATACTTTTTCATTCAAACATTCATACAAAAATACCTTCTAGAATATAAGTATGTTTTTATCGTTTTCTGCAGTAATTCCTAGAACGTGAGTTATAGGCCTAAACGCATATATAGATTATCGATTGCCGTTTATTCCCGATACACGCTATATTAAAAAATTCAACTGTATATGATCCTATACGTTATGCGTCATCATGCCCGGAGGAAGGGGGGGGGGTCGTTTATAATTACGTGACCGTCAGTAAATGCTTTATGTAGTATGGGTGATATATTGATCAGATCGGTTTGCAGTGAAATGAATAAACAATTGGGCTGAAAATAACGTTAGCGTCCTCTTACCGTGCGTCAAAGAGACTGGCGGTGAAATATCCCAAGTATAGGACGTCGATCGCCTAGGTCCATTTCCGGTTTGTATGTCGCAATAAACGCCGAAATCATATCAATTATTAAGTTTATAAAGCAATCCATTATTATCCATTCTGTCGGGAGCCTTGCGACAATGTCTGACGGCCGGATGAATTTAATCGACGCACACTTCCCACTTCCTGTTGTTCGAGTGTAAAGGCCTCTGCATGCTACAGAAACCTTCTAGAAAAAGTCTGTAAATGTGTATTCTACGTTCTTATGGAAAGAACGAGATAAAAAAAAGTATTATATAAAAAAATTATAATAATAATAAAAAAAGAATTTGTAATTAATTTTGAGATAATTTTCATAACGCAATAATTTGCTGTGTAATTAATTTATCAAATTAACGCGAAAAACTGACAGCCCTAATTATGATACTAACTTGACACCTCCTTTCAATGAACAGAGGGTCACAGTCACACCCCCTCAACACAGTCTGTGCTCAGAGAGGGTTCACTAAATTGACTAAAACATAACAAATCAAAGCATCTTGAGCTGAAAGAATGACACTCCTAACATTAACACATTCCCTGCCATAACTTATATCCATCAATATAGCCAGTCTGCCACCACTGTAAGCCTATGGAGATGTTCACATTCTTTGCAGGGCTATAACTTTTTAAATTGTATTGCTAAATCGACATTACTATGGCCCATTCAACATCGATTATCCATCGTTCAGGATGTAGGAACGTTATACTTTTTCATTCAAACATTCATACAAAAATACCTTCTAGAATATAAGTATGTTTTTATCGTTTTCTGCAGTAATTCCTAGAACGTGAGTTATAGGCCTAAACGCATATATAGATTATCGATTGCCGTTTATTCCCGATACACGCTATATTAAAAAATTCAACTGTATATGATCCTATACGTTATGCGTCATCATGCCCGGAGGAAGGGGGGGGGGGGGGGGGGTCGTTTATAATTACGTGACCGTCAGTAAATGCTTTATGTAGTATGGGTGATATATTGATCAGATCGGTTTGCAGTGAAATGAATAAACAATTGGGCTGAAAATAACGTTAGCGTCCTCTTACCGTGCGTCAAAGAGACTGGCGGTGAAATATCCCAAGTATAGGACGTCGATCGCCTAGGTCCATTTCCGGTTTGTATGTCGCAATAAACGCCGAAATCATATCAATTATTAAGTTTATAAAGCGATCCATTATTATCCATTCTGTCGGGAGCCTTGCGACAATGTCTGACGGCCGGATGAATTTAATCGACGCACACTTCCCACTTCCTGTTGTTCGAGTGTAAAGGCCTCTGCATGCTACAGAAACTTCAAAGCAACTGCAACACAACATCGACAAAGCAACAGTGTTTTAGACACTCTGCCTTTATGCTTCTGCAACATCGACGCGCAAAGTTAGTTTAACTAAAGTTAGTTTAGGTTCGTGTTAACGATAGATAATGTACAAAATAAACGTATTTCCGGTGATTTTAGACGTCGCTCTTTTATTTTGAAATCCCGACCGGAAGTGTTATAGTGTCTGTTGCTAGCAGCTTAACTTTCTGTGCTTTTCGAGCTAACGTTACCGTAACATCATTAGTTTCCAATGGAGAGGACCGCGGCTCACATGCAGCTCAAACTACCTGTTGGAATAAATTAATTGATTGATGTTTAACTTGTCCCTGTGTGTGTCCAGTCATTTCGACTAGCAAACGTTGTATTTAACGTTACCTCAGGACGGATACCATTGTATTTACTTGGTTAGCTATGTAGCTAATGTGGATAGCATTTTATTTGAATAGACCCAATGCTAGCTGGCTGGCTACAGCTTTATTTACTAAATTATGGAGGCTTTTTAATCGTCAAGGTAAGAGAGGATTTGTCATGATCAACTGAAGGCGTATGCTATGGAACAATATGTGCTTGGGTTTTCAGAAAAAGGCGAGCTATGTGACGCTAATTATTTAGCGTCAACGCTGGAAACAACAATGGAGGATGATATTCTCTGCGGGACTAATATTATTCTATGACAGCCCCGCCCCCATTCGCTAACCAACCAATCACTGCTACGCAATATCAACGCAACGGTTGTTTAGGTTAGATTTGAGGGACATGTACGCAACGTCCAAGGAACACAGTCTACAAGACCCTCTAAAACAACCGCGCTGAAATCGCGCCGATGTTGTGTTGCAGTTGCTCTGAAGTTTCTGTAGCATGCAGAGGCCTTAAAGGATAACTCCACTATTTTGGGAAATTAGCTTATTTAACATCTTCCCTGGAGTTAGACAAGAAGATGCATACCTTTTTTGTCTCTGTGCGTGCATTTTAGCTTTGGGAATAGATGCTCCGTTAGCATAGCTTAGCTTCATCACTGGAAGTGAGGCAGGACAGTAGCCTTACAGTGCCTTACAGTGTATTGCAAGGTCTGACATTGACCAAACTTGATATGCATGACCTTGGTGGGCTCTAGGTCAACTCCTGAAAAGGGGGTCAATGTCAGACTTTGCAATCAAAAGTTAGGGGGCTAATAACCCTTGCCATAATTTCAGTGCGCCCCTAACTTTTGATTGCAAGGTCTGACATTGACCCCCTTTTCAGGAGTTGACCTAGAGCCCACCAAGGTCATGCATATCAAGTTTGGTCAATGTCAGACCTTGCAATACACTGTAAGGCACTGTAAGGCTACTGTCCTGCCTCACTTCCAGTGATGAAGCTAAGCTATGCTAACGGAGCATCTATTCCCAAAGCTAAAATGCACGCACAGAGACAAAAAAGGTATGCATCTTCTTGTCTAACTCCAGGGAAGATGTTAAATAAGCTAATTTCCCAAAATAGTGGAGTTATCCTTTAACTCGCCCGACCATCCACCAGGCGGCGGTATTGCGCCGTCGTTGTATTGAGCCGTAGGGTCCAGCTGCAGCGCCGGAGGTGTATATATGAATTATGAATGCCATGGTGAAAAAATTTAATATTGATCTCAATATCGCTGTACAGCGTGGTCTGGCGGTCAAAGCATGGCAGGCAATAACGTGTTACAGCGTGAATGGCGGTGGATGTGTTAACATTCCACAATAATTTTCCGCCGATGTGCAATTTTTTTTTTCTACTGTGATGTTTTGCAATGCTTAAAAAACGTATTAATGTTGTTGTGATTAAGTGCATGTGTAGCAGAGGGTACATGAATGTGTGGTGTGATAGTGAGCATGGGTACACTAATGTATGTATGGTAGTGTGTATATGGGTACATTGTGGACGTGTTGTGTGGTAGTGTGTGTATGTAGGTATCATTATTTTAGGTGCTGCACAAACTAATTTAGTTGTACTGTATTGTGCAATGACAATAAAGCTTTCTACTTCTACAATAAGCTTTTTCTAACTCAATTACCATCACTGTATTGGTCCTTTAAAAGGGAACACTACCCAAATTAAGAAATCCATTATGTTATTGCCATGGTCTATGAAAGTCCAACCAATATTTAGGAACATGAGCTACTCTCTCCAAAAGTCAGACACCAGAGAAGTAATTGACTCAAACATGTGACGTTTTCATGTACAAAGTCTGGAGCTGCTCCATTGAACATTCACATGTTCTTGGTATCTAGGGACATCTATGACCATGGATCTCAGGGAATGTATTCCCAGTGTCAGAAATATTGTGTCTGTTACTAGGCTTGAGTAAATTGTAATGAACCAAAGGAGAATATCAATTTTCTTTGTTTCCCTTTTCTTTTTTCATCTTTGACAGTGAATAACATCATGCTAAAATTGACCAGACGTGAAGAATTGCCACTGAGCTCATTCAGCACCTTCTTGAGATCACGTGTACAAAAGATCTAAGCAAATTAATAAAGGGAAGATGATTAAACAGAAGGTTTTGTAGATACAGTATTGAATTCTGCCATCCGGACACATGCAATTTGAAATAGGATTATAGAATATAGAATATCAGGCCTATAAATTACCTTATTATGGCCAAGTCGCACATCTATGGATCGGGCCAAATCTACCCTTTCCAATGGCAGAGTTCAATCTGGATTTAATATCACAGCAAAAACCGTGAATGAAATCTACTGTAAGTACAGTTACTTTTTTATAATGTCAATTTCTCCGCCATTTCCCATCAGATTGCAACAGCGTTTTTGCTAAACATTCACAGAAAGGTAGAGAAACGAACTGCGTCCTAATTTATGGCAAGAATGAAAATAAAGAGGAAAACATTTATTGAAAAAGAAGTCAGATGGTTGACAGGGGCTGGCGTGAGCTGGGAAGTGTATTTTTTTTATTCGAAAGCCCATCGAAAGCCCTGGGTCTCTTCTCTCAAAAGACTACACTCAAGTTAGGTTGCGCCAAATCCTCGCATCAATCCATGCCTGTTTCCGACTCGATGCCGAGATTTCTATAACTCATATTTCACTAATAACACTTAAAATCGTTGGTAAACAAATGTAGTGCTGAGAATATATAATTTGACTGCTGTTTTGACAGGGTTAGGGTCTTTACTCTTGGCTACATTTGAAGAAGAAAAAAAACCGCAACATTACCGTAATTCATACATTCTGTAGAGATGGATTTATGGTGTGATGTCATTCACGTACCGGTAACGGACTGCTCAGGCTTAAAGGATAACTCCACTTTTGGGAATAGACGCTCCGTTAGCATAGCTTAGCTTCATCACTGGAAGTGGGGGAGGACAGTAGCCTTACAGTGCCTTACAGTGTATTGCAAGGTCTGACATTGACCAAACTTGATATGCATGACCTTGGTGGGCTCTAGGTCAACTCCTGAAAAGGGGGTCAATGTCAGACCTTGCAATCAAAAGTTAGGGGCGCACTGAAATTATGGCAAGGGTTATTAGCCCACTAACTTTTGATTGCAAAGTCTGACATTGACCCCCTTTTCAGGAGTTGACCTAGAGTTCACTGTGGCAGAAGTTGTCTTTTTTTTTTGGGATCTCTAATGTAGTTTTCTACTCATCTGAAGCGATAGCTATTGTCTGTTGCACGGGATACGTTTTGGATTGCAGATTTCACTATGCCATAAGGGGATTTATCATCAGCCAATGGACATATCGATCTACCAGATGGCGATCGATAACGGGGAAATGCTCAGGGGGATCCAACCGGCTCATGGTAAGATCTTTTTCACGTAAATTACAGCCCGATCGAGCCTCGTTATGATACGATTGGCCTATGTGGCTACTTAGACGAACACGGTTATTGGTAATCAATAATAAGAAACAACGTCACCAGCCCCCCCCCCCCTTCATGCATACATGCTTGAGGATCGTGCCAATCATATTCAGTTTGAGTTTTAACTGTAGCATCTGTATAACGGAAATGCCATTGGATATAACGTTAGTAGCTATTAGCCCTTTATCTTGCCTTCCAGGAAATATCCTAGCCGGAATCCCTTATAACACTTATATTCACAGCGCTATAAAATGAGAACGTATTGATGAATTTTTTTTTCTTTAAGCCATTTTGAAGGGATGGTTTATGGTCTCGATTGACAATGAGAATGGACAGATAGCAATACTATAAAGTATAGATTTAGCTCTACAAACAGCCCCAAGTCTGTTTACATTTGCTGGTCCTCTTGAGTGATATTAGACGCATCCCAATGGCCCCGAATGCGTTAACAGATTGCAGAATGGGTACAATACAGTACGGCTCAATACAAACAACTGCTAAGAGGATGCAGACCAGAAAAAAACTTTCATCGTGTTTACATCAGGGTCCTCCATTTTCAATTCATCAGGAAATTTATGACTGTGACGTACATGGGTACGTGGGTTGGTCATTACCATTATTACTGTATTTATGACACCATCTGAACATCGGGTTAGTATATGTAAATGTGTTGTTTTGTATGTGTGATGTTGTGTCATCTCCTAATCTCTGTTCTGTTCCACAGATGCCACTCATCTCCCTGATTGGATTGGTTGCACCTGATTGGTGCATCTTCAGGCAGGCAGTGGAGATGAGTGAATAACAGGGTGGGAGATGACACATGTCCGGGCGCCTCATTTGAATCACTGCCATGTTCCAGAATGGAGTGAGGAGGCTGCCCTCTCGTCTAGCTGTCTGGAAGTGATATCTTGTGGTTTCTCTTTGTGTCCCATGACGGGCTCAATTGTATCTATATTATTTATTAAGTGTTTGTTTGTATATATGTATGTATTGTTTGTCCTCCCCTACCTTTTCCCCTTGTGCATTATGGTGGAGGTTTAAATCCCTATCACCATAAATATATAATTTACTATTTGGAAAACATCTTGTGTTGTGGCTTTCTTACCTACCTGGGACATTGCTTTAAACGCATTTACTGAGAGAGGCTGTTTTTTGCTCATGTGCAGCCGGCTCCAGTTATTATTCTGTGTGGTCCTTAGACCTTTGTACATGACAATGACATACAAATATACAGTACTGTTTCATCAAGACATTTATGACATAAAAGACATACAAATATATACAGTAGTTTCAGAAAAACAGATCATAAGAAAATATATATACATTCGAAGGGCAAGAAATGTATGGAGGGGGTTGGGTGGGTGGGGGTGGGGGGTGGTTTGGACATTTACCGGGGCCAGTTTCTAATTGCAGCCACCCGTAGGTGCTCTTTGAGAGCGGTTTTGAAGGAGGGTAGGGATTCACATTCTTTTACGGCTGTGGGTAGGGCGTTCCACATTATTGTGGCATAATTGCAAAAACGTGTTTAGTCCCTTGTTTGAGTCGAATCTGGGTTGAACATGATTTGTTCAATCCACACAATGCTCTGCAAATGTACATGTATGCTGCTTTTACAGTGCTGCCTTCCTTTGAGCAGAACACTTATCATACCTACTAGGGGTGGAACGGCAGTGGGGAAGGGGGGGTATATTGACAAGGCTTGACAACAGAGGTTTAAAGATAACTTCACGTTTATTAGCTGTTCGTTTATATTATATCATCAGGGCTTCTCCAGGTTCCAATGCTTTGTTACTGTTGACTATTTACTTCCTGGTGTCAAGTTGATTAGGTACCATGCAGTGAAAAACGGCATAAGAGAATACTTCATAATGTTTCATGCAATTAAAAAGTTAATATATATTTAGTACACATGATTTATTTATTTTAAACTAACTTTTCCTTTTTGATAAGAACGTCTAGTGCTTGTTGAGCATATGCATACTCTGTGCATCCCCTTAACAATTGTGTGTATTGAGCTGTACTGTATTGTACCCATTCTGCAATCTGTTAATAAGTTCAATCAATCAATACTTTATGTTGATGGCCTTTGTCTATAATGTGGCCACAAAAAATTGAATTATTTTGTTTGTTTGCACTAAGTTAATACTTTGACAAATGTTGCCTATATTTTTCAGTCAGTTCGGTCTTTGTGTGCCAGTTCGGTCTTTGTATTTAAGACAAACCGCTGTAAACCTTATTTTTTACAAAATAAATGAGAAGCATGTTTAAATCAGCAATGCCCCTCTTGCTGTACCAACATCTCTCCTAGCTCTAACCGGTCACTGTCAAAATAATGTGCCTGATGTCAAACTGCCTCATTCTTTCAGTTTTTGCATGACTACGTCCTTGAGAATAACTGAAAAGTTGGATTATTTTTAAGCTATATATCTTATGCTGATGTATGGTATTTTTGGAGTGTTACATTAAAAAAATTTAATTAAAAATTAAAACGTATATTGAACCGAACCGAAAACCGTTAAACCAAAACCGTGATACGAACCGAACCGTGAATTTAGTGAACCGTTCCACCCCTAATACCTACCTATGCAATGTACGTGGTCGAGCACTTCACAAGTGGCATTGTAGCGGTTGCGTGGGCAGGACACCGTCATGCAGCTTGTGGAATTTTTGCACTTGTACAGCGAGGGGTCAAGTTGCCAGCAGAACTGACAGGTGATTGAGAGAGAGAAATTGGCCTGTTGCTGTCCAGATTCCCCCTGTGCAAAAACAAACAAACAAAACACCCCGTCACTACTGAGAGCAACACCGTCTTGGTTGTAGGGGTGCAACAATTCAACTCAACCAAAATATGATGTGTCCACATATGTATATTTTCAACACAGATCAATTGTATTCATTTCAATACATTTTTTTTTAAGCCTGTCAATTGATTATTTTCTTTTAACGTATTAATCACATTAATCACACTGGGTTAACGCATGTAAAAAAAATACGTAGCACAAATAAATAGCTCCTTCAGACAATTTCTGTTAACAATACTGCTACCTATAGCATAATTAGCAAGGATAGCGTAGCTCGACCTGTGTAACATTACACTTTGACGATTTCAAAAGGGGGCTGATGCAAAGTCACCTCAAAAGTGGCGTTGGTAAGATTCCACAGAAGAAGTCAGAGAAGTGATGTCTCACCCCTGCTTGAAATAGTTTGACTTGTCTGTGTTAGCAGCAATAGAGCACTGTTCAAACCGTAGCCATCATGGGTAACAATTCTCTCAGTGGCAAACTAACAATAAAAAATTGTGTTATGTGAGAGACAAATGATTTATACCAGTGGTTCCAAAATCATATACCTTCCATTTAAGGAGAACTATGGCCAATTTCATACAGCTATGATTATTCTAGTCTAACCATAGATAGTCAAACATCTTTGTGAACACAAAACTCTCCCAAATCCCAAAACGAGTGCTAAAACTCAAATGTGTAATGTCATCAGGTATAAAGTCTGAAGCTGCTCCATATACAATGAATTGGGTTAAGGTGACACTGAGATCACCCAGGGGAATGTTCAGAGTATATGGGTAGATATGGGTAGATCCGAGAACACTACAATATAATAATTCTCATTTGAGTAGAAAACAAAAAGAAAACAAGCATTCTTCCAATTCTTCTTTAACACTTTGAGTGCCAACGACGCTATATGTCTTAGTTCATGCCGACCGTTGAATGCCAGCAACGACATATAGCGTTTGTTTGTCGTTTCTTTTTTTATTAGCGATTTGAATTCATATTTCATCAATCTAGTCTCACGTTAGTGCAGCAACCTCTCTCTGAGCTCCATTGGGAAAATACCGCCCCCTATCGTCTCTCCCTGTGTAACTGCACCCCTTTGGATTAGACTGATGGGGGGGGGGGGGGGGATCCAGTTTCCTCATTTTACTTATCCGGCAAGCCATCCGGAGAGATCCAAGTCTTCGCCGACCCTCAGAACAGCGTGGAATCTGTATTTCCAGTACCCAGCGCTGAATCAATAAACGCGATCGATATTTGGAATGGCGATCAGGAATTGGAATAATCTTTTTGGAGAACATCTGATCTGAGGTAAGGAATCTATTTTACCAGTTTTAGGATAATCTGATCGGTTTTCACAGAGATATCAGCGTGTGCCATATGTGTGTGTGTGTGCGCTGATCAGGAAATGAGACTCGATTTTTCAGCTTGCTTCTCTAGCGTGCATAAGTACACATATACTATCGATAATCTAGCGTTTATTTGAAAACGATTCATAAATAGGCCGAATTTTTTTTTGTGTATTCCAGAATATTCCAGTAAAGGCCGTTTATCACAGAATCTTTATATTTTCCTGAAACTTTCAAGAAAACGAGGGTTTTTCAAAATGGTATAAAACGGAAATTAACCGATTAAAAAACAATCCGTTTCGACAATGTTGACTGCAAACAAGTCATTGATAAGCGACGGCCAGATTAGACACATAGCCATAATTTAAGACATACCGTAGTTTATGCGTTCACAGCGCTATCATTGAAGTGGGTGCTGGCATTCAACCATGTTTTGACCATGTTCACCAGTGGCATCCAAAGTGTTAACACTTTAATCGCCGTTGACGCTGGAACACGTCATTCCCCGCCATGCTCATTCTGCCGAAGACGCTGGACAGCGTCTTTGATATCAATATTTCAAAAATCTGTGATTGAAATCATATTTCTCCCCCGGAGACATGAGATGTACTGGTGAGCCCCTATCAACTCTAACGGTTCAAGAGCGCCATCTGGTGGCCGATCGGCGGATCGCCCAGGGAAGAAACAGGAAGTGGAAGCTGGTGCTCATTTCAATTTGGTTCGATCACTCGGTAATAGTCCCAGGACTCGAGCTGATCACGACGGATAGTGATCCGTTACCAATAACTCGATAAACAACATGATTTGGACGTATATACTATTATACAACCTGGAAATGGATCGGATATTTCGACATCCCATAATAGAAAAAATTCTGTTCCACACTCATCTCCCAACGGCGAGAGGAAGCTACGGTGAGTTTCAGCGTTATTTTGTAATGTCTTCTATACTAACTGCTCTAATGATCATATCACCCACACTAGATGAATGATATAACGTTGCCCACGGAATTATAAACGACCCCCCCCCATCCGGTCATCATCAGATCATACGTAGTAACTTCTAGAAGTACGTCCATTTGAAATTTTTTATCTCGCACAGATTCCTACCAAACTGTATTTGATCATCAATATAATGCATTTAGGGCTATAAATCAAGTTCTGGAGAAAGCTGCAGAAAACGATAAAAACATACTTATACTTTAGACCGTATTTTAGTATGAATATGTGAATGAAAAAGTATAACGTTGCTACACCCTGAACAATAGATATAAGACGTTGAATGGGCCATAGTAATGTCAATTTAGCAATACAATTTTAAAAGTTATAGCCCTGCAAAGAAGGGGAACTTCTCCATGTTAAATAGGGCTGGCGAGGGATGGTAAATTATGAATTTAACCCCGGCGATCAAAGTGTTAATTCCACCATGCCATGTACTGTAGCACTATCCCTCTCCCAGTATCGTCTGGCGGCCTGCAGATGGATACTATTCTCTCAACCAGCGCTCTCAACCAATGCAATAGAACCATTTTGATTGACAGTCGATTCGGCCAATTACGTCACACCGCAAGCACCCACCTCCTGCTGTTCTTACCACCAATCGGCAAGTGTTTATTCATTTTCTACTTCCGGGCATGCCGCCATTGATCTGCTTGCGAGAACCACAACAAGCTAATACGTTAGCTGCCCGCCGACCAGTGCTCCACAAGATGACCAAACGAGACACAATGATTTTACTGCAACAAATGTTATAATAAAACAAAGCCTTTCTATACATTTGTCTGGTTGAAAACTTTATTAACAGATTGCAGAATGGGTAGTTGGGTACGGAATGAGCAACGGAATGGAACTGAGCTATGAATGGAGTAATGCCTTGCTTACTTGCTATCTTCGGGTAAATAATATGCTGATGTTATTGAACGTGTAACACTAACTATATAACGTTAATGCCACAAAACGAATGTTTGTGTCATTTTAACAGCAGATACTTTCTTAAATGCCATCTTCCCGAGAGAGGCGTGTTGACGAGGAGCTGTGATGGGTTCGCTTGGTTGTGTTATTAATAGCATTGAACAGCTAACCGAAAGCTAGCGTTAAAGGTTTAGCCATAACGTTACATTGGCTAAAGTTGGGGCTATTCATAATCCAGCAATGGCTGCAGACCTGCAAGCAAAGTACAGCAAGTTGGCAAAGGAGTATTCCAACGTAAATCACATTTTCACCAGTAACGTTAGTCTTCCATCTCCCGGTATCTCATGCTAGCTAACCTAGCTCATGTTAACGTAGTCACTGAGCGACCACCTCACGTACACAATTAATGACATGTTGCGGACAGCCATATCGGTGACAATGTTTAGCTTTTAGTGCCAAATGATAAGAGTCTGAAGCGGAGTCTCAAAAGAGAATGTTGAATATTTAGTAGTAACTTTGATGCAGTAGCTTGTGTGTGTGGGGGGGACTGGGGGCGGCGTTGTGCAGGACGCGACTGAATTTATCGGCTACTGCCATCGGCACACTCGAGCTTATCGGCCGATAGGCCGATTGCAGTCAACAAGGCACTTATCGGCCGATACAGATACCCGACCGATACATCGGTGCACCCCTAATGGAGAGGTTCTCTTAAGTTGCCAAAATGATCACAAAAGTACGTCACTCATCCTTAACACTTCTGGCGCCAACAGCAGAGGGCGCTGATGGCCCTTCAGTGCCAGTGCTTTATCCAATGTAGGATAGGACTTATTTGCGAGTGCTTAAAATATATCAAATATAATAGCAATAGATCTAAATAACACAGTGATCGTCAATGAGTTACTTCCAGTCAACATGCACGAAACAGATAATTTTGTCATACATACATTTCCGTTTTATACCGTGATGAATATGAATATATTTCTAGAGCGTTCTGTCTCATCTCAATAAACTCCAGCAAATCGAGCTTCAATGTATTTTGTTAGAAATCGTGCCATTTGTCGCTTGATTTATGAATCGTTTTCAAATAAACGCTAGATTATCGATAATATATGTGTCATCATGGGCGAACAGAAGCGGGGTCTGAAAAATCGCTTCTCCGTACTTTGGTCGGCGCGAACCGCGCACACACACAGCGCCGGCGGTGAAAGGAACATCTGATTAACCCAAGATTCCTAACATAGAAAAGCAAAAAGATTAATCCAATTCCTGATCGCCATTCCAAATATTGATCGCGTTTATTGATCCAACGTTATATATCCAAAACACATAATACACGCTGCTCCGAGTGTCCCCAGTCAATGTGTTATAACGATATTGCATGCCCGAGAAGTAAAACCTGGACCGGACCTCTTAGATCGATGCACAGCCCCAGCCAGAGGGATTCCAATGATGTGCAATACCATCCGGGAGACGTTAGGCGGCGGTATTTGCCCTTTGCGAGCTCAGACCCATTCCCAATGATAACGTTAGGCTGGATGGATGAAAAATGATATAAGAAATATCGATTAAAACCAGAGATATCTCGGGTCTTGGCGCCCAGAGCATGGCGAGTTGACCCGAGAAATCTCGGGGTTGGCCTCCAAAGGGTAAAACTGGAAGCGCGTTTTCGTACACCCGAATTTGCATACAGACACTCCCCCGCCAGCTCCTTATAAGGTGAGGACCGTGTGCAAAGCGGAAGCGAGAGGCTCAACATTTCATCTCTGCTGTGCCGACCCCCGTATTCAACAGGTAGCGTGGAAGCAATTTGCGACTGATCAAAATTCGATTAGATTCAAATGTATTGCCATCATACAGCACAAGTACAATACAATGAAAATAAGTTTGGAATCTAACCAGAGTACAAATGTAACAGTAAAGTGCAATAGTAACATACAATGCACAGGTGATTAAACTGGGTATAGCATATATAAATACTAGTAAGTAATAGTAATAGTGCGTTTTATTTGGGTAGCTGCAAGCGCTTCCATCACCACCGCGGTCCTCTCCTGGCTGTTAGCAAACCTCTCCAGGCTCTTGGTGACCCTCTCCTTGGGCTGCCCCCCATCCACCAGCGGTGCCCCTCAGCCCCCCGCCTACCAGCGTTGCCCTCCACCTAACATTCCACTGCTCATCTTGCCCAGACAACAGACGTGCTGTCCAAGTCCGACAGCGATTAATTGCATGGATGTAGGATGAATAAAGCCTTCAAACATGAATTTGACTTACTTGATTTTGTCCCTATTATTAGATACAGTTTACAATTTCTCTCAAGAACTAAACACGTCACTTCAGTAATACTCAAACAAGGGTGTCAGAGAATACGTGCGGCATCGCTGGTGGACGGTCGGGCTGAGGGCCACCGCTGGTGGACGGGGGGCAGAACATTTGATTAGATTCAAATATATTGTCGTCATACAGCACAAGTACATCGCTGCCCCCCGTCCACCAGCGGTGCCCTTCAGCCCAACCGTTCACCAGCGGTGCCACACGTGCACCCACTGCCCGTGGCAACATGGTCAGGTTTTGATCCTTTGATCTTTTTCCTTTGATCCCAGTTCTATACGATCAGCCGGAGCCCTCTAGTTCATGAATATGCAAATCATGCCCTGTATGCCCTAGAAGTGATAAAAGTTATATTTTGGGGGTGAGTTTTTAATTCAGCTCTGCATGGGGAAAAAAGGTTCCGCATGTGCGTTCTGTTAGTGGTTAACGTAACGTTGTATTCGTTCGGTACACACATTTTTAACGAGACAAAGATTGTCGTAATTATTATTATTATAATTATTTAATTCCGAGGATGTCTGTAGAATCAATGTGAACGCAATCATCATTGTTACAAAGGGTCAGATTAAACCGAATATATATATTTATTGCCTGAGATCCCATGTATAATATTTGTATATCGTTTGATGTCCCTTGTATATTCTTTGTACATATACACGGAATATCCCTTTACCTGGTACAGGACAGACCATAATATTCGTTCTCCTATTGGAAGCGATCCCCTAGGCGCCACGGCCATACCCCCAATGTCTAGTTCAAAGTCACCGCTAAGACATGTCTGGACATGCCCGGTTCTGCGCAAGAATACGAGACAGAAATAAGGCTGGTACTAGATTGTTCACCTTACGTATAAATACGTCGCAGGTGGATACAGCAGTTAGTTACCCAATAAGTTGAAGCCTCACACCACGATACAACGTGCTGTGAAGTGGGCCCGTTTTGCCCCGAAATAGAGCCTTGAGACCGCGTGCGAATTGATAGCTGAAGTGTCAGAGTTTAACAATGGATCGTCGAGTTCGACCTATTCTATTATTAAGTAATAGTCTATTATGTATAGTGTATCGTGCGGCTACCGTTCTACAGTGACCAGCATTACCAACGTTTCATCGTACCGAGCTAGTGTGCTTATCCAGGCTGGGCGGCTTAACCTGGTGCCGTCATCCGAGGAGCCCTAGACGAGAACCGTGTGGATATGTACACTGGATAACCTACCCGACGACTACAGAGCCCTTTTCGGCTGGATTATATTTGCTTTGGTCCTGTAGCTGTTGGAGCGGAGAATCGTCTACACCCACTGTTGTGTGGGATTTACCCTGTGAGGAGCACCGTCGAGCCCGCCTCTAGTACTCTGAGGCTGGCTAGCTTTCCTCCATGCGGCACTGCATACCGGAGAATAGCTGTTGTTTGTCTACGGATCAAGGGATTATTGCACTGTCTCCTGTACCTGGAGTCTCCTTATTCCTCGTTGACCCAGACTTTCTGCTACCGACAAATCCTCTCCCCTGCTGGCTTACAACCGGAGGGACCCCTTTAGTATCTCCAGCTGATCTACTAGTGTACCATATATAATTCTTATGATACAGGTGGTATTAATTATCTCCTGCGTAATATGCTCATGGACTTACGCTCTTGACCTATTCATGCACATTCTTCGCCTTACAAGCGCAACTCTCAATCTTGATAAGTAATGTAAGATAATCTTTGTGCTGCTAATAAATATTCTTCTAAACAGTATTTCTTGTGAAGCCGTGTTATTGTGGGTGTGTTCATCTCATATACCTGTGTACTGTATGGCCAGTAGTAATGTACATAACGCAGTAGTGGTTTAATGATACCATACTTATTCAATACAGTCAGGGAATTGTACCCCTCAGTTACAATCATGATTCCTGCCAAATAAAGCCCTTAAGAACACGGTGCACACCAGTCTGTCCGACTTATGACTGCTCTTCCGTGCTCGTAAATCGTGCTCTTAGCTACGAGCGAATCCCCAAGAAGGAACCGTTCGTGAATGCCAAAATCAGCCCGAAAAGGTGGCTATGTGGACCTACGATGAAATTTGCTCTTAACTTTTGTCGTAAGTCCATTGGTGCATGAGGTCCAATGACACAAAGACTGTCCCTTGAAGATGACTCACTATGCAGTGGACGCCTCTCCTGGGCTTGCAGGCGAAGGAGGCTGGCTTCCCGTAGCTACAGTTGTGGTGATAGTTGCAGTGAAGGCAGTCGGCTGGTAGGCGACTGCACAGACCGCCACTGGGACATTTAGCGACATCACTCTCATCATCTACCGGAGATTCTGCAATGACAGTAAATGTAAAAAATACATACATACAAAAAAAACATGACTAAAGGTTTGATTTCCATTTCTGTAACTGGGTAGCAGGTGCCGAAGACCAGGGAACAATATTTAATTGGATTAAATTAAGACGAGCCCCTGACAAAAGAATAATTTTTAAAAAAGAAGTCTGGTTTTAGGATGATTTGGATGGCTAATCCAATAGTTAATTCTGTAAAATTGCATTTCCCAAATGATTGTGTCCTCGTAAATCATCCAAAATGATCTCTTTAAATCTAGTGCTTTTCAAGTTTTCAAACAAAGTTTTCGGACTATAAGCCGCGGCTTTTCCCCACATTTTTCGACCCTGCAGCTTATATAACGGTGCGGCTTATATGTGACTCGACGTGACCAAACCCGAAAATGTAAAAATCTAAATATTGCTTTTTTGACTGCATTGAAATGTTATTTATCTGTTCCCTTATTTGCTAAACTTAATACAACTTGTAAATGAGTTAATTCTTGTTATTTGTCCGACAGTATTGTGTCCCAATGCTAATTACATATGGTAATTAAACATTAAAACACCTGCGGCTTATAGTCCAGTGCGGCTTATATATGTACACATCATTCAATTTAGCTGCTGCGGCTTATATTCAGGTGCGGCTTATAGTGCGAAAAGTACGGTAGTCATTTAGCTGACACTTTTATCCAAAGTGACTTACAAGTTTTGTACAACAAGACAGCAGGAAGGGTACAACTCTATCAGCTGAGTAACAATGTTGAGTGTTGAGTGCTACAGTGTAGGTTAGTCGATTAGGACAAGTGCATGACAGTAAGGTTAGTTAGTCGATGGCGAAAGACTGGGCGAGTTTCGGCTGTCCTAACTGTGGTGGGAAGTTCGTTCCACCATTGTGGGGCAAGGACAGAGAATAGGCGACTTCTCTTTGATGACCCTCCCGGAGCTCGGATAGGAGTAGGTCTGAGGCGGCCAGAAGATGCAGAGCATAGGGGTCTTGAGGGTGTGTAGTTAGAGACCATTGACCGGAGGTAGGCGGGAGCCGTTACCTTCGCTGCACGATATGCCAGGTTGAGGGCCTTGAAGCGGATTCGTGTGGCAATGGGGAGCCAGTGCAGGTCCCTGAGAAGGGGGGTGACATGGGCCTACTTCGGTAGTTGAGATCAGGCGGGCCGCTGCGTTCTGAATGAGTTGAAGAGGCTTGGTGGCAGTGGTTGGAAGGCCAGCAAGCTGTGCGTTGCAGTAGTCGAGGCAAGAGATGACTGTTGATTGGACGAGGAGTTGGGTAGCTTCTTTTGTCAGGAAGGGGCGGATCCTTCTGACGTTGCTCAGGAGGAATCTGCAGGTTCTGGTTGTCGCTGCGATGTGAGCGGAGAAGTTCAACTGGTCGTCAAGGACAACACCAAGGTTCTTGGCGGTCGGGGACGCGGTCACAGTTGCATTCGACTGTGATGGAAAGGTTGGTCAGGGGGGAGGATTTGGTCGGCAGGTGAAGCAATTCTGTTTTGCTTAGGTTCAGTTTGAGGTGGTTGGTCGTCATCCAGGCGGAGATGTCAGACAGACAGGCAGAGATCCGCTCAGAGACGTGGATATCTGAGGGAGGGAAGGAGAGGAATAGTTGAATATCATCGGCATAGCAATGATACGAGAAGGCATGAGACGTGTGATAATGTTACCCAGATATTTAGTGTAGAGGGAGAAGAGAAGGGGTCCTAGGACCGAGCCCTGGGGGACACCCGTCCGCAGGGGGCGGGTGGCAGACAGGGTCCCTCTCCATGACACTTGGTAGGAGCAGTCATTGAGGTGAGATTATCTCTTATAGAATGACCTCCTAGAATCTAATCAGTCAGGATTCAGGACAGGTCACTCTACAGAAACGGCCCTCATTGCTGTCACAGAGGCACTTCACTTAGCAAAAGCGAAAGGCCTCTCCTTTGTAGGGCTGTCTTAAATACTTCGAAGCTTCGTTCGATGGCACAAGCTTCGAACATTAAAAAAAAAAAAAAGTAAAAAAAAAATATATATATATATATATAATTTTTTTTTTCAAAAAAAAAATCTAAATTTTTTTTTTTTAGTTCGATTTGTGTGTGTGTGTGTGTGTGTGTGTGTGTGTGTGTGAGTGTGAACTACCCATCCCAGTTAGGACAGCCGAATCCCGTCCAATCTTTCGCCGTCGACTAAAGACTCACTTCTTCAACCATTATCTGAAATGATAAAAAAAAAAAAAAAAAAAAATCTAACCGTGACTAACCTTACTGTCATGCACTTGTCATAATAAACTAACCTACACTGTAACACGCAACACTTGATGAACATTGTTACTCAGCTGATAGAGTTGTACCCTTCTTGCTGTCTTGTCGTACAGAACTTGTAAGTCGCTTTGGATAAAAGCGTCAGCTAAATGACTAAATGTAAGTGTGTGTGTGTGTGTGTGTGTGTGTGTGTATGTGTGTGTGTGTGTGTGTGTGTGTGGGCGCGCCTTGTAGAATTCCACACATAAGAAAGAAAGATACTGGGATGAATAAACAAAATAGGAAATAAAATGTAGAAATGCATGCAATACATAAATAAATATGAATCTCCATATATGAAATATAACATTTAGATAAGGTGCTACTGAGATGTTTTGGTGAGTTCTTTGTTTTTTTGTGGAAGTTGCCCTTCTTAAAAATGCATGAACATTCACTGATAATTGGTCTGTAGTGGAGTCTACAAGGTCTACATTGCCGGACCATGTAGAATCCGGACCTTGTAGACTGACATAATTCTGTGCATAGTTTAGTCTACACAGGCCATATTTCAAATAATCAAAATCTTACTTCATTCATCTTAAACATTCTTGATTTGGGGGATTGGTAGTTCCCATGAAATCTGAAGTTGTTCAAACGACAACAGCGATCCACCTTGAATTAAATCACACAGCCGAGTGAAACCTTGTTGGGTGCGTCACAGTCACGAAAGGGGCTACTTATTTAATTAATCCAACCCACTTTATTTATAGAGCACATTTAAAAACAACAAAGTTTACGAAAGTGCTGTACAAGTCCCACAACATAAGATAAAAAAAAATAATAATAAATATTAAAAAAAAAAAAAAAAAAAAAAAAAAAAAAAAAATTTTGAAGCTTCGAATTAAAATCGAAGCTCGGCCCCGAAGCTTCGATTGCCAAAAAAAGCTTTGAAGGTCAGCCCTACTCCTTTGTCCAGATTCTCCTAGAACTATTTGCAGCCTTCGACAGAGTCAACCATCAGATCTAGGCTTGGGCGGTATGACGGTATTACGGTATACCAGGGTATTTAGAAATCCCGACGGTATTGAAAATCAATACTGTCGTCAAAATCACAGATGCGTTTCAGTTTATATTACACTGAAACGGAGTTTTGACTGGTTCGTTGTAGTGCACACACGCGCCGGCAGAGGGCGAGACCAGTCCTCACTAGTGGAGCGAGCCGCAGAGCTGGTTGTCTACACACAGGAGGAGGAGGAGGGGAACCCCGCTTCAGTGGGGGAAATTAAATGAGACACGCTTACTGTTGCTGGTGCTGCGGGCTAACTGGCTATTCTGAGAGCTAACTGTTGTGTATGTGGAGCGTTGTGGTAACGAGAGTGTGTGTTGTTGTTGTGCACTGGTGGAGCAAGCAAATAAACGGTAAAACGTTACATCGCAGTCCGGGATCGTTTTTGAATACACAATACTAACGTTACTAGTACTAGGGTGCTGTGGGCTCCCGGCTACCATTCTGAGAGCTAACAATAGTAGTACGAGGGTGCTGTGGGCTCAAGGCTACCATTCTGAGAGCTAACGTTACTAGTACTAGGGTGCTGTGGGCTGCCGGCTACCATTCTGAGAGCTAACGTTACTAGTACTAGGGTGCTGTGGGCTCCCGGCTACCATTCTGAGAGCCAACGTTACTAGTACTAGGGTGCTGTGGGCTCCCGGCTACCATTCTGAGAGCTAACGTTACTAGTACTAGGGTGCTGTGGGCTCCCAGCTACCATTCTGAGAGCTAACGTTACTAGTACTAGGGTGCTGTGGGCTCCCGGCTACAATTCTGAGAGCTAACGATAGTAGTACTAGGGTGCTGTGGGCTCCCGGCTACCATTCTGAGAGCTAATGATAGTAGCACTCTGATGCTGCGGGCTAACTGGCCATCTCCGTGATTTGTTTACTTGGTAACACAGGTTTCCACACCCCGCCCCCCCCAGCTGATGAAAATGAAAGTCATACCGTCATATACCGTATACCGGGGT
This sequence comes from Notolepis coatsorum, assembly GCF_963971535.1. NCBI lineage: Eukaryota > Metazoa > Chordata > Actinopteri > Aulopiformes > Paralepididae > Notolepis > Notolepis coatsorum. The sequence continues at coordinate 56,562,670 of NC_140184.1, read as the reverse complement.
ATTAGGTCATCAAGGTATGACGGTATGAAAAAAATTATACCGCCCAAGCCTAATCAGATCCTCCTCACGTCCCTCGCAGGAATGGGAGTGGCTGGCTCTGCGCTGACATGGCTGACATCATAGCTCAAAGACCACTCCTACCAAGTGTCATGGAGAGGGACCCTGTCTGCCACCCGCCCCCTGCGGACGCGTGTCCCCCAGGGCTCGGCCCTTGGAATCAAGAAGTGCCTCTGTGACCGTAATGAGGGCTGTTTCTGTGGAGTGACCAGTCCTGAAGCCCGACTGATTAGGGTCTAGGAGGTCATTCTGTAAGAGATAATCAGTGAGTTGGTTGGATACAGCACGTTCAAGTGTTTGAGAAAGGAAGGAGAAGAGAGACAGGACGATAGTTGCCTATGACGGTGGGGTTCATGGTTGGTTTTTTTATGAGCGGTGTGACTCTGGCTTGTTTTAGGGAGGTGGGGACCACCCCCGAGTTGAGGGAGGAGTTGATGTCAGACATCCTAAAATCCAGACTTGTACATTGCCATTTTCTTCCCCAAGGCACTACAAAATGTCATTGTTACTACAATTACTATAATGTTGTTTTGCAGCGTTACCTTAACTCATTCACGGCCAATCGCGTAATATTCCGTGTTTGCTCGCCAAAAATGTAATATTACGTTTTTTCTTTTATTCGATTTTAATATCAATATTACACTCACGGACCTATATGTTACCGCTGAAAGCAATACTGAGACCCCGAGAGTGCAGTACCGGCCAGATCCTAGGCAGTTTCATCATGATACGATACGATATCGATTCTTTGGACAACGATACGATATTTGCCGATATCACAAAGTCTGCCACGATACGATACGATTAGATTCAGGTGCCTGCGATCGATATGAGGCGATATTAACCCATTTAACACAATCAGTCACATTTAGATCAACAAAAAAAAGGCTACGGAAATATCAATTGACGTTTTTATTTTTGAGCTGTTCCAGACATTTAAATGAAAAACAATCTATTGTTTTTAATACAAATAGACTTCCTGTTCACTGTAAAGTGCCACGTTTTTATATATTGAGCTTTAAACTTTAAGTAAAATGTTTTGGAACTCACAACACGCAAGCTAAAACCCCTTCCTCTCCCAAACTGTTCCTACAATTGTTTTATGTTGCATGATGATCATGAATACATTTATTTTTAAATATCAACATTATCTGTCCATCCTCAGTAACACACACACACAGAATGCCCCTCCCCCAGTCCCCCACAGAAAGGTAGAATGCCCCGCCCCCCCTCCTTCCCCTCTCCTCTCTCCTGTTCTCTCTCACGGTTAGCTGCTTAGCTTAGTTAGCTTAAGCAGCCAACGCAGATCTGCCCACGCGACGTGGGCATAAAGGAATGGCAACGATGCAAAGCATGTTAGATGCATTTGACCCGTTGCGGGGAAAAACTGCACAGACTTATATCGGGTCGCAAAATAGACACTCTGTAGCGCTGTTCTGCTGTAATGTCTACACAGAGTTTCAGACTACTGGGCGCGGGCAGATATGACTCGCCGGATTTTCAAAATAAGAGTATCGCAATATGAATCGATCTTTTTACGTTGCATCGATCCTATTTGATTATTGATAATAGATCGATATACCCCTAACGTATACATGAAAAGATTTACTCTTTTTTGCATGTTGGACGGGAGATAGTGACTGTCAAATGACCATAGTATTGTCTCCATAGCTATAATATAGAATATAGATATAGCTCGGAAAACATCGTGACGCACAGTGAAAGTGACTGTCTTTTAGCGCGGCACCGTGAGAACGGGATGTGGATAATGGCTGGCGCTGAAAGTGTTAAGATAAGTGTAATATAAATATCTTACTTTATTTGAAAACGACCTAGTTCATCTAACAGCAACATAGTAAGAGTCATTGGAGCTCTTGGAAGTGATGTTCCCTTTGTTATCTCGCCTTTTGTACCAGACTGTCCAATTCCATTATGGAAATTAAAGGAGAAAATTGGCCAGTGGTACCAAACACCATGCAAATTGGATGGGAAGAACTGAAATAGCAGCCTCTGTATCTTCACACATAGTGGTGGCAGGAGAGTAGTAATCCTTTATATTTCCTTTCAACCCTCAGGGACTCACGTGTCCCATACTTTGCGTGAGTGGCGAAACTACACTCTAAAGTCCTAATGAGATGTAAAGACACTGGTCTTTACTGTGATAACGACTTGACAGAATTAAAGCAATTTTTTACGTGAAACATTTTTAAAACCCTGTAAATACAATCCAAAGAGAAAGTGTGAAGTAATCATTAAGGCGTCGCAAAGGCTGTGTGAGGCCGAAACATGTTGGCCTGTTTTTATTGTTCCATTATGAACTAGCCTACTAATTTTTTTTTTACTTTTGGAAGAGTGCCTTGGATTCACTTTTCCTGTTTTATGATGCATTTCCCTCCTTGGACCAAAGAGCAGCACAGCTTTGCTTCTTCAGCATTAGAACGCTGTAGCCCTCCTCTATATGTGCTTTTTATATGATGTGAAATGTTGAGCCTCCCCACCTCAAAGAAGTTTAACTAAAATGGTACAAGGGGAGTGAACACTTTTTATGCATTCAACATCTCAAAATTATTTTTGACTTTGATAGAAGGGAACAATTTGTGTAGCTCTCAGTAAAAAGTCTTTATTATTTTTGTAGCAGAAAATGTGCAAAAAGTCAATGAGGGTGAAGCAAGTTTCTTGAGCAATTGGACATGTTATGTTATTATTTTATCGATTCCTTCATAATTTAGTGTCCATGAGTAGGGGTGGAGTAAATTGACAGCGGACTGATTAAGACAAGTGTTCCACACAGACTAACTGTGTTAGTGCTCCTCCAAATGTCCCAGGTTTTCACATTTACAATACTATTAGGGGTATAACGGTACACAAAAATCACGGTTTGGTATGTATCACGGTTCAGGTTCATTTGACTTGACTCCGAGAGACAGCCCCTTCTTAATCTAGCACCAATTCCTCCTCACGCACTCAGAGCGGGTGTGTGTGGTGGGGGGGTACAGAGGTGCGTTGCTCATGGGACAGGGTTGCACGATGTGCAACCAAGCTTTTGTGAGCAGAAGCGTGTGCATGCACATGCACGGATATGTGCGCGCGTGCACACAGGATTGCGCTGCACTCGACTGATGCGCCAACTCGCTAAGTACCCCTGGCGACTTTGCATATCAATAGCGCTGGTCGTCAGGTGTGTTCAAATACGTTCTCAGATACATTCACACAACTTGTGAATGAAATGTGTTACATTTCATTCGTAGAGGAAATTAGTCTGTGCTTATGCGAGGGAACATTTATGCACATGCGCAGGCGCGCGCGGGAGAGTGGCGTCATTAGCGTGCGTGCAACCAGTTTTGATATCAGCAACGCAACACTGGGGGGGGGTAGGTAGGTCTTCTAGTTCTGGCTTGTCGTTTGTGTTCGCCATACTATAGACATGTTTGCTGTTTACAAACATACCGTGTTCGAACCAATCAGCAATACCAACTGAGTCACGTGACCCGGACAAGCTTCTGCGCTAAAAGAATACAACAGGGCTCTATGAAGATACCATGGCACTCCCCTGACTAAAAGTTGTTTCAAACGAAAACAGCTGGATGCCGTTTTGCCAAATCAGTAGGGCTGTACAGAATAGTTCGAAGCTTCATTCATGACGTTGACATTCAAATTCTAATTCAACATTCAAATTTTTATTGTGTGTGTCTATTCATTCTGTTTAAACCAAGTTGCAGATAAATATTAGGCTACAGGCTGACCCCTATTAGTCGTAGTCAACTGCCAACCTCTTAGTCAAATGCAAAAAAAAAAAAAAAACGTATTATAAATATATATTTTTTTTTAAACATTTTTTTTTTCATTCTTTCCAAAAGAAAAGAGGCCTAGAAGCGTGGCTAACGCTAATGGCACGCATACCAGAGGCTAACTGCCTAAGAAAACAGGCACAGAAAGAGGATTTCACCCATCTAATGAACACACTAGACAAATATCAAGATGTATCCATCAGTGGACCAATTGCATGCTTTTGCAGAGGACAAGAAGCCTTCAGTTTCTCATTTTCTTTTTTTTCATAGTCGACTAATAGTCGATTATCGGCTAATTTCGGCCAATCAAAGTCGACTATCCAAATCCTTATTCGGGGACAGCCCCTATAGTATATGACTCATCAAAATACTCAAACTCATAAATATTAAATATAAATGATGTAGCCTATCTGCATCCGCTTGGAGCTCGGCGCTCCAAGAAGTCACCATCACTTTCGTACCAACCGTGCCCTTATTGGATTATTTATGTTGACGAAACTGACGAGTTATATTCATTAAAGAAAGTTTATTTCATTTTTGTTAAGACTAATTTAATCAGATTAATCACTTTATTCAAATTGAGGATTTTGTTTGAGGATTATTTTTTTATTTTTATGATTGTCATAAAATATGACGACAGACATTCGAAGCTTCATTCGAAACCTTCAATAGAAGCTTTGAATGTAAAAAAAAAAAAAACATTCGGTACAGCCCTACAAATCAGCATCGCTGTGAGGGTCTTTCACTTTTTACATAATCTAGCTTTGGCATGGATTGATTGTTTAGATTACTAGCATAGCTAACAAATGCAAATATATTGTAGTCTGCCCCGTTGTTCTGACCAGGATTACGTTCCTTTCTGCCCCGGTGATGCGTGTGCACACTGACGTATATGGCGAACAGGTCTATGAGGCGAGTCAATATATGGTTTAACCCCCAAAAAATTGATACAAAAGGTTTTTCAATGGATTCTGGTAGTATTGGGCGTGCTAAATAACATACTAAAAGTCGACCAAAATCGACCCCTCCGAAAGCCGTCATTTCCATGGCGCCGGGGCGATTAAAATGGCTATATCTCAAATTAAGAAAATGATCAACTGATTCTGGTACCTCTGGGCATGCTCACTAACATACTAACAATCTAGGAAAATACACCTTCCAGAAAGGCTTCATTTTCAAGATGGCGTCCAAAATTGCGGCTGGCCAAGCTTAAAATGGCTATATATGTCAATATAAAAATTATATAAATGATTTTGTCATTTGATTCTGGTACCCCAAGTACCCCTAGACATACTTAGGAACATACTAATGTTTTAGGGAAATACACCTTCCGAAGAGGCTTAATTTTCAAAATGGTGTCCAAAATGACGACTGGGAGCTTAGAATGCCTGTATCTCAAATGGGAAAACATTTCTAAAGGATTTATAAACTGATTCTGGCACCTCTATACATTAATAATGAGCAAAATATCTAGCAAAATATATCTGCTAGGAATGCATCATTTGCATCATCAAAATGGCTGCCTGTAGCTTATTTTGGCTAAAATTAAAATTGGTTATTATATTCAACCTAGAAAGCTGGCTTTGGTGTTGAACACAAAATAAATGACCCACTTATTGTGGTCTTTAGGCCTACTCATCATCATCTTCAGGATCCTCTGGGAGAAACTTGTTATGTGGATCGTCACATTCATGAAGTTGACATGGTCCACAGACAGTAGTACAAGGTAGTCCATATTTTCTGCATGAGCAGCGAAGTGTCTTGCAGGCAGTGGTACAGTTACAATGAATGACCTTCAAGAGACTGTCTGGAGCAGCATTCATTGTTGACATGAGTGGGACAAATCTATTGTCCTGCAGGTTCCAGCCCCAGTCTAGAGCATCTATACCATCATCTGTTCCCATCCAGACCATGACCTGGTAGTATGCTCTACGACAGTGGAATTTGGTAGCAGATTCAGTTGGTGGTAGACGTTCAGGCGTTACCGTTGATGAAGCTGAGACAACCTTCTTGCTGAAAATGTTATATCTCATTTTTGCAAGCGAATCTGTGCACTTTCCACCAAAAAAGACAGCCATTGCTTGGCACCCAAGGTCATCGATCACATCTGTTGTCTGGTTTGGTACAGTGAATGCATTGGCACAAGCCTGAAGGACAGGATCCCCTTTTACAAGTTTTTGGAATGCTGTCTTTTTGCCAACTCCGAAGATCCGGGAAGTTGTGTCACAGCCAGTCACAGCATGGATGAACAGCAACTGAGAACACACATCCTGTCCGAGTACTTCTTTCAAATGGTTTATGGCGTACACTTTAAAACTGCCATCAGCTTTCGACTTGTCTGATCTGAAATAAAGGCCCTTGCTATCTCTCTGTGCATAGTAAAGAAGTAAGACGAGGAGATCAGTATCTTCTCCAATCAGCGTCGTGGTGTGAAGAAGAGATGATCCCACTGCGGCCCTTACTATGTCTACATCAGCATCTCCAAGTGAATTGACCACAGTGCAATACCGTTCTTTCAGTTCATCACTTATCATGTGGATCAGTTTCTGTTTATTCAGATCTCTTGACAGGAACTCCTCCTTCTTACCTGAGAACTCTGTCTCAGCAGTGAAGTTGACAATGGGATGAATATTGTTTCCTCTTCTTTGATGCGTGTTGTCTTTAATGGATGCCCCATCCTCATAGCCATCAAACACAATGGTTCAGGGCTGTACAGTGCGACGAGCTCGTCGCAAATTGCCCCTTTAATTGGCCGTTGCGATTGGTAAATAATATTTGGGGGCGGGCTTGCGAGTAGGGATTTCAAACCTTGCATTCGCATTTCACTCCTAAATTATCCAAGCCGTGTGATGACGCCACTCACGCGAGCTGAGCACTCAGGTATGAGAGTGGGGGAAATCGATTGAGCACTCTGATAGACTGGCTGACTGTCTGATTTAGCTATGCCTATGAAGAAAAGTAAAGTTAGTATTGCTTCATATTTTCGACGCGTTCCACCTCCTAGTGAGCCGTCGAATGAAAATGTGACCGTCGAGAACATTGAGCCAGCAGTGGCAGTAGCCACCACCGCAGACCTGCCTTTGTACTAGGGTTGGATGCAGTTCCCTGTTGGTCAGTCTGTGTCTGTTATTCCATCTTCTTCTGCTCTGTTTAACGTTATACACTTCAAATAGTGCAGCATGTTTGAGAGTGCTCCCTTGACTGAGAGGATGGCTAGAGGATGGCCGGAACCACGAGAACTTTTATTAAACATTCTATTAAACATTCTGATATTTCCGCGGGTCTCGTGCCACTGTCAACTAAAGCGAGCACTCGGAAGACACGCACCGTTTGACAGTGATATGCGCACAGTCGGCGCAGTTGACATTTTCCAAGTGGGGGAAAATAAATCCTCTTCGTCCCGACTGTGTCCCGGCCCCGTGGAGGATTTTTCTTCATCCCAAATACATATTTTATTTCCCCCGGGACGACGGGACGGTGTTAGTCTCAAGCCCTGTCGTCGTATACCATTATCGATCCCCAGGTACTGGTTCAAATGTGAACGGTACCCAACCCTAACTGTTCAAAACGAAACATCCCATTAAACTAAATAGTTCAGATAGCTCCTGATATCAATGTCTTATAACACTGAGTCGATGCGTATTCGAGCTGAGGGCACGCTGAATATAGTCAATAGGGTCCAGCTGCAGCGCCGGAGAATCCTGGCCGTAGCTGGAGGCTACAGTATAGGGTCCAGCTGCAGCTCCGGAGAATCCTGGCCGTAGCTGGAGGCTACTCGAGTACACACAGACAGTGGAGCTGGTTGCATATAGCGAGCATTTTGACTTGTTGTGTGGTGGCGATGTCTCGCAGATAATACAACTACAAGTATGATTATATAATATATATATTTTATTAAAAAGAAAATTATATAAAATTATTTTCTTTATTTTTTTTTAAATCAAAAACAATCGATATAAATAATGGTAAAATTGTTATTTAAAAATTTGCCCCTAAAAAATATTTTTTGCCCCTAAATTTCTCATTTAGGGGCAAGTGTGCCCCTAGTGAAAAAGCTCAGCGTACAGCCCTGTGGTTGTAGCTGAGCCATAATGTTGGATGGTGAAGTCTGCATATGACTGTGCAATTTTACCATAGCTTTGTCCGTGCTTCCATTGTATTCGGTGAAGGAGTGAAGACCACCCGCATTTCATTGTATACTTGTATGCCGTGACTAGGGCTGACCTTCAAAGCTTTTTTTGGCAATCGAAGCTTCGGGGCCGAGCTTCGATTTTAATTCGAAGCTTCGGAAAAAAAAAAAAAAAACTTGTACAGCACTTTCATAAACTGTTGTTTTTAAATGTGCTCTATAAATAAAGTGGGTTGGATTAATTAATTAAGTAGCCCCTTTCGTGACTGAGCCAACAAGGTTTCACTCGGCTGTGTGATTTAATTCAAGGTGGATCGCTGTTGTCGTTTGAACAACTTCAGATTTCATGGGAACTACCAATCCCCCAAATCAAGAATGTTTAAGATGAATGAAGTAAGATTTTGATTATTTGAAATATGGCCTGTGTAGACTAAACTATGCACAGAATTATGTCAGTCTACAAGGTCCGGATTCTACATGGTCCGGCAATGTAGACCTTGTAGACTCCACTACAGACCAATTATCAGTGAATGTTCATGCATTTTTAAGGGCAACTTCCACAAAAAAACAAAGAACTCACCAAAACATCTCAGTAGCACCTTATCTAAATTTTATTTCCTATTTTGTTTATTCATCCCAGTATCTTTCTTTCTTATGTGTGGAATTCTACAAGGCATGTAGGTGTATATGTATTTGAGGATGATATCCTTCAAACAGGCAATAGTGATGATATAATTTGGGCAGTGCTGAGCTGGGTTACTTTCCTCCAGTGTATTTGTCCCCCGGCCCCACCCAATGGCCCCATGCACGCACACGCACACACACACATTTAGTCATTTAGCTGACGCTTTTATCCATAGCGACTTAAAAGTTCTGTACGACAAGACCGCAAGAAGGGTACAACTCTATCAGCTGAGTAACAATGTTTATCAAAGTGTTGCGTGTTACAGTGTAGGTTAGTTTATTAGGAAAAGTGCATGACAGTAAGGTTAGTCACGGTTAGATTTTAGATATATATATATATTTTTTTTAATCATTTCAGATAATGGTTGAAGAAGTGAGTCTTTAGTCGACGGCGAAAGATTGGACGGGATTCGGCTGTCCTAACTGGGATGGGTAGTTCTCACACACACACACACACACGCACAAATCGAAGTAAAAAAAAAAAATTGAAAAAGAATTTTTTTGAAAAAAAGATTTTTTTTTTTTTTTTTTTACTTCGATTTTTTTTTTAATGTTCGAAGCTTGTGCCATCAAACGCGAAGCTTCGAAGTATTTAAGACAGCCCTAGCCGTGACAATTAAAACTCTTGACTTGACTTGACTTGAACCACCATCAAGAACATAATGCTCCGTTTCTGGTACAGAATCTAGGATTGCATCACTTGCATGATCACAGATCGCGTGCGCTAGTTGTGGTTTATCAGCTTTGCGGAAGACGTTTCCGGCTTCAAAGAGGGCAGGAGGGGAAGGACTGAGTTCGTAACGCATAACCTCCTCCAATGACAGCTCTCCAGTTTGGGAGACAATAAGGAAACGTTGAAAAAGAAGTGCAGAATCAATGATTCGATCAGGAGCAACCTTGATAGACGATTTTTGTCCAAGGGTTATGGCTTTATCCTTTCTACTAAATGAAAATGTGAATGCCGGCTGTCCGATCATTTTGTGCATGATGTTGCGTCCAACAGAGTCATAATCATGCACGTTCACTCCATCCTCAGCGACAACACCTGTAACAACATTCCTTAAAGAAGAGTCTGGAGAGAAAGGTGAACATATAGCAAGTTTTGAAGTGATCTTCTCCAGGTCAGCAGCATCCCTTTTCATCCTTGCCTCTGTTGAATCCTTGTGCTGTTCTGATGTTGTGTATGTCTGGTTTGAGAACTCCTGCATTGCGGTGTTATACTCTGATGTTATGCCCTTTGACATTGTCCAAAGGAATCTCCGATTGTCGGTCATTCCACTTCCATGTGTCATCCCTCCTGTAGTCTTCAATGACCTCATCAATGTTGTTTCGATTACAAGATCTGAGCTGAGGCCTGCCCATGATTGGCTGCTGCGACGGATAACATGAAAACCCTTTTCAAATTGTCTGAAGACATCTGGGTGGTTGATGTGAAGCTGACTCATCTCTTGGACATAAAAGTGTGCCGATTTCAAGTAATTGTAATGCCCAGCCGCAGCGAATATCGGCATGCATTCAGAAACAGCGCGTAGGTGCAAAAGCCAGGAACCTGTGCGATCTGCTGTTATCAGTGACCTAGCAACTTCTAACATGTGTTGGTAATTTAGCCACAACTGACTAGTTTTGGATCTAGCACACAGTTCCATCTTCCTTTTTCCCAGCTCTTCATTTATTGTAATGAGGGTCTCTGATGTGAACACTGTTTCCAATGGCATTTCACCCTTAACTATTGAGGTATACATTGCTTCAGACTGTTCAACCATTGCTGCAAATTCATGACTATTGTTGTGAAGGGTCAGATTAAAGTTGAGAATCTGCATTTATTGTTTTATATACTTTGTATATTATTTATATATACACGGTATATCCCTTTAAGCCTGCGTGTAAATCATAGTAACATTCACTTTCCCTATGAATAATGCCCCCTGACGAAGGCTCCAGGCAGTCTCGCACTCAGACAGGTGCAATGGGCGAGTTTCCGGCATGTCAGAACATGCCCAGAGTCAGCGTAGTAATACGAGACAAGGACTGAGGTTGGGACTAGATATTCACTTAAGTATAAATACGGCGAAGGTGTAAACAGCAGTAGTTCATGCAACCTTCGTTCATTCAGTTCATCTAAAGCAGCAGTGTGACAAGTTCGGTAACATTGAAGTGAGCAACCGTGCGTTTAGAACATGTGCGAATAGAATAGTAAAAGTGTCAGAGTTTAGTGAAGTAACGTCAAGTTCGACCTAGTTTAATGTGAAGTATAGTGCACAGGAGAATCGGCGTCGGCGATTGCAGAACCATTCCTGGTTGGATTATATTGCTTTGGGACGTGACCACCGGAGAAGAGCACCGTTGATTCCACTATCGTTTGGGATTTAACCTCGTGAGGATTACCACTCGGGCCTGCCTCGTGGAAGGGGCTGGCTAGCTGTCGTCAATGCTGTCGAGCATCTTGGATTACAACTATTGCTTTTGTCTGTGGATCAAGGGAGTACAAGCACCGACTCCTGTACCTGGAGCCTCTTTATTCCTCGTTGACTCAGACGGAGTACCCGAACATTTCTCTACCCATTGTCTCCAATTGGTACCGGTGTTGCCCTATATAATTGCTACTATACCACAGGTGGCGTCAGCTTAGACCCATCATAGTATTCCTACTATTCTGACTTATGCTCTTGACTGACTTTACGTATATTCTTCGCCATACAAGCGCGACCCTAATTCTCAATCTGTAACCTAACGTTGCCTAATAATAATAAATAACCCTCCAATAGAATTTCTGTGTCAATGCCGTGTTCTTGTGAGTGTTCACCATCAATATTTGATGTACTGTTTGGCCAGTAATTAAAGTACATAACTAGCAGTGGTTTAATATATCACAATCTTTAATACAGTCAGGGTTTTGTAACCCCTCAGTTACAACTATCATCTACCATTTCTGATATTATCATGCGGTTAAGACATTTGTCAACCAGAAGATGGCCACGGAATGCTCTCTGAACTGATTTGCCTGTCATCATATGGGCTACTGAGTTCTCCCCATAGACTACCCCTAGAATGTCCTTAAGTCCTGTACCGTCCATCAGTGTACCAATTGCTCCTAGCAAATTCATAAATGTGTGAAATCCTCCTAGGAGCAGGACAAAGGACTTGAGGTGACTGCACTGTGGTGAATCTAGGATTATCTCTGCTGCTTTCCAATATAGGGGTTGGTCAAATGTAACTACTGGGGCAAGGTGGTGTTTGGATGCCAGACCACAAATGAACTCCAGTGTTGACAGAATGCATGTTTTGTCTCCGGAGTACATGTCTATCATTGGTAAGTATTAGAGATGTTCCGATACCATTTTTCCCTTTCCGATCCGATTCCGATACCTAAGCTTTGGGTATCGGCCGATACCGATATTTATCCGATACCAGTGCATAAAAAAAAATTAAAAAAATTATATAAATTATACTTTTTTTTTTTTTTTTCAGATACTGTTATACTGTTTTTTAGTAATAACTAGAACGTATAGTATTTATTCAACAACAGGTGATTGTATAGATTTGTATTAGTATCATTAATCAATGAGTATGGGCTGCAGCACTGCAGATATACCCTACTCCAATGATCCACACGGACATTAAACGGTGTTGCACTCGCTACTCAGTGGCTCTGCAGATATACCCTATTCAGTCTGTAAGCTAGTGGCAGATAGAACGTTCATGTTGTGGTTTTTGATGCAAAATAAATATTCAACATTCTCTTTTGAAACTCCGCCTCAGACTCTTATCCTTTGGCACTTGCTGTACTTTGCTTGCAGGTCTGCAGCCATTATTGCTGGATTATGTGAATAGCACCAACTTTAGACACGGTAACGTTATCAAGCTAAGCTAACTGACCTAGCGCGTCTTCCCGCATTGATAACGTTAGTAATAGTCAGCTAACGCTAGTCCGTAGCTACTTAACTTAAATACAATTCACCGTGGGTGCATTATTGTTGATAGACGGTCACGGACAGTGTTAGGTCCTGGAGAAAGGACAGGCGATCATCTGATTTGATGTAACGTTAAAAGCGGATGTTGTTCCAACTAGCTATCTTTCCAGCTAATGCTATCATAACACCAGCCAAACACAGCCCGATTCCCGTCCGAGCTCCCCGTCACACCGCACTGTCGGGGACAATGGAATTTAAGAAAGTGTATCTGCTGTTAAAATGACACAGCATCACACTTTAAAACATGTTCATTTTATAATCCTCACTCTCCGCAGGACTCGGCAGGAGATAAATTACATCATGGGATCGGAGGCTAGAATTTACGTGTACTCGCCGATACCGATACCAGCGTTTTAGGCAGTATCGGCGGCATTTCCGATACCAGTATCGGTATCGGAACAACTCTAGTAAGTATCTCACTGAAGACTGCCCTGGATGTTCATCTCCCTTATGAATAATGTGCATCATCCCCTGGCAACCAGGTGCAGGCCGTTTGAAATTGAACGATAACTCCCAAAGCAGATCAACCATCTTGTTACATTCTGAGAGTCTTGGAAGTTCTTTAAATGTGGTGTCTCTGCAAAAGTGTTTGGCAAAGTGATAATCTATTATCACAACTTTTGACCTCTGTCTTCTGTCCTGGTGTCAAGGCAGCTATCATGCCCATCCCATGAAATGTCCCTTTCCCATCAATTGTTAGAATATTATGATATACATTGTCTGCAGCAAATAAGACGGTCGTGTTCAACACATCAATATCCTTACCAAGCATGTTTGGTGCAGTACAATTTGCAGCATTGATTTCAAACCTCTGCAGTTCAGAATAGGAAGAGCAGAATCCCATCGTATTCAGCATATCTACAATGAACCGAGACCGGTTTAAGTGGTGCATTTGCACTGCTAGGCCAATTTGCAAAGGGGCAAGGACAGCTCGTGGTCGGACTGCCTGTATGATTGCGTGGCCAATACTAGCAATTTTCTGCTCTGTCTCTTTACCGACAAACAAAGCTTTTAACACAATGTGGAGTGATTGTGGAATATAATCAAGGGCATTCTGTAGTTTTAGTGTCTCTGTAGTCGGGTACTCATTAACAGGTGGAACATTAGTCATTATGTCACTTTTTATGAGTTTTGCAGCTGTTTCAAGTAAGTGTCTCTTCTCAGACTCTTCATCACTGTTTTGTTTTGTGTTGTTATAGTAGGATCTGAGTATGTCTGATGTTTTCTCTCTTATTGTAACAATACAATCCAAGCCATCTCCTTCTGCAATAAATATGCTATTTGCATATCGTTGCATCAGCAATGTTTTTAGGTATTGATTACTATATGGGATGGAATCGGCCTTAGACAAATACTCTTGCATTTTACACCTAAGTGCAGAAACGGTCAGCTGTCCATCATCATTCGTTTCAAAGTAAGCACACATTTTTGAGAAGGCTTGTTCTTGGTCCTCATTCTTTGGCCTTCCAGACTTTCTCCGCTTTGGATTACAATCAGGCTGAAATTCCATGGGAACATCACGGTCACACCGGAAATGTGTGCTACAAGCATTATGATACAGTCTGCAGCATGTAGATCACTATTATAGTATTCAATTCTACCTTTGACTTTGAATGACCACTCATCATTTCCTTTATCACAGCTTTGCAATATTATAGACTTTGCAAAGTTGTCTGTTTTCACGTAACTGTAGTCGGCACGTCCTTCATGAACATTTGTGCCGCAGAAAAGGCAATCAGTTTGGCTATTGAATAGAGCTTCAAACTGCCTAGTACTAGTCCTTTTATTAGTGGTACTTGATTCACCGCTCTGTTTCCTCTGTAAATGTAAATCAATATCTCGGCTATGTATGTACATTTTGCAGCATTCTGAATGTACTTTCATGCCAGCAGTCACATGAACAGTGTCACCTCTTTTAACACTAGCTTTATTGATCCCATCAGCACCTTTCTGACGAATCTCAACAAAATCACTTCCATCTTCCAATTTACAAATGGGACAGATCTGGGCACTGAATTCACTCATCACTTTAGAAATCAGATAATGGTAAAAAAGAAGGATTCAACTATGGTAGTTTGGGAGCTGGAGAGTGCAAACACCTCTAACTATAACAACTATAATGGTCAAAAAGAAGGCTTCAACTATGCTAGCTTGAGAGCTGAGAGTGCAAACACCTCTGTCAAAGACTAGAATGAAACTGGGGCTTAAATAACACTGCCAGGTCAGACACGCCCAGACATGCCCAAACACAGGACTAGGTCAGAAAAGAAAAGAAAGAAATAAACTGATTCAGAAAAAGAAGGCTTCAACGATGGTAGTTTGGGAGCTGGAGAGTGCAAACACCTCTAACTATAACAACTATAATGGTAAAAAAGAAGGCTTCAACTATGCTAGCTTGAGAGCTGGAGAGTGCAAACACCTTTTTTAGTAAGCTATTTGTATTTGTATAGTCATTTTAAGCTCCTGGGCGCCAGTTTGGACGCCATCTTGAAAATGATGACTTTCCGGAAGGTGTATTTTCCTAGATTTTTAGTATGTTCACAAGCATGTCTAGAGGTACCAGAATCAAGTGAAAAATCATAGTTATATATTTTTTTCTATTGAGATATATAGCCATTTTAAGCTTGGTCTGCCGCCATTTTGGACGCCATCTTGAAAATTAAGCCTTTCTGGAAGGTGTATTTTCTTAGATTTTTAGTATGTTAGTGAACATGCCCAGAGGTACCAGAATGAGTTGAGAAATCCTTTGCACCATATTCTCAATTTGCGATATAGCCATTTTAATATCTCCACCGCCATCTGGGACGCCATCTTGGAAATGGCGGCTTTCGGGGGGGGGGGTCGATTTTGGTCGACTTTTAGTATGTTATTTAGCACGCCCAATACTATCGGAATCCATCGAAAAACCTTTTGTATCAATTTTTTTTGGGTTAAGTGCTTTTTTTTCATAGATTGACTCGCCTACAGGTAATCTCTCAGTGTTGTGCATGGGCTGAACAAACAACATCCGGCCCTTTGTGCAAGTTATATTTTGGAAACTCGGGATTTATAGGATGGGACTTTCTAGCAAAAGTGCTATTCGAAAATCGCTGGTTCTTAACACATCTGGCGCCAATAACGTTGTACAACGTGTTTCAAGGTCATGCTAATTCTTCCATTCCACAGCGTACGACGTTATTGAGATCATATTTCATTTTTTCGCCATGGTATTCATAATGCCCTCACCCAGCCTCGGCTGATACAGTGGGAGCCTGCACAACTCTGCAACGCTTCAATACTGCCGCCTGGTGGTGATCGGGCGAGTTACAACCGGAAATGGATCTCTGGTGATCTCCGTGTACCGGGGAAATGCGTCCGGCACTTGCATATTGTTGCGGGACTCTAGACACACATCCGTACATATGGATCGCTGCCATAACTCAATAATCTATATGATTTGGGCGTTTATTATTATTATACAAACCGGAAATGGATCTAGTCGATCCACGTCAAATAAGTGAGATCTTTTTCCTCCAGTCTCATCGGCGAACGGTAAGAGGACGCTGACGTCATTTTCAGCGTGATTGTTTATTATTATTCATGCAAACTGCTCTGATCAATATATCACCCATACTACATAAAGCATTTACTGACGATCACGGAATTATAAACGACCCCCCCCCCCGTTCATCCGCGCATGATCAGTCATAACGTTTAGGATCATGTACAGTTGACATTTTTAATATAGCGCATATTGGCAACAAACGGCAGTTGATAATCTATATATGCGTTTATGCCTATAACTCACGTTCTAGGAATGACTGCAGAAAAATATTAAAACATATTTATACTCTAGACGGTATTTTCGTATGAATCTATGAATGAAAAGGTATAACGTTCCTACATCCTAACGATAGATAATCGATGTTGAATGGGCCATAGTAATGTCAATTTAGCAATACAATTTAAAAAGTTATAGCCCTGCAAAGAAGGTAAACATCTCCATAGGCTTAGAGTGGTGGCAGAGAGTGGTATGAGACGGGCAAACTCCGTGGCAGTTAATGTGTTAAGATCGAATATTCGACCCCCCCAACCACCCACTATTTCTTTTCTTTTTTTTTTTTAATAAAGAAAAATACATAATTTTTTTAATTAAAAATATATTGTTATTTTCTGTTTGTTTAAATTCAGTTAAAATGTTCAGTTTCAGTTAAATTCAGTTATTCTTTTTAATAGAATGGATCTTTAAAAATCAAAGGGTATTGCACATAAATAGGCACTTCAGAATCTGAAATTCAGATAATCCTTCAGAACGTTGATCGGCTCAGCTGACAGACAATAAATCAAAATGACACCATTCACCATTGTAGCCTATAATAACTAAAAATAAAATAAATAAATAAAATTATTCTATAAAAATATATTTTTTTATTTTATTTTCGATTTTCTGACATGAAAATCGAATGTAGGTATGGGATTGAATATTAGAATAATGAATTAAGTTCTGCATGGAAAAAAGGTTCTGCACGTTAGTGGTTAAAGTAACGTTGCATTCGTTCGGTACACAGCACGTAATGAACCGAAGGTCCCGTACGAATATGTGTACCGTAACGTTACACCCCTACTATTCATATTATTCCACTGCAAACATCTAAGATGGCAACGAACTGGATAGGTGATTGTAATCAACTCACAGCACAGGTGATTATCATTAAATGACAAAAGTGAACAATGAGCTGTGGCATTGCGTTATATTGGTTGGCAAGACATGTCATGAATACTACAAAAAATTGGTTTATGTTACTAAATACAAGGCCATGATGCTGTTTAAGTGTGTGCAATACATCTTGAGGCCAAGTGCAGGCACTGGTAGGCCGTTTTTAACCTAAATATATTTCATCTTAAATTTTATTCCAAAATAACTGAAAAGCTAAGGTGTATGCCAAATTATATCCACAGTAGACAAAGTATCCAAATAATTTATTCAAGTAAAAGTAGAAATACTCTGATAGAAGAGTACTCTGGTAATAGTACAAGTCCTCCATTCAACATTCTACTCAGGTGTGTGTGTGTTGTGTGTGTGTGTGTGTGTGTGTGTGTGTGTGTGTGTGTGTGTGTGTGTGTGTGTGTGTGTGTGTGTGTGTGTGTGTGTGTGTGTGTGAATAAGAAACTTCTAGGAGGGCACCACAAGAAAAGGCTTCTAAAAAAAGTCCCAAAGTTCTTCTTGCATGTAAATGTTTACCCTGGTGTGGTGATGATGATCTTACAGGGAACAATGAACACAACTTGCTCACCAGAGGCTGCAGCAGGGGCCACTGGGCTGGTGATGACAGGGCTGTGCTGGGCGTCCCGCGGGTAGGGGGGGTCCTGACCAACGTGAGGAGAGCTCAGGTACCCTGAAGCACAACCAGACAAATGAAGAGCTCGGCACACCTGTCATGATGATGGCTATTAGCTCAAGTTAGCTATCCACCAGGCATATAGCAAGGAAAGATGCTGATACGAGAAGATAACGTGAGCTAAGTCAGCTAACTATAGACTAAAGAAAACGTTAGCCAACTACACACGTAAGAAACCGCACTGCCTTTAACAACTTAAATAATAACGAAACTATTCCATCCTCAAATCTGCAAATCTACACTAGGAACTGGACAGTTTTAGTAGCAAGCTAGTCAATTAATGATAACAAAATAGCTAACGTTAGCTAATGTCAGCTAGCCCGACGTTGACGTTGCCTTGCCATCATGGGAATTACATCGGTGTGTGTCTGCATACACGTACCATCAACACATTGTAAAAATAGGTCCATGAACAAAATAATAATGATTCCGTGGGCTTTTAAGCATGGCCCTCGCTGTAATCGCCAAATCTGCCAGAACGCAGCCATCGCTGTAGGCTAGCATCAACAACAGGACAACACTTCCCGTTCTTGGCCACGCCCACCACATGACACTCAAAATGAATAATCTTTTTAACCTAGTATTTTAATTATGTAGCTTTTATATATTACTTTTAAATCTATCATAATCAATAACACACAGAACTTAAATTAACTCTAAAGGTTGTTCTTGAGGTAGGGATATGCGGATCAAATTAATAGAAGTGATTCTCAATATTAACACTTTGATTACCGGCCATTAACATGGTAAAACGTGGTTAAATGCCAGCACCCACTTCAATGATAGCGTTGTGAACGCATAATCTCTGTCTTAAATTATGGCTATATGTCTAATCTGCCTGTCGCTTATCAATGACTTGTTTGCAGTAAACATTGTCGAAACGGATTGTTTTTTAACACTTTCAGTGCCAGCCATAACGTTGACACGTCCCCAAGGACTTCAAAATTGCGAGAGTAACACCCCTGCACAAAAAGGGCAGCAAACTAGACCCAGGCAACTACCGCCCTGTTTCTATCCTTACATCCATCTCGAAAGTCATGGAAAAAATAGTATACGAACAGATCGAAAAGTACCTCGCGGAAAAAAATCGAATCTACGAATTCCAATCTGGCTTCAGAACATCCCACTCCACTGACACATGCCTTCTCTATTTGAACGACCACATCAAACAAGAGGTGGATGCGGGCAAATACTGCGGCATGGTCATGCTGGACCTACAAAAGGCCTTCGACACTGTCAATCACACCATTCTGATTGACAAGCTAAAGCAATAGGTTTTGATAGTTTATCAGTGAGCTGGATACAATCCTACCTGGAGGGGAGAGAACAGATGGTGGAGGTAAACGGTACCCTATCCCCCCCCCCTCACAGTGAGCTGTGGTGTTCCACAAGGAAGCATACTAGGACCGCTACTATTCCTAATTTATGCAAATGACATGTCGTCAGCTTGTGACTGCAACTTGTTCCTGTTTGCGGACGACTCAGCCCTGCTGGTCTCTGACAAGAACAAGTTACAGGTTGAAAAGGCCCTCAGCTCGGAACTAGGCAAAATCTGCATATGGCTCGCCGACAACAAACTATCATTATGTAACGGAGGTACCGCAGTATATCCACAGTCACGGGTACAAGTAGTGACGTGGCTGTGGATGGTAAGCGGTACTGCAAGTAAACTCACTCCCCAGAGGCATCCAGACCCGGAAGCAAGCAGTGAATTCACTTCTTGCTTAGTGGTCTGTGATGCCGCCCGCGACGCCGGCGTCCGGGGTTCAACTCCCACTCAGGGCGATCCCTTAACAGGGGTCGAATCGACTTTAAACACAACGCAGACAAGATCACACCGGCTACATGTGGTGCCGTTAGACCCGGATGCCCTGGGTGGAGTGAGTTTAGTGGGGTGAGTGTAACGGAGGTACCGCAGTATATCCACAGTCACGGGTACAAGTAGTGACGTGGCTGTGGATGGTAAGCGGTACTGCAAGTAAACTCACTCCCCAGAGGCATCCAGACCCGGAAGCAAGCAGTGAATTCACTTCTTGCTTAGTGGTCTGTGATGCCGCCCGCGACGCCGGCGTCCGGGGTTCAACTCCCACTCAGGGCGATCCCTTAACAGGGGTCGAATCGACTTTAAACACAACGCAGACAAGATCACACCGGCTACAATTACACATGGTCAAAACAGAGTCCATACTCTTCGGTTCAAATAACAAACTCAGCAAGACCGACGGCTTCTCGGTTACAGTGGGTGACAATATTGTCACAAGGAAAGATGAAATTACCTACCTAGGTTCCATCCTAGAGGCCAATCTTTCCTGTGACAAAATGGCATCCAATGTAATAAAAAAAGTCAACCAACGAACTCGATTCTTGTACCGGATCTCCTCTCTGGTAAACAAGAATACCCTGAAGACTCTGGCAGGAGCACTCATTCAGGGGTACTACGACTATGCTTGCACCTCATGGTACCAAAGCACCTCAAAGGCACTAAAAAACAAATTACAAACATCTCAAAACAAGCTAGTCAGACTACTGCTTGACCTGACTCCTAGAACCCACCTCACCCCGGCCCACTTTGACAACCTAGGATGGCTTAGAGTAGACGACAGAGTACAGCAACTTGCAATGGGCCTGGTCTACAAGATACACTACGCGACCAAGGTACCCATGATGTCAAAATACTTCCCAAAGGTCAGTGAATACCACGATCACAACACCAGAGGGAGCTCCACAAATCATGTTAAACCCAGATTCGGCTCAAACAAGGGACTAAACACGTTTCGCAATTATGCCACATCAATGTGGAACACCCTACCCAAAGCTGTGTAAAGGAATGTGAATTACTACCCACCTTCAAAAACACTCTCAAAGAACACCTACGGGAGACTGCAATTCGAAACTGGCCCCTACAAATGTCTTAACCCAGTTGTACAGTAAATTACCAAGTATGGCTTTGTCAGTATTCCAATGTACAGTGTCCCCCCCCCTACCCACAACCCCCCCCCTCCAATGTACAGCCCCCACCCACCAACCCCACCCCACCCACCCAACCTCCTCCAATGTACAGTTTCTACGTCAAATGTATATACACTCTTTTTCTGGACACTTTTTGTATCACAAACAGTACTGTATTTGCAAATCTGATGTCATAAATGTATAGATGTAGCAGTAATGTCTATCTGTATGTCATGTATGTCATATATGTTATGATGAATTGAAAATGGGGGACCCTGATGTAAACAAGACGAAAGTCTTTCTCTGGTCTGCATCCCCTTAACAATTGTATGTATTGAGCTGTACTGTACTGTACCCATTCTGCAATCTGTTAATAAACTTTTCAATCAATCAATTAATGTCCTCGAGTGCCATCATCCACTTCAATGATAGCGTTAAAAACACATAATCCATGTTTTAAATTATGGCTATGTGTCTAATCTCCCTGTCGCTTATCAATGACTTGTTTGCAGTCAACATTGTCGAAACTGATTGTTTTTTTTAATCGGTTCATATCCTTTTTATAGCATTTCGAAAAGCTATCGTTTTCTCAAAAAATTCCGGAAAATAGAAAGATTCCCTCATAAACGGCATTTATTGGAATATTCTCGAATACACTAGACACGTTGTCATTTGTCGGCCTATTTATTAATCGTTTTCAAATAAACGCTAGATTATCAATAGTATATGTGTACTTATGCACGCTATAGAAGCGAGCTGAGAAATCGATTACCTCATTTCCTCAACATCACACACACACATATACACATACGGGACACGCTGTTATCTCAGTGAAAAAAGCTCAGATTATCCCAAGACTAGTCAAATAGATTCCTTACCTCAGATCAGATGTTATCCAAAAAGATTATTCCAATTCCTGATCGCCATTCCAAATATCGATCGCGTTTATTGCTTCAGCGCTGGGTACTGTAAATACATAATCCATGCTGTTCTGATGGTCGGCGATCACAATGGATTCTTCAGTTGGCTTGACGGAAAAGTTAAATGAGGAAACTGGGCCCCCCCCCCCCCCCATCATCAGTCTACTCTAAACTAATGGGGTGCAGTACCACAGGGAGAGACGATAGGGGGCAGTATCTTCCCAATGGAGCTCAGAGAGCCCAATAAAAAAAGAATACGACATAAAAACGCTATATAGCATTGGTGGCATTCAAAGGGCGGCATGAACTAACGACAAAACGCGTTGCTGGCACTCAAAGTGTTAATGAGGTTCTACGATGCTACCACTTTTATAGCATATTCTAGAAATACCGGTATATTCACCTTACCTTGAAAATTCCAAAAGTAGCATACCGGTATGTTTAATTGTCTGCAGTATCCAATTTCCATTATTTTCACAACCTCGCTTTCTTTCCTGTGCGCTTAATTTATTTTAAATTTAGGCACACATGTTCCCCCTAGGCTAGGATATTTAATTTTAAATAATTAATCAGTCAATACTTCTATTATAATAATAAAGATCATTCTCAATTCCCTTAGCTTAGGTCATAGTAAATGTTTATTTACATTTTATTATTAGCAACTAATAATGAAAACATAATTAGTTGTCCTCATTACAGTACCAAACTGTGAATGATCACATGACAACCATGACTAAAAACCTGACTGTATGAATACTTTAACAAACCAACACTATGGGAAATGCACTTAAGTCTTCTCCAGTCAGGCAAGAATATACTCATTTCCTGTGTGTTCAGTAGAAAGCTATCTGGCCGCAAGCTAGCTTAGCACGAATGAATGGAAGTGGATTGATTGAAAACTTTATTAACAGATTGCAGAATGGGTACAGTACAGTACGGCTCAATACATACAATTGTTAAGGAATGCAGACCAGAGAAAGACTTTCGTCTTGTTTACATCAGGGTCCCCCATTTTCAATTCATCATATGATACAGACCACTAGCCTAGCTTAACTCCAGGAGGTGTTTTTGGCCCACAGCTAGGTTAGCTGATCCACATTCACTTCTATTAATTTGTGCCAAGCGAGGCTAGTTTGCAGCCGGATTATAGCTTTATACTGAACACACAAGAGGGGAAGTTAGTATCCGTCTTCTTGTCTGACTGGACAAGACGGTACGTGCATTTCCCATGATGTTGGCATGTTCCTTTAAAAGTGTTTTTACTACTGGTGAATTGTTAAACTACTTGTGTTTAAGTGCAAGAAAAACAAAAGACTTTAGGTAGAATTATCTTTATTTCTAGATTGTGCCATTCAACATGGAGACGGACCTTATTTAAATGTTATCATCACATACATTTTCCTTCACAAAAAACATTACAACCATTTCTTTCTTAATTCATTATCCTCTTAAACCTTCCCAACGTGCTACCATTCAGAACGGTTAACAAATTGTTATCACATGTTGCATTGACACCAAACACCACATTGAGAATCAGTGCGTTTCTCAGATGTTTTCTCCGATCCTGCAAATTAGTCATATGTCATGACGCTGTCAAGTGCGTTTGTAGCTCTGCATGCCAATCAGTTGTCAAATCATAATTTCCCCTCATTATTCACAGATTTAACATCACATCTTCTCAGAACCTCCTCCATGTGTGTACCTTCACAGATCTTTTCTTTCCAACGCTTCTGACTGAGGCACAAAAAAAAAACACAAGTGTCTTATGCGAGAGAGAGAACGTGCGTGTTGTTGAGTCAGTGCACTTTGGACCCAGAATCTCACAAGTTCCATCCTCTCATCGAGGTTGTGTCTCATGTTGTTGTGTCTCATTAGAACTCTTCCTCTGCGTTGGGACAGCGGGCCTGCTTGAGCAGGGTCAGGCGAGCCAGCACCTCGCTGACAGACAGCTCTCCGTGGACCTTGTTGTCTCTCGTACGCACATTCACACCGTTGGTCGTCTTCTCCTTCTCACCCACCACTGCCAAGACACAGAGGGACAACAGCTCAACACATGGGCCAAATGACATCACGCGCCGCACACACAGCTACCCCCTAACATGTCCTCGCGCCGTGTTACTATGATTTATACTAGACTATGTTAACACCAATATATGGAAAATACTAATATGTCATTAGATTACGGTAGATTAAAATCTATTGTCATTATACAGCACAAGTAAGAAGTTTGGCATCCAACCAAAGTGCAAATGTAACAGTAAAGTGCAATAGTAATATACAATGTACAGGTGATTAATTGGGTATAAAATATATAAATTAGCACTACTGGGTGTAGTGCTAATCAGATGTATGTACAGAGTTGTAATACCAATATGTACAGTGATATAGGTATAAAGACAGTATGGTCGTAGTCGTACTGGCCAGCAGCATAACTAGTACGAGTAGGTAAGGGATATGTACAGATATAGATATAGCATCTACAGATATGTAAAATGATTATGTGCAGGTATGTACAGACAGGTGGATAGATAAATATATGGTAAGAATAAATATATATATACTAGGGATGCTCGATATTGGCTTTTTTACCAATACCAATATTGTCCAACTCTTAATTTCCGATACCAATATCAACCGATATCGATATATGCAGGGTTCCCCCCCCCCCCAAACAGATACCGATATTTTCCGATATCACATTTGTATGCCAATATCGGCCGATAATATCGGTAGGCCGATAATATCGGACATCCCTAATATATACGGTATATGGGTTATAGAAGGATTGAATGCAGGTATATTCAGACAGATGTGGATATATATATACGGTATATACTTTATATATTTTTGACCTTATTCTTGCTCTTAAAATAATTCCTCCTGGGGTAGTTTCTACCAACAGTACTGTGACAAACCACTTGAACCAATGAATGGCCGGTGCTCATACAGTCGAGTCATTCTTACCCAGAATGAAGTTATACTGCGCCAACTGAGCGTTGCGTATTTTCTTGTTTAGAAGGCAGCTGGAGTCCAAGTCAGCCTCTGCCATGAAGCCAGCCTCTACAAACTGCTTACAAACCTGACGGGCACAACGTAGCACTCATAAATACTGGGTCACCACAAAAATAGCAAAGAGAGGGAAAACTAGCTCGACGAGTACGGCAGTGGGAAGTATTGACCTATCTCAAGCCCCACCCCTTTTCCAATCACAACCGTTGTTTCCCTCAGACGAAGTACATCACACTGTTGATGTTAGTCACCGTTTGTTAGTACTCACTCTCTTGGCGTACTCCGCACAGGAAGGGTTGACAGGGACAAACATCACCTGACGTGGAGAAAGCCACAGCGGCCTGGTGAGAGAAAACAAATTACCGGATGAGTGGAAGGAAACGGTCCACATAGGTGGCCAAACGTTTTTTTTTTTTTTAAATGGGAATGCCACGCATTTTAGGAATTCACAGCAAATTGCATAATAGTAAAAGATAGTTTTTTTTCTTTTCATTTCAGATATTGATTGAAGAAGTGTGTTTTTAAGTAAACAACGAAAAATTTGGCCGGTTTCGGCTGTGGTGGGAAGTTTGTTCCTCCATTGTGGAGCGAGGAACGAGAATAGCCGGCTTCTCTTTGATGACCCCTCCCCGGAGCTTGGATAGGAGTGGGTCTGAGGTGGCTTGTCTATCTCATGACAGATGGACAAGCAGGTTCCCTTGGTAATATATCCCGTTCTGCGTTTACCACAGCTCAGTACATTGACGTGTATGCCTGTATGGGAATCTAAGTTCTACACATTATTCTGTTTCTATGACCAGTATGCGTGTATACTTTCGACAACTAATGTTTGTTTCCGTGTTCGAGTTTTGCGCTCTGATTGGCCAGGTCATGTGAGCCAATCGTGGGACAGCAAGTTCTGCGCCTATTTCCGGGTCTAACAGCCTGCAAACTACCTAACGCCTAGTTTATCACTGGTTAAGCTTAGGCGACTCTTTCGCAGTTGGTTAAGGTTAGAGTTTGGAATCAGGGCAAGCGTTCTATCGCCATGCTCTAAGACAAACTCTAACCTTAATCAACTTCGAAAGAGCACCTAAGCTTAACCAGTGTAGAAACTTGCGGTCCCACGATTGGCGCACATGTCACATGACCTGGCCAATCAGAGACGCGGAAACAAACATTTGTTGTCTAAAGTATTCAGGCGACCAGTATGTATGGCTCATTTGTGTGTAAGAGCTCACACACAAAGTTTCTATGGGCTCACAAAATCACTAAGGTGCCCCATTCATTGTCTATTGAGCAGCCCCAGATTTCACATCTGTGTAACATCAGAAATTTCAAGGGTTCTCTCTCGAAAGTCACTCGAAAGTCACGCATGTTCACAAATATAAACTCTCAACTGTCCTGAAGCACAGGAACAATATATAGGTAAATTCTCTCATTCTCCATTAGGTCATAAACACCAGACCTACAAGAGTGCATCTCACCATTTCCCTGCATAGTTCTCCGTGAGGATGGCTATCATCCTCTCCACTGAACCCAAGATGGCACGATGGATGATGACCGGCCGTGCCTTGTCATCGCCGTCCTTTCTGTGGGACACAAAACATTCCCTTTAGGTCACTGTACACTGCACATTTTTGTTAATTCCTCCCCTTCCATGGTACAACGTGGTGTTCATAAATAATAGGGATGCACCAATATGAACATTTTGGTAGATACAAACCAAAATGAATATAGAACCAATATTTATGCTATGGCCGATAAAAGATATAACATTTCTGTTAATAGATTAGATTCGAATTTATTGTCATTATACAGCACAAGTACAGTAAGAAGGAAAATAAGTTTGGCATCCAACCGAAGTGTAAATGTAGAGTAAAGTGCAATAGTAATATACAATGTCAGGTGATTAAACAGGGTATAACATATATAATAAATGAGTACTACTGGGTGTAGTGCTAATCAGATATAATACCAATATGTACAGTGATACAGGTATAGATAGTATGGTTGTAGTCATACTGGCCAGCAGCATTATGTTATGGCCGATAACCCATATTATTATTACCTTTATTTAGCCAGATAAAACATTAACTCTTTGACGGCCAAACACGTAATATCTCGTGTTTCACCACCAATGCTTGAGCGCCAAAAACGTAATCTCGTTTTTAGATCCTTTGATCTTTTTCCTTTGATCCCCATTCTAAATGGTCAGCCGGATCACTCTAGGTGTCCCTGGCTTGTTTGCCTACATTGGAATTGCAATGCCGATCGAATCTCACCAGGTGGCAGTATCGCCTACCTTTTGAACTCTGTCTAAACTGTCTCTGTCCTGTTCCCTTTCTTCCCTGACTCGCTCTGAGGGGGAGGAGCTCTTGCAGAGCAATCGCTAGGAGATCTCCTCGCCTCAAAACCTATAGTTTCCCATATACGAGTAATTACATATAAACAAGTAATCGCGATCGCCGATGGGATCATTGGAATTATTCTTTTTGGAGTACCTTCTGGCTAAGGTAAGGTATATTCTATGTCTATTTTACCGAACCTGAAACATGTTTCTGTAACGATCACAGTGTCTTATTTTACCGGACCTAAACTATCGCATTTTCGGGGTAAGACTACCCCCCTCCCCCCTTGATGATTTTGTGAAGACAACTATGTACATGGTATATACCTTTGATTTGGGAGTATTTGGGGTTTCAGGGGACCAACCAGAACGATTTGGGCTTATTGCATATAAAGTGTCTTATCTGAAAATGGTCGCAAATGGGGAAAGCTTGTAGCGCTCAAAGAGTAAAGAACAGGTTTCTTATTTACAATGTTAATCTGGTCTAAGAGGCCCCAACAGGAATAATAATAAAAAAAAAAAAAAGATTATATGTTAATAATAAAATAAAAACAGTTAACACATTCCTTGCCAACGACGAGTATACTCGCTATTGGCCGCCAATCGTTGAACGCCAACAGCGAGTATACTCGTTATTTGATAGTTACTTCTTTTATTCGATATCTTTACAAGGGTGAGTTTTGCGGGTGTGAAGGAAGCTTTGTTACGGAAGAGAAATGCCAATCTGGCTTTCAATTTAGACTGAAGATTGTTAATGTGAACGGAGAAAGAAAGGGAAGAGTCCAGCCAAAAGCCCTAGATATTTGTAGGACTTGACAAACTCCAGTTCGGTGTAATCAGCGCAAAGGATCTTAGGGTGGTCTGGGGTTTTGTTTTTGCGATAGAATAAGATGCATTTGGTCTTTTTAGTGTTAAGCCGAAGGTGGAGGTTATGAAAGGACTGCTCAATGGAAGTGAGACTGTCTTGAAGAGAGGAGGCCGCGGAATGGAGAGAAGGGCCAGCAGCATACAGGATGGTGTCATCAGCATAAAGGTGGATCCGAGAGCTGCCTGCAGCCTTCGCCACATCATTAATATAAAATGGAGAATAGGGTAGGACCCAAGATTGAGCCCTGAGGCACCCCTTTAGTGATGGCAAGTGGCTCAGACAGGATATTCTCCGTGTTGACCCGTTAGATCCGGTTAGTAAGGTAGCTGGCAAACCAGTTGCAGCAGGTGGGGGATAAACCAATGCTGGAGAGCCTACCCAGAATCGAATGCCTTGGCTAAGTCTATAAAGCTGGCAACGCAGACCTGCCTGTTGTTCAGGTCAGTGATGATGTCGTCAAGGAACTTAAGGGTGGCTGTGATACATCCATGGCCAGAACAGAACCCAGATTGAAGATCGGACAGAATGATTTGTGTTGAGGAAATCCAGTTTCTTAACTCATTCCAGGCCAACCACGAGTATAGTCGGGTTAACTCGCCATCGCTTCCGTGCCAATCACGAGTATAGTCGGGTTTTAATCGTTATTTCTTTTATTAGCGATATCCATTCATTTTCATCCATCCAACCTGATGTTATCGTTGGGAATGGGTCTGAGCTCGCAAAAGGGCAAATACCGCCGCCTATCGTCTCCCGGATGGTATTGCACATCATTGGATTGGATTGGCTGGGACTGTGCATCAAAAAAAGAAGTCCGGTCCAGGTTTTACTTCTCGGGCATGCAGCTGGATACTATTGCATTGAGTCCCCCCACTGGGAGCATCGTGGATCATTGTGTTTTGGACTATACCGTTGGATCAATGGACGCGATCGATATTTGGAATGGCGATCAGGAATTGGATTAATCTTTTTGCATGACATCAGATGTGAGGTAAGGCCTTTGTTACAAATCTTGGGGTAAATAGATGTTCCTATCATCGGTGCGCGCGTGTGTGTGTGTGTGTGAGGTTTGCGCCGACCAAACGATTTTTCAGACCCCGCTTCTCTTCGTACATGAGGACACATATACTATCGATAATCTAGCGTTTATTTGAAAACGATTCATGAATCAGCCGAAATCTACAAAACTATACTCTTATTCAAAACGGTATAAAACGGAAATGTACCGATGAAAAAACAATGCATTTCGTACATGTTGACTGGAAGCAACTCATTGACGATCACTGTTATTTAGATCTATTGCTATTATATTTGATATGTTTTATGCACTCGCAAATAAGTCCTATTGGATATAGCGTTGGCATGGAAGGGCCATCAGCAGAGGGCGCTGTTGGCCCGGAATGAGTTAAGGACCAGCTTCTCAAGAACTTTAGCCAAGCACGGCAAGATGGAAATAGACCAGTAGCAGTTGGGGTCAGAGCTAGAGCCACCATTGAAGAGGGGGAAGATTAGCGCTGATTTCCAGTCAAGGGGGAAGAGAGTTGAATGGACAGATTGAATAATTTTGTGATAGGGTCAGCTAAAAGATGAGTGGCTGGCGCTGCTTTAAGAAACTTTGGATCCAGCCATCAAAGCCAGCAGACTTATTTGGATCCAGTCTGGAAAGTTCTCCCGAACCTCAGAAATTGAGAACGGATTGAAGGAAAAGTCATTGGTAATGGGAGGGGAGGACAGAGTGTGTGGTGGGACGCTATGAGGGTCAGCGGAAGAGAAGGCTAGTATGGAGCTTACAAAGTGTTGATTAAATAGAGAAACCATGCAAGACTTGTCAGTAATGACAACCTTGTCAAAAATCATGGATGCAGGTAGGCTAGGAAAGGAAAGTTTGTTTTCCATGGACTTGACTGTCGTCCAAAATTTCTTCGAATCAGTTTCTCCTTGAAGTGAGACATTTTGGCCATCCTGATGGCCTGGGTACATTTGTTCCTGCATTGCCTGAAGGCAAGCCAATCAGCTGGAGACTTAGAGGTACGGGCTTTTCGCCAGAGTGTTCTTTTGATGTACAAGCTCAGCCAAGTCATGAGAAAACCTGGGGCTAATGCGATTCTTGGTCCGGTATCGTTTCAGAGGGGCCCGTTTATCAATGATAAGGCCAAAAGTGTTCTTAACACTTTGAGTGCCAGCCACGACATAATTAGTTATTTCATGCCAACCGTTGAGTGCCAGAAATGAGATATGCAGTTTTTTTTTATTAGCGATTTCCATTCATATTTCATCAATCTAGCCTCACGTTACCACTGGCACTCTCTCTGAGCTCGAATTGGGAAAATACCGCCCCCTATTGTCTCTCCGGATGGTACTGCACCCCATTGGATTAGACTGAATGAAACGCATGGGGGGAAAAAAAGTCCGGATTCCACATTTTACTTGTCAGGCATGTAATCCGAGCCTACTGCAGTCATCGCCGACCCTCAGAACAGTGTGGAATATATGTTTCCAGTACCCAGCGTTGGATCAATAAACACGATCGATATTTGGAATGGCGTTCATGAATTGGAATCATCTTTTTGGAGAACATCTGATCTGAGGTAAGGAATCTATTTGACCAGTATTGGGATAATCAGAGCTGTTTTCACCTATATATCAACGTGTCCCATATGTGTGTGTGTGGCTGTGAGTGTGTGTAGCTGATCAGGAAATAAGAGAATCGATTTTTCAGCCCGCTTCTATAGCGTGCATAAGTACACATATACCATCGATAATCTAGCGTTTATTTGATTCCTGCAGAATCTTTTTTTCCCCTTGAAAGTTTAAAAAAACGAGCGTTTTTCAAAATGGTATAAAACGGAAATGAACCGATTAAAAAACAATCCGTTTCGACAATGTTGACTGCAAACAAGTCATTGATAAACGACGGTCGTATTAGACACACAGCCATAATTTAAGTATATACTCGTTATCACCATACATAACGCTTATATTGAAACACATTGACATTAGGGCCGTTCTTTCAACCTAAAAGTGCACTTTCTTCAACCTCGAACCTAAATTACTTAGCAACCCGTGTTACCAAGTAAACAAATCACAGAACGATAGCCAGTTAGTTAGCCAGCGCCAGCCAGATACTAACGTTAGCTCACAACGATAGCCATGTTAGTTAGCCAGCGCCAGCCAGATACTAACGTTAGCTCACAACGATAGCCACGTTAGTTAGCCAGCGCCAGCCAGATACTAACGTTAGCTCACAACGATAGCCACGTTAGTTAGCCAGCGCTAGCCAGATACTAATGTTAGCTCACAACGATAGCCACGTTAGTTAGCCAGCGCCAGCCAGATACTAACGTTAGCTCACAATGATAGCCACGTTAGTTAGCCAGCGCCAGCCAGATACTAACGTTAGCTCACAACGATAGCCACGTTAGTTAGCCAGCGCCAGCCAGATACTAACGTTAGCTCAAAACGATAGCCACGTTAGTTAGCCAGAGCCAGCCAGATACTAACGTTAGCTCACAACGATAGCCACGTTAGTTAGCCAGCGCCAGCCAGATACTAACGTTAGCGCACAACGATAGCCACGTTAGTTAGCCAGCGCCAGCCAGGTACCAACGTTAGCTCACAATGATAGCCACGTAACCCTCTGCTGGCGCGTGCTGTGCACTACAATCAACTCCGTGTCAGTGTAATAGCAGTCTGTGACGTCACGGTATTGAGAATCATACCGGCGGGATTTCGAAATATCCTGGTATACCGTAATACCGTCATACCGCCCAAGCCTAGCATAGAGTGCATATTTACGTCTCTTTACAGTTTCTCCCCATCCATCATTGAAAAAGGAGGCAGTGTAATACAAAGTGTACAGGCTGAGAAATATCTTATTTTTAGGTGGGATTAATATATAATCCTTGCTTCAATAACAGGACTCTGCACTGTGTAGCCAGTCTGATTAGGTGACTCACCCCACAAAGGTCAGGTTGAAGCGGATAGGGAGCTGGAAGTCCAGCTGAATGGTTGCACACTGGTGATATCGTCCAATTGCATCTTTGATCTTAATATCAATCTGAAATGGCACAGAAGCAGAAAGTTAAGGCTGCTATTATTGTTTATCTAGGACATGGGGTGTTTGTTTGAAACACCTATTTTTTATATTGTCATAACAATGATTAAAAGGCATAACAGTGATTTGAGTCGCTATGCACGGCCAAAGTTGAATATTTACATACAGACCTTGGGCCCATAAAAGGCACCATCTCCAGGGTTTAGTTTCCATGGCTCCCCAAACTCATTCAGGCTGTTCTCCAGTTGCTGTCACACAGTAAGAAGAGTTTAACATAATATTTTGAGTACAAAATATTTCTGGGGAGTACAAGAAAAAGGACAAGAGGACACACGTTTACATAAACCAGTCTGCTCACAGCTCTTTTACTATGACTAACACTAACAGAGTCATGTACCTTCTCTGCCTGGTTCCAGACGGCAATGTCGCCCAGGTACTTCTCTGGGCGAGTGGAAAGGTGGAGCTGGAAGGAGAAGCTAAACACGTTGTAGACGCAGCGCAGGAAGTCCAGGCAGCCCTTCATCTCAGACCCTATCTGTAGTGGAAACAATGTCATACTGAAATCATGGCGGTGAAAATATAAACTGGAAATGTTAATGTGATCAAATGAAAAAGCAACAAAGGGGGATGCCACCCATTCTAAGAATCGACATATATTTGGTAAATCCAAAGCGCTTTACAACTCACGCCTCACATTCACACACCGACGGCGGAGGCAACCATGCAAGGTGCCAACTTGGCTCATCTGCAGCTGTTAGGGGTTAAGTGTCTTGCTCAAGGACACTTTGACATGCACCCAAGAGGAGCCGGAATCGAACCAGGAACCTTCCGATTACCAGACGACCGATCTACCTCCTAAGTCACTGTTGCCTTCATAAGATATGTTATTTCTATGCCCCCAGGACACTTCAGTGTATATTTGCGAATATAAACCACTTTCGGTTAGTTACTAACTCAATCTTATTGATTTAAAAAGAGGGAAAGGGGACATCCTAATGCTAGAATTCAGAGAGAGAAGCCCTAAATTTGTGACCATGTGGGTGTAAAATCTGCGGCTGCTCCATAAGACAATAAATGTGGCTCTGACTCAAAACCTCCTCACGACATCTCCGCTCCAGGCAAACCTCCTCCCAGTCTGTGGAGAGCACCACAGACTGTGCATGCTTTTAAAAAAGAGCCTTTTGTTTAATAGAGCCTCTTTAACCCATTCTCTGCCACCACCAGGGATGGGTACCGAATTCGGTACCTTTGAGGTGCCGAACCGAAACACGTCGGTACTACAGAGTATCGATTCAAGTGAGATACAAAAAAAAAATAAAAAAATAAATCTTTTCATGTCAACGTTCACACGCACAATATATGCTTACCTAGGATTTGACTTGATTCAACAACAAAGCAGTCGGAGCAATGGCAAGCCGAAAACTGTCGAAATTGTAGTTATTTGAAGTTTGGATTATTTTTTTCACGACTGAGGTAGATAAATAAAATTTCTTGAGACTAAAGTACCGAAAAAAGGTACCGTTGGGTACCGGTATCGATTCAAATGTGAAAGGTACCCATCCCTAGCCACCACTTTGATCATCCTAAACCATCCTCTGCCAGCGCTATTTGTCTATGGAGATGTTCACCTTCTTTGCAGGGCTATAACTTTTTAAATTGTATTGCTAAATTGACATTACTATGGCCCATTCAACATCAATTATCTATCGTTCAGGATGTAGGAACGTTTTACTTTTTCATTCACACATTCATACTAAAATACCATCTAGAGTATAAATATGTTTTTATCGTTTTCTGCAGTATTTCATAGAACGTGAGATATAGGCATAAATGCATATATTAGATTATCAAATGCAGTTTGATACCGATCCATGCTATATTAAAAAATGTCAACTGTACATGGTCCTAAACGTCATGACTGATCATCTGCGGGTGAACGGAGGGGGGGGGGGGGGGGTCGTTTATAATTCAATGACCGACGTTAAATGATTTATGTAGTATGGGTGATATATTGATCAGAGCAGTTTGTATCGAAAATGATAAAGAAAAACGCTGAAACTCACGTCAGTCTCCACGTAGCGTTGGGCGATGAGTGGAGCAAACAGATCCCAATTATGTGATGTTGATCGATGCGATCCATTTCCGGTTTGTATATTACTAATACACGTCCAAATCATGTTGATTATTGAGTTATGGCAAAGATCCATATCCACAGTGTCTGTATTGAGCCCCGGGACGATAAACGAGTGGCCGGACGAAATTAGGGGACGGACCGAGCTCCAACGGGCACTTCCGGTTTGGCAACTCGCCGATCGGCCACCAGGTGGCGGTATTGAAGCGTTGCAGAGTTGTGATGGCTCAGACAGCATCAGCCAAGACTCCGTGGGTGAAATATGAATACCATGACGAAAATATGAAATATTGATCTCAAACACGCCTTACGGCGTGATTGGCAGACAACGCATGGCGGAGAAACCCGCCTTAACACGTGATTGCCGGATAATGGGTTAATAGAGCCTTTTGTTGATTTTAATCTAGTTTTAGCTCCACACATGTTATGTTATTTGACTAGATTTAGCCCTTCTTTTATGTTCTTTACTCTCTTGCTAGCTTTTATGTTCTTTTACACTGTAGCGCTTTGAGATTTGTTCCACAATTATAAAGCACGTCTATAAATGAAATATATTATTATTATTATTATGTTGGTGCATTTTATGGGCTGGCATTTCCCTTTTAAAAATCAATAGAAAATCAACAGGACACATTAAGGTTAGAATAAGTGGATGAAAAAGTGCTACAACCGCGATGGCCGAGCGATGCTGGTCACCTGGTCCATAGTGCAGAAAATGTGGGCATCGTCCTGCTGGAAGCGCCGCACTCTGGTCAGGCCGGTCAACGTGCCTGACAGCTCGTTCCTATGGAGGACCCCAAAGTCGGCCAGTCTAAGAGGCAGCTCCCTCCATGAGCGGGGCCTGTGGCTGAACATCAGACTGGCAAACGGAAGACAAGAAGAATGGAGCGGAGAGACAGAAGTGAGTAATGAAGACTTATAGAAGCAGTTGGTGTTACCATCTTATCAAGAGGCTGAACCGGAGTTATGGGTTATACAGGAGTTAGGTGAAAGGAGCCATAGGACGACAGATCCTCCTGTACATTGTGAAGTAGTGATCTTTGTGGTTACAAGCGCAACTTGAAAATAAAATAGAGGTCAGGATGACAAAGAATTGGCATAACAATTGATTGGCAACCCCTTTTTGAGAATGTGATGGGGTGATGGAGAAATATCCCTTTAACCCTTTGGAGGCCAAACCCGAGATAAGTCGGGTTAACTCGCCATGCTCTGGGCGCCAAACCCGAGAAATCCTGGGTTTTAATCGATATTTCTTTTATTCGCTATATCCATAAAATGTTCATCCATCCAGCCTGACGTTATCATTGGGAATGGGTCTGAGCTCGCAAAGGGCAAATACCGCCGCCTAACGTCTCCCGGATGGTATTGCACATCATTGGAATCCCTCTGGCTGGGGCTGTGCATCAATCTAAGAAGTCTGGTCCAGGTTTTCCTTCTCGGGCATGCAGTATCGTTAGAACACTCGGAGCAGTGTGGATTATGTTTTTTTTTTTTTATATATCTTTTTCCCCCTCCTTTTTCCTCCGATTTTCTCCCATCCCAATGTTAGTCGTTATGCCAATTCCCAATCCCCTTCCTGGTCGCTGCGCACTTACCCCCCACAGTCGGTCTGGGAGAGTGGAGGCTACCACGTGCTTCCTCCGACACACGTCCAGCCAATCAACCGCTTCTTTTCACCTGGCAGCGCGGATTCTCACTGAGAGGGCGTAGCGTGTGGAAGGATCACACTATCCCACTTAGATCCTATCCGCGCTTAGCAGGCGCCCCGACCGAACTGTAGGAGTCGCCGTTTAAAACGACCCGGACCCACCCCGCCAGCTTCTCCCACCCTCTAATACTGCCAATTGTATTAGTGTGAACGGCCAGCCAAGCTGGTGACAACCCCGGAGCTGTGAGCTGGATTCGAACAGGCGAATCCAGACGCTCCGGGGTTGGTGACGAACGCAATCTCCGTTACGGCACCTGACCGCCCTGGATTATGTGTTTTGAACATATAACGTTGGATCAATAAACGCAATCAATATTTGGAATGGCGATCAGGAATTGGATTAATCTTTTTGCACTACATCAGATGTGAGGTAAGGAATCTATGTTACCAATCTTGGGTTAATCAGATGTTCCTTTCACCGCCATCGGAGCGTGTGTGTGTGAGGTTCGTGCCGACCAAAGTACGGAGAAGCGATTTTTCAGACCCCGCTTCTGTTCACCCATGATGACACATAATATCGATAATCTAGCGTTTATTTGAAAACGAGTAATAAATCAAGCGACAAATGGCACGATTTCTAACGAAATACATTGAAGCTCGATTTGCTGGAGTTTATTGAGATGAGACAGAACGCTCTAGAAATATATTCATATTCATCACAGTATAAAACGGAAATGTATGTATGAAAAAATTATCTGTTTCGTGCATGTTGACTGGAAGCAACTCACTGACGATCACCGTGTTATTTAGATCTATTGCTATTATATTTGATATATTTTAAGTAGGGATGCTCGATATTGGCTTTTTTTTTTGTATTTAATTTTTTTATTATTTTTTAAACAAACATATAAACAAACATGACAACACACGATAAGATATACAAGCATTAATTGTCAGGGCACATCCAATGAGATCACATTTTAGTTAGTTAAGATATACCCCTAATACCTGTTATCTAAAAAACCTACACACATATGCTCCAGCTCGAACCCCCCCCCTCCCGGACCCCACCTTGAGAAGTACCTCCACTATCCCTCGCACCTAACCAGACACTACCATTATAAGCTAGCTTTTATTCTCTCCACCACTTCTAACCACATTGACATTTTGGATTCATTGAGACCCAGAATTCTTGCTGTAGATATTTCATGGTAAATTACATCGAGATATGTAAGAAACCAAACTTTACGGCAAATTTTTTCCGGTTGAAACCAGCGTGATGCGATCAGCTTTTTAGCTACTGTGATACCCGATAAAACCAATCTCTTTAGCTGTGGATTCACTGCAAACTCAAAAACATCATTCAATAGTAATACCGAGGGGTGTACAGGTATATTCCAAGATACGAGTTTTGATATTTGTTGGGTCACATCTTTCCAGAATGCCTTAACTGGTGAGCAGTCCCAATACATGTGCATAAATGTCCCTTCGTCCCCATTTGTACATTGGGAGCATTTGGAGTCTTGTTTAAGCCCCATTCGGCACAGTCTTATAGGAGTCAAGTATGTCCTGTGAATATAGTTAAGATTGATTTGTTGATGATCCGGGTTCCTTGATGTAAGTCGGACATTTGCCCAGGCTCCTTGCCAATCAAAGTAATTTTCCAGGTCTGGTATATCCCTCCTCCAGACAGAATCTAGTTGGAGGGTTTCATACGAGGACGTTAGTAATTGATGATAAAATTCTGAAACAAAACCTCTCGATGTCTCTCTTTCGTAGAAGAATTTGTGGTATCTGTGGTGTTCAATTGGTCTGTCTAATGGAACACCGTGAGACTTCAAACATAGCTGTAACTGTTTGTAAAAAAGCCATGTGGACTTGGTGAGATAAATTTTTTTGCGTATTTCAATTTCGATATTGGCTTTTTTACCGATACCGATATACCGATATTGTCCAACTCTTAATTTCCGATACCGATATCAACCGATACCGATATATGCAGGGTTTCCCCCCCCAAAAAATGGAATAATTTCAGGTAATTAACATTACATATCTCTTGTTGTGGAATTAACACAACATTATGCATACTTTTGACAATAAGCAAAATCAGAATTTGTTCTTACTTGCTTGCCTGGGTAAATAAAGGTTATAGAAATGTAAAAAAAAAAAAAAAAAAAAAAAAAAAAAATCCGATATCACATTTTAATGCCGATATCGGCCGATAATATCGGTAGGCCGATAATATCGGACATCCCTAATTTTAAGCACTCGCAAATAAGTCCTATCCTACATTGGATAAAGCACTGGCGCTGAAGGGCCATCAGCGCCCTCTGCTGTTGGCGCCGGAAGTGTTAAGGGGAACCATCTTATAAATTGCCTTTTCCAGTGCATTGTTTTCTAGCAATGTGGGGTTGTATAAACACTGTCTATGCCACAAATTCTATTTTTTGCGCATTCCTCCAGTTCAGATGAGACAAGGTCCTCCCCCACTGAACCAAGCCATTCTGATTTGACTCACTCGCTGACGTGAATTAGGCACTGATCTGCATATCTCAGCCCCTGGTTGTAGCCACCGCCCACAATCAACAATTCGCTCAACAACGGAGCGAGTGGAAATAATGTGAAAGCGGTTTCCCTGTCACTGACACTTCGTCAAACAGGTTGACATGACGTGAGTGCAGACAGAGAGAGAGCGAGAGACAGAGGCTCTCATACGGTGCAACTCGAGTCGTCTCGGCGCATTTACACACACTCCGGTCTTCTCTCTCTCTCTCACTCTCTGTCTGCCAGTGCAGACTGTGGGTGACTTGTCATACAGCGCATTGCGAGTAAAACAGCCAAACATTTTCCAAATAGTGAAAGAAATAGTAAGATAGTTCCCCTTTAATGAAAATAATGTATTAAAAGAAAATGGGAAGTAACTTCTCTTTAGAATTCTGCAGCTTTGGTTTTTATGGGATACCTTCTAGCTAGGGGTGGGAATCACCAGTTTCATCACGATACAATATTGATTCTTTGGACAACGATACGATATTTGCCGATATCACAAAGTCTGCCACGATATGATACAATTGGATTCAGGTGCCTGCGATCGATATGAGACGATATTATATGCCCATTTAACACAATCAGTAACATTTAGATCAACTCAAAAAAGGCAACGGAAATATCATTTGACATTTCTATTTTTGAGCTCTTCCAGACATTTAAATGAAAAACAATCCATTGTTTTTAATACAAATAGACCTCCTGTTCACTGTAAAGTGCCACGTTTTGATATATTGAGCTTTAAACTTTAAGTAAAACATTTTGGAACTCACAACACGCAACCTAAAATCCCAAACCGTTCCTACAATTGTTTTATGTTGCATGATGATCATGGATAGATTCATTATGTATTGTATTTTTTGTTTAAATATCAACATTATCTGTCCATCCTCAGTCAATTTACTATAAATATATATAATAAACTCCT
Organism: Notolepis coatsorum; assembly: GCF_963971535.1. Taxonomy (NCBI): domain Eukaryota; kingdom Metazoa; phylum Chordata; class Actinopteri; order Aulopiformes; family Paralepididae; genus Notolepis; species Notolepis coatsorum. The sequence continues at coordinate 56,523,283 of NC_140184.1, read as the reverse complement.
GACTTCATCTGGTCTTTCCAAACGCACACACACACAGAAAGGGAGAATGCAATTTAGTCATTATGCCAATTCCCTTCCTGGTCATTGCGCGCATTGCCCCACTGTCGGTCTGAGGAGGGTGTAGACTATCGCATGCCTCCTCAGATACATGTGGAGTCGCCAGCCGCTGCTTTTCACCTGACAGCGAGGAGTTTCACTGGAGGTTTGCGCTATTTCCCCCAGATCCCCTCCTTGCTGAACAGGCGCCCCGACCGACCAGTAGGAGTCGGTTTGCAACGACCAAGAAACATACCACACCGGCTTCCCACCCGCGAACACTGCCAATTGTGTTTGTAGGGACAACTGACCAAGCCAGAGGTACCGCTGACAGCTGGATTAGATCCCAGAGTCTCTGCGGTGGTAGGCGAGTGCCTAGTCCTCTACACTACCCAGCCGCACCATGTTCGTAATTTTGGATGCTTCTTTCTTGTGAAATAAAGAATATTTGAAGTCTAAAGCCTCCCGCCAATCATTAATCAAGTTAAATAGCCTGAAATGGGGAAATTAAGTTCAGTCAGATCATTCTGTCTATACTTGGTTATGTAGGGGGAGGGGGGGGGGGACCAGACATCTCTGTTTTAGGCAATGGTACTCTGCAATGGTGAGTACATTTCCAACTCTGTGATGAACGAGTACATTTCCAACTCTGCGATGAACAAATACATTTACTACTCTGTGATGAACGAGTACATTTACTACTCTGTGATTAACGAGTACATTTACTACTCTGTGATTAACGAGTACATTTACTACTCTGCGATGAACAAATACATTTACTACTCTGTGATTAACGAGTACATTTACTACTCTGTGATGAACGAGTACATTTACTACTCTGTGATTAACGAGTACATTTACTACTCTGCGATGAACAAATACATTTACTACTCTGCAATGAACGAGTACATTTACAACTCCAACCAGCACAAATAAAAACATACCAGTGCCCAGGACAGTTCATGGGCTTGAGTGCAAAGACTTCATCCTCCACAGGGAATGAGAACATGTTGTCGCTGTAGTGCTGCCAGTGACCGGACGTCTCCCACAGCTTGCTGTTGTAGATGTTGGGAGAGGCTACCTCCTGGTAACCTCTTCTCCAGTACTCCTCCTACACAAAACACCAAGAGGGAGACAAGTGTTTAACCGTTTAAATTGTTTGGTATGGTTTTTACACCATCCCTACTCCTTTGCCCTCATTGAGAATGCAGGGATCTATGGACGCCCCACCCCCCTTACATTTACATTGTCATTTAGCTGACGCTTATATCCAAAGCGACTTACAAGTTCTGTGCGACAACTCAGGAAGGGCACAACTCTATTAGCTGAGTAACAATGTTCATCAAAGTGTTGAGTGCTACAGTGTAGGTTAGTATATTAGGACAAGTGCATGACAGTAAGGTTAGTTAGGGTTAGAATATTTTTCATTTCAGATTATGGTTGAAGAAGTGAGTCTTTAGTCCACGGCGAAAGATTGGATGAGTTTCGGCTGTCCTAACTGTGTTGGGCAGTTCGTTCCACCATTGTGGGGCAAGGACTGAGAATAGGCGGCTTCTCCTTGATGACCCTCCCGGAGCTCGGATAGGAGTGGGTCTGAGACGGCCAGAAGATGCAGAGCGTAGGGGTCTTGAGGGTGTGTAGTTAGAGACCATTGACCGGAGGTAGGCGGGAGCGGTTCCCTTTGCCGCACGGTATGCCAGGTCGAGGGCCTTGAAGCGGATTCGCGTGGCAATGGGGAGCCAGTGCAGGTCCCTAAGAAGTAGGGTGACATGGGCTGACTTCGGTAGGTTTGAGATCAGGCGGGTCGCTGTGTTTTGAATGAGCTGAAGAGGCTTGGTGGCAGTGGCCGGGAGGCCAGCAAGGCCACATTGTTTGTGATAATCGGCAAATATCGCATCGTTGTCCAAAGAATCGTTATCGTATCGTGATGAAACTGGTGATTCCCACCCCTACCAGCAAGCAGTGCGTTGCAGTAGTCGAGACAGGAGATGACTGTTGATTGGACGAGGAGTTGGGTGGCTTCTTTTGTCAGGAAGGGGCGGATCCTTCTGACGTTGCTCAGGAGGAATCTGCAGGTTCTGGTTGTCGCTGCGATGTGAGCGGAGAAGTTTAACTGGTCGTCGAGGACAACACCAAGGTTCTGGGCGGTCGGGGACGCGGTCACAGTTGCATTCTCGACTGTGATGGAAAGGTCCATCAGGGGGGAGGATTTGGCCGGCAGGTGGAGCAATTCTGTTTTCTTAGGTTCAGTTTGAGGTGGTTGGTCGTCATCCAGGCGGAGATGTCGGACAGACAGGCCGAGATCCGCTCAGAGACGTGGATATCCGAGGGAGGGAAGGAGAGGAAGAGTTGAGTATCATCGGCATAGCAATGATACGAGAAGGCATGAGACGTGATAATGTTACCCAGATATTTAGTGTAGAGGGAGAAGAGAAGGGGTCCTAGGACCGAGCCCTGGGGGCCAACAGGATCCCTCTCCATGACACTTGGTAGGAGCGGTCATTGAGGTATGATGTCAGCCATGTCAGCGCAGAGCCAGCCACTCCCATTCCTGCGAGGGACGCGAGGAGGATCTGATGGTTGACTGTGTCGAAGGCTGCAGATAGGTCTAGGAGAATCTGGACAGAGAGGCCTTTCGCTTTTGATAAGTGAAGTGCCTCTGTGACCGCTATGTGACCGTTTGTTTGAGGTTGCTTTTGTGGTTCTCCATGTTTCTGCTCCGTATAATAGAACTGATTTGACATTGGTGTTGAAGATGCAGAGTTTGGTCTTTGTGGAGATGTGGTTTGAATTCCATGTTTGCTTCAGTATTAAAAATGCTGTTCTTGCCTTCCCTATTCTTGCTTTGATGTCTTTGTCGTTGCCTCAGTCCTTCCCCACGATGCTTCCCAGGTATGTGAAGGTGTCCACCTCGTCCAGTGCTTCTCCGTCCAGTTGTACGGCCTCTTCTAAATTGTGGTTCATCTTCATCTCCTTTGTTTTTGCTTTATTGATGTGTAGTCCTGTGGTAGCTGCAATTGTGGCAAGTTTTGTGAGTTTGGTCTGCAGATCGCCCAAACAGCAAACCGGAAACAGGAAACTGGTGCTCATCCAAATTCGGTCCGACCACTCGCTATAGCTCCCGGGACTCCATCTTGACACACTGGATAATCGATCGCTCACCCTAACTCAATAAACAACATGATTTGGACGTATATACTATTATACAACCTGGAAATGGATCCGGTATTTCTCCATCCCATAATATAAACAAATTCTGTTCCACGCTCATCCCCCAACGGCGCGAGGAAGCCACGGTGAGTTTCAGCGTTATTTTCTAACGTGTTCCATATAAACTGCTCTGATGATCATATGACCCACACTAGATGAATGATATAACGTTGCCCACGGAATTATAAACGACCCCCCGCCCATCCGGTCAACATCAGATCATACGTAGTAACTTCTAGAAGTACCTCCAGTTGAAATTTTTTATCTGGCACCGATCGCTACCAAACTGTATTTGATCATCAATATAATGCATTTGGGGCTATAAATCAAGTTCTGGAGAAAGCTGCAGAAAACGATAAAAACATACTTATACTTTAGACCATATTTTAGTATGAATATGTGAATGAAAAAGTATAACGTTGCTACACCCTGAACAATAGATATAGGACATTGAATGGGCCATAAAATGTCAATTTAGCAATACAATTAAAAAAGTTATAGCCCTGCAAAGAAGGGGAACTTCTCCATAGACAAATAGAGATGGCGAGGGATGGTAAATTATGAATTTAACCATGGCGATCAAAGTGTTAAATGAATACATTTATTATAACAGGTAGTTTCGAGTCGTGCCTACGCACTACAGGGCTACTATTGTATTATATAAGGCTTTGCCGCTTCCTCCTCATCGTTGATTGCCTGTAGTAGCTGCATCTAACATTAGTAGCTAACGTTAAAACTAACCTAAAGTTAGTTGTTCACCAACAATCTCAACATTTGTTTTATCATTAGCTCAAAAACACAGAACCGGACGAGACAAATTGTCCGCTCATAGGTGCTGCTAGGATAATAACAACAATACTTCCGCTCCGGTCGGTGGGTGGGTTTCAAAATAAAAGTCTAAAACACCGGAAAAGACGTTTATTTTGTACAGCGTTTTCCTCCACGAGTACATCATGTGATCAATCGATCTGGATTATTTTTGCTCATCCCTAGTTTATCCTGTGCTGAAGTCTCCATTCCAATAGAGATGGTATATATTTTGGTGTTTATTTGATTATAGTTTCACTGCCTTTTTATTTATTACGTTTCCACAGTTTTTTCCTCATACTTATACCTCATACATATTAACATTTTGTACATGGTACCGCAAGGTACATTAATAATACATGTACATGTTAAAAGGATGACACAAAAAGCCAGACAGGGAGAGGACTTGTTTCCAGTTTCAGTTTGTTTTATAATAAACAATCAAACTGAATCATTTATTTAGGATATTTAAAATGTCTTCCAATGTTAAATAAAGGTTTATTGCACTTTGAAACGGTTTCCTTGCATTATTATGCTATTATTATATTAGTAAAAAAAATAAAAAGGTTAATTGAAAACTTTTGAGAAATACATTTCTCAAAAAGAAATCTCAAAACCGCAATAATATCGCTTATCACAATATTTTCTGGGACAATTAATCGCCCAGCAAAATGTGTTATCGTGACAGGCCTAACCACATCAAACAAGAAGTGGACGCGGGCAAATACTGCGACATGGTCCATGGACCTACAAAAGGCATTTGACACCGTCAATCACTCCCTTTTGATGGTGGAGGTAAATGGTACACTATACCCCCCCCCCCCCCTCCCAGTGAGCTATGGTGTTCCACAAGGAAGCATACTAGGACAGTTACTGTTCCTAATTTATGCAAATGACATGTCGTCAGCTTGTGACTGCAACTTGTTCCTGTTCGCGGATGACTCAGCCCTGCTGGTCTCTGACAAGAACAAGTTGCAGGTTGAAAAATCCCTCAGCTCGGAACTCGGTAGAATCTGCACCTGGCTCGCAGATAAACGTAAGGTTATGTATATAACCAAGTTCTGTGAATTATGGCGACGCTCAGCATCATCTGCACTGTACTTCACTTCGTGCACAAGCACTGAAAAAAAGAATTCCACCATGTACCTTTACATCCCAACATTCGTCTGGCCACACCCCCATCCGCTTACCTTCATAAGCAGGTGTGTGGTCACCTACTCGCCTCCTTCCCAAACTTTCACCACAAGGCGAGATCAAGGGCCGCAGCGGCGTCTGATGCTGAGCGTCGCCATAATTCACAGAACTTGGTTATATACATAACCTTACGTTGTTTCATTATGGCTTTCGCTCAGTATCATCTGCACAAGAGGAGCTGAGCGGGAGCCATAGCTCGACAAATGTACCCCGCTGAGGCCCCCCACAACCATCAGACCGGGGAGGACCGAGCCCCCCGACCCTCCCTAATGGAGGATACCCTCCCTATTGGAGGCTTACGGGAGGGAGACGGATCCAACCGTGCGAAGAGGAACTCAAGCAACTCAACGCACAGGGTGAGCAGACCGTGGCTTGACCCCACGACTACACACACGCACAACCCGCATGCCACCAGGGAACGAACGGAAGGAACAAACCTCGTTACTGCCCCCAAAATCACGGGGTCAAGAGCAAACCCAACCCCGTGGCAAGGCTGTAGCAGCGGAGCGCGAAGGAAGACCCAGACCCACTGAAGGGACTGGATCCCCTGGAAAAAGGGGGGCCCGGAGAGGTCAATGACGCCAGGCATCAAGACCCCACCAGGCGGTCACTTAGTGACACCGCCCCCCACATCGCCAGCGTATTCGGATAAGGCCCCTCCAAGAGCGGGCCCTTTCCCCCCAATAGCACACCGCCTGGCACACTGACCCTGCAGAACAGGCAGTCAGCATGGCCGTAAGCACTCAAAAAGTTCAACCAACGGAAGCAGGCAGCGCACCGGGGAAACCAGGCAGCAGGCTGTAACCTGAGCCTGGAGCACTGCGGACGAGACAGGCGCCAAAGGAGTCAACTGAAAACAGCCCCCCCCCGGCGGAAGGGGCGTATGCTGGCGTTGTTGATCACCATGACAAAGCCTCCATTAAAAAAAAACCACCCAGAGGGGTCGAGGCAGAGAAGGCTGACATGATTGGCAGACGTCATGAACGTGCAGGGGCACACTCAACCGGGTAACCCGGGAGTTGACTCTGCTCCAACATACCAGGGAATCAACTACCCTCTCGGTACAGACGGTGGTTGTTCCTATAACCCCTCAAGAAAAAACTCCAAAACACACCTGCGGGCGGGTATACACCAGCTATACCGCAGTACAAGTGTTTCAGTTTCCAAAAAAAAGATATCCCAGGCCTACGGTATCAACAAAACTTTACTTCGGACCGGGCCCGGCGGCCCGGGAAGCACACAGGATTACCAGAGGGGGTCCAGAAGACCACCCCAACAGCCCCCTCTTCGCCATGCGTGAGAGAGGAGCGAAAGAAGGAGAACCAGCCCCTTACAATAGTGCCAGGTACAAAAGAGTACCCAACAAAGGGTCTCCATAACGCCTAACCCTGTGACACCCGGGCCGACCCAGCATTTTCCCCCCTGAAAAAAGCCCAAGTCCCTCAGGGTACCAGAACAGCAGATCTGCATCCCCGGCGGACAACGGGTTAACTGACCTGGACCAGCGTGACCAGAACCAGTCCTGTGCCCTAACCACGCCGACATGCCTACTCCAGGAGAAGGGGCAGATATGCGTGTTGATCTAAAACATGAAAAGAGGGCGCTACCCAGACGGGCCGGTTTGAACCGTGCTCGGTGGCCCACCCCAAGGGCGTGAGACCCCTCTACCTATGTTCTGATCTATTCCGTTAACATCCCCCAGATATGAACGAGAATCCGTCGAGACCCAGTAACAGGCTCTCGGAAGAGGAAAAAACCCCATCCCAGTTGCTTTATAAAAACGCTGTTTTAATAACAAGTAACCAAGGCGTACTAGCCACCGCATGATTTTGATCAGAAACACCCCGAGCCAGCACTATGTATGCGTCGGGACACAAAACACATCAATGGACAGTCTAACCAGACCCCACATTGATCCCTCAAGGCGCCTGGGAGAACGACAAGAAGGGTGTGGTGCTTCATATACTCCACACTCTTTTATTAAAAAAGAAAGAAACACCGACTGACATGAATCCCACTTGACGCAGCCGAGGATAAAAACTGTTTACATTTTTATATCCCGTCATCCCTACCACAGAGGATAGACGGAACTGCCAGAGAGACTTCCCACGTGAGCCATAGATTGAAAAGCCACGGTAACATTGAGTCATGTGACCAACCGACTCAAGTTACGCGTATATCGAGCATAGTGGAACCTTAATTCCTACGCTCTATCCCGACACTTTGACAATAACAGACCTTACATACGGGTCTAACTCACGGAAGCCATCGTCCAATAGCAACGTGCGTAGTGACGTGTGCTACGACGGGGGGAAACCCAAGACTCAACACCTGTGATAGGTGCAGAGTCTGGGAAACCCTTCCCCCCCCCCACCCCCCCTCCCTGCCAAGCCGCCTAACAGCTTGGCCCTGACTGAACTAATAAGAGAGGAATAAACCCCCTGACCAATCAGAAGAGGGAAGGAGGGGTTTATCTGGTACCCCCTCACAAGCCCAACCCTTGCATACAACAACAACAACTAGCCATATGATACCTTTAGTAGCAATGCTAATGAATAGTGCAAGCTAATACAATGCACGCTAACCACAGACAATCTGTGAACAGGGTTTATAACAAGACCAAGTCGCGTGTGTATGAATCCTACACCCGCATCCATGTTATAACACAGAAAAAACATTGATGGAGAGAGAGAGAACGGCTGAGCCGTGGTACGTTTTCATACGAGCATTACTGCAAACCCAACACAATAGTGTTGTAGCTCAATATCACTGTGTAAGCAACAGAGCACACAACTAGCCTCTACCTTTATGTGGAGATTCAGGTCGAGGCAGAAAAAACCCTTTTTCAACCGAGTGTAGGCTGCAGGCCTTGCTTAAGCTCTAACATGAATGTAACCCTCCTATCAACCCATACTAGTAAAGATTCACAAGTTGCAACCCCATCATATGTTTGGTGAATAAACACAGTTTGTTAACAAAAAATACAGTCCCCCTTTAGAGGAGACTCTTTATTTTTGAACAAAATCATAGCGGGCCGGGAAGGGAAACAGGGGGGGACCACAGGGGGAAAAAGTCACTGGGTCCTAGCAACGCCTGCCACGAGCCGCTCGGGATTTGCCACCTCGTGGAGCCCCGGAGGGACAGTAAACGATCGGCGGCTGGTCTCGACGATCCTTATCGTCGCCTTCGGGCGTAGATGGGCCGGCTGTTGTAGCAGAGGCGCCCTCTCTCCTCCTGGCCTTCTTCACCGAAGGTCCAGCAGTGGCGGTGGTGGCAGCGGCGGCCACGGCGGAGGATGCTCGACGACGTGGCAGCCGTCTGACTCCACCGGCGACATCGGGAGGGGGGAAATGAGGCTGGAGCACGGAGCGCTCCTCCTGCATCTCTCTGCAAGTCGAGGTCATCAATTGCAGGGCCGTCCCGAATAGTCCAGCATCGGAGAGGGGTGCCGTCAGAAGTGGAACTCTCTTCTTCTCCGGCACACGAGCCTGCTCCAGCCAAAGGTGGCGCTGGACCAGAGTTGCCAGGGCGCGCACTTTCCCAGCGGCCTATAGCCTGCGGCTGAGTCAGATGCAGGATGGCTCCTACCGACTGGGCGAGCTGGTCATGTTGTACATCAGTCAGCTCCGTGCCGCCCGTCAATATCCCGGACATGAATCTCGCCAGCTGCGCGATGTTAGACGCGGCAGCTAGAGATTGTGTTCCGGTGATAAATGATCGCTCCAATATGCCAACCGCCTCGCCGATTTCCCTTGGGGAACCGGCTTCCGTAACGGCTCCCACACCACCTCCGGACAAAGGAGCGCCGCCATCGGCCTATCAAGCCGTGGCACGCCCTCCTTCATACCGTCGACCAAACCCGCCACCCGCGTGACTTGCACGTAGGCAGGAGTAAGGCCTATGATGTGGGAGACCACCTGGCCCTGACGGACATAGGCCGCCATTGAGGGGAAAAATGGGTAGACAACGTCCACCCCTCTCACCGGGCGACGTTGCCATAGATGACCTATGAGATCATCAGGGACAGGAACAGACAGTGGCTGCGGCAGCGGCACAGCGTTTGCGACTGCCGCCGCCGCCATGAGCTCGGGAAACAAAGCACGCAGTTCCCCCTGCAGACTTTCCTCCTCCGAGCCCGCATCCCTCACATACAGCAGGCTACTGGTCAAGGAGCCACATTCCGATGTGGCTGATAGCAGGGCATCCCGCCGACGAGTCAGAGGTTCTATCCCAACATCTTCGAACGAGGCGCCCCAAGGAGACATCTCACCCCCCTCCAGTGTTACCTGGACGGGCGGGAGACATGTCTCCACCGGGCCTTCAAATAAGAACCCGTCCGCCTCTATCATGTAGTCCTCTGTCTCCATCGGGCATATAGAGACTGACGCATCCTCACCTGGCTCCAGCAACTCACCAAAACCAGGCCGTTCGCGTCTGCAAGCCACCATCTTGCGACAGGAGCGAGCTGACGCAAAAAGTTTGCGTCTCAAATCCCCCGCAACCAAGGGAACCGGCCGCCCAACAGCGGACGATTCCTTGGAAGCAGAGGAACCAGAGCCGGAACCAGGCCATCGCACAGGAGACGGCACTGGTGTACCAGCTCCTTGGAGAGGCAAACTACCCATCGGACGCCTACCGGGCGTGGCTGCTGACCACGAGAGAGGTCTCAGCCCCGCTCCAAGACGCACAACGGAGGCGGAAATGGAGAAGCGTTGCGAGCGCAACCCTCCGAAGTAGACATTATGACTTAGTTTTTTTCTGTCGAATATATGAGAGAAGAAAAAAACAAGCAACAATGTAAACACGTCTCAACTTTCTTCAGCTAACAACCTCGTCAAGTGTGGGATCTACCGAAGGCACTTCCTTGTGGTGAAAGTGAAGAAGGAGGCGAGTAGGTGACCACACACCTGCTTATGAAGGTAAGCGGATGGGGGTGTGGCCAGACGAATGTTGGGATGTAAAGGTACATGGTGGAATTTTTTAGCACTGAATTTTTTATTCAGTGCTCGTGCACGAAGTGAAGTACACTGCAGATGATGCTGAGCGAAAGCCATAATGAAACAGAACTATCATTACACCTAGGTAAAACAGAGTCCATTCTCTTCGGATCAAATAACAAACTCAGCAAGACAAACGGCTTCTCTGTTACAGTGGGTGACAATTGTCACAAGGAAAGATGAAATTACCTACCTGGGTTCCATCCTAGAGGCAAATCTTTCCTGTGACAAAATGGCAAACAATGTTATCAAAAAAAGTCAACCAACGAACAAGATTCGTGTACCGGATCTCCTCTCTGGTAAACAAGAATACCCTGAAAACTCTAGCAGGAGCACTCATTCAAGGGTACTACGACTATGGTTGCACCTCATGGTACCAAAGTACCTCAAAGGCACTAAAAGATTACAAACATCACAAAACAAACTGGTCAGACTACTGCTTGACCTTACTCCTTACTAAAACACACCTCACCCCAGCCCATTTTGACAACCTAGGATGGCTTAGAATTAGGGATGTCCGATATTATCGGCCTACCGATATTATCGGCCGATAGGCATTAAAATGTGATATTCGGAAACATTTTACATTTCTATAACCTTTATTTACCCAGGCAAGCAAGTAAGAACAAATTCTGATTTTATTTATTGTCAAAAGTATGCATAATGTTGTGTTAATTCCACAACAAGAGATATGAAATGTTAATTACCTGAAATTATTCCGTTTTGGGGGGAGGGGGGACCCTGCATATATCGGTATCGGTTGATATCGGTAATTAAGTTGGACAATATCGGTATAGGTAAAAAAGCCAATATCGAGCATCCCTACTTAGAATAGACGACAGAGTACAGCAACTTGCAATGGGCCTGGTCTACAAGATACACTACACCACCAAGGTACCCATGTACTAAGGCTGTCCCCGAAGCCTGTTTTTGGGATTCAAACTTCAGGGTTTTTCGAATGGACGTTCAAACCTTCGTTTTTAAATTCACCTTTTTCCCCCTTTTAAAAAAATTATAAATATCCTCAAAAAATCCTCAATTTGAATAAAGTGATTAATCTAATTAAATTAGTATTTTTTTATTTTATTAAATCAACTTTCTTTAATGAATATGACTAATAATTTTTTTTAATACTATAATATTAGTGTAGCCTAATATGTATCTGCAACTGTGAAGAAAAACCCCATTGGTTTAAACAATGAATACACATTATATAATTTATTAAAAATAAAAAATTCGAATGTTGACTTAGAATTTGAATGCCAACGTAAAAAAGAACGAAGGTCCGAACGTTTGGGCTCAGCCCTACCATGTACATGTCGGGGTACTTCCCAAAGGTCAGTGAATACCACGACCATAACACCAGAGAGTTCCACAAATCATGTGCAACCCAGATCCGGCTCAAACAAGGGACTAAACTCGTTTCGCAATTATTCCACATCAATGTGGAACGCCCTACCCACAGGAGCAAGGTGCGAAGGCCCAGTGTGCATGGCCCTCCAGCCATCTGAGAGCCCCCCTCACAACTAAACGATGTACGCAGGGAAGCAAACATGAAAAACAGTCTATAGTCTAGCAGTGGAATTGTCTGCTCCAGACTGTTGATGTTTCAGCAGCTTGGATGAAAAATTTAAAAACGCCTCCTCTCGATTGTAATAAAGAATACAGCCCACACTTGAGCACTTGTCAGATCCTCCGTGAACTACATTCGGACTGGTAAGTCCTTTGATATCAAGCCAACTAGAGTACTGTGCCTGGCTATGTAAAGACCACGGCAACCAGGACATGAAACAGGGTTTAATTGACCATGTGAAATACTCTCCAGTTCAATTTGTCAACTTGTTTATTCTACATAGTCAAGATGAACTGCATGACCACCAGCCAGATGTTTCTTCTCTTGCTTCAAGGCTTTGAGCAATAACAGACAGACTGAACTGTTTTGAGTTTACATACTGACTTACATACGGTCTTGCCCTGATGAACTTAGTGATGGATGTTTTAAATGACTTTACATACATGGCAGAGTCTTACCCTGATGAACTCAGTAAGGATGTTGTGAGTGACTTTATTGACTTAAACCATTACACTGTGACTCCCCCTTAATTTAGAGCGAGACCCAATGACAAGGGTTAGTGACATATGAAAAAGGGACACTGAATGAGGTGGCAGAGTTGTTTTGCTACCACAATGCCTGCTGAGAAAGCTTTTAAGGCAGCACTTTGACTGCCTCAATTTGGAGAGAGCATCGGAGGGCTGAACAACCACCTTGCTCAATTTGGCTCACTTGGGAGTTGCTTAACTCAATCAGCGCCAGAGGTCGCTGTTTACCGTGTGGTAGGAAGGCCACCGCTTTAAAGAATAGGGATACATGGCAGTGTTTTCAGGGCTCAAACCAGTGGCGGCTGGCCACTAGGGGCGCCGGGGCGCCGCCCCCCCCTGGTAAAGAGAGCAGGAGAAGAAAATGTTTTATTTAAATTTTAGACCCTTAAAAATAAAATAAACATGTTTAAAATGAATAATATTTACTCATTGTAAGTGTTTGTGTTTCCAATGCACAATATAACATTAATATATCAAATATAAATCATTGTTTTGTGATTCACATGACGTCACTGTCTGATATGAGAGTAGACTACTCTAAGGCTGGGCGAGACGTATCGCGCACACAGTGGGCGTGCACTGGTTTCATCGCTGTATCATCTCACCCAATTAAATAGGTCTAGCAAATACATTTCGCCTATCAGTGCGTTCAAATATGATGTAATATGATGGAATCGGAGCGCGTTTTCTAGCGCACCAAGCAAGCAGGATCCTTCCGGATGATCGGATCCTTCCGGCAGTCCAGAGATTTTTGCTACCTTGGCTGGTAGCTGGATGCAGCTAACGACGGTATGGACTGTTTAAACGTTACTGGAGTTTCTTTTTGAGTGGATTTAAAAACAAAAGTGGATTATGGCTGTTGTGGACTGACCAGCTGAATATCTCGCCCAATTCAACTCTTGTGATGGTAAGTAAGTCTTGTAACGATAGCTTGGATTTCACGTCATGATGCGTGTGTCTGTGTGAGAGAGAGAGATACCAATTAATTTCGCCGCGGGGGGGCATAATCACCCGGACAATATAATGGTAACTGTTTAATATGACAAGATATACATCTGTGATTATTATTGGACGGATCTGAATACGAGAGAGAGAGAGAGAGAGAGAGAGAGAGAGAGAGAGAGAGAGAGAGAGAGAGAGAGAAAGAGAAAGAGAGAGAGAAAGAGAAAGAGAAAGAGAAAGAGAAAGAGAAAGAGAGAGAGAGAGAGAGAGAGAGAGAGAGAGAGAGGGGGGGGGGGAGAGAGATGAGGAAGGGGCAAAAGAGAAAGATCTGGGAGTGTGTGTGTGAGATAGAGGGGGGGGGGGGCGGGGGGGGGTGCGAGTCCTCAGCCCTTGAGTGGGTGAATGTAACAAGTTCCTAACTTTTTCTTTCCCCTATTATTTCATGCACACTTCATAAATTGTTTTTAATTATAATTTTATTTTAAGTTATTTTGTTCGTTTAGAATTTTATGCAAATTTGCAATGCATGAGGGTCATCCTTTTGTGTTAAATGGCTGCTTAAACAAAAAGAAAATGGGGATGAATAGGGGATGAAATGTGGATGAATAGTAGTGTAAAGTTCAACACACTACTGTGCTAGTAATCATTACTATGTAATGTTACAGTTAGTAAATTGGTATGCCCATCTGCTATTTTTTTTTGGGCTTTTATTTAATTTTATCTGATTTTTTATTTTATTTAATTTACAATGCAGTTGACATCTTGGTTACTTGAAGATTCTGGACAGTATTTCTCATTGTGGCAATAAAAAAACATGCATTTTGGGCGGCTACGTGGCGTAGTGGGCAAGGCGCTCGCCACGAATGACGGAGACGCTGGGCTTGCCTGTTCGAGCCCAGCGCTCCACATTGCTTTCAGTTTAGCTGGTCGTTCATACTAATACACATTGGCCGTATTAGGGGGTGGGAAACTGATGGGTGGGGATCGGGCGTTGTGGACAGCGACTCCTACAGGTCGGTTGGTGCGCCTGCGCAGTAGAATCAGGAAGTGTCGGGGGCAGCGTGAGCCTCCCACGCGTTACTCCTCGCCACTGAGAGATCGAGCTGCGCAGGTGAAAAGATGCGACTGCTGTTACCTCAAGTACCGGAGGGGACTTGTGCTATGTATGACTTAGTCCACATTGCAGCCGGCTTGTGGGAGGCAAGAAACAGCGTTCGTGACAGGGGAGGGTTGAATTGGATGATACGAAATTGGGATGGGAGAAAAATATAGAAAATGGGAGAAAAAGTGGATAAAAAAAAACATGCATTTTTTGCATAAAGCAAACGCATTTTTTGCAAGCATTTGTCGACTCTCATGTTGATAAGAGTATTAAAACTGGAAAAATATCAGTTTAAGGTAGATTTAGAACAGATACAAAATATGCGATTAATCGCGAGTTAACTATGGACAATCATGCGATTAATCAGATTAAATATGTTAATCGATTGACAGCCTTAGACTTTACATAACATGACGAGTCTTACCCTGATGAACTTGGTGAGTGTTTGTAAAGGACTTTACATAACATGACTAATCTTACCCTTACCCTGCAGACCTTCAGAGAGTTATCCACACTTTCATTTCATCTAGATTAGACTACTGCAACCCCCTCTATATAGGCATCAACCAGTCTTCCCTGTCCCGCCTACAGCTAGTACAGAAGGCCACTGCCAGACTGTTGACCGGAACCCGTAAGAGACCACATCACCCCTGTCCTTGCCTCCCTTCATTGGCGTCTAGTACACTACAGGATAGATTTTAAGGTTCCCTCAGGTCCCTCAGGTCAGCTGATCAGAGGCTCCTGACAGTCCGGAGGTCTAACCTTAAGCTCAGGGGGGGCCGTGCCTTTGCTGTCGCAGCCCCTGAACTGTGGAACAGCATCCCCACCTCCATTAGGCTTTCCCCCTCGATAGATGCTTTCTAATCTAGGCTCAAAACCCACTTCTACCCAATAGCTTTTCCCGTTCACTGACTCATGCCCCGTTTTCCTGTGTGCTTGCCTGTGTGCCCTGTGTTGTGATTGTTGTCTATATGTATCCATGTATCTACCCTCTGTACAGCACTTTGGTTGACATGTGTCATGTTAACACTTTAAGTGCTGGAAGACGTGTTTAGGCGTCCTTCCCCGCCATGCTCAAGTTGCCGAAGACGCCGTAACTCATCTTTGATATCAATATTTCAAAAATCTGTGATCGGATTCATATTTCCCATCCGCTGGCCTGAGACCCACCAAAAAGCCCCACTGAACCCTCTAGCGGTTCAAGAGCGCCATCTGGTGGCCGATCGGCGCAATCGCCAAACAGGAAGTTACTTGGACGATGTGCTGTTCACCCATATTACTTCCGGGCACTCGGTATAGGTCCCGGCACTCTAGCTCGTCACAATACATAGCGATCCGTTGCCAATAACTCGATAAACAACATGATTTGGACGTATATACCATTATACAACCTGGAAATGGACCGGGTATTCCAACATCCCATAATAGAAAAAATTTATACTTCACGCTCATCGCCCAACGGCGCGAGGAAGATACGGTAAGATTCAGCGTTATTTTTCAATGTCTTCTATACTAACTGATCTGATGAACATATGACCCACATTAGATGAATGGTATAACGCTGCCCATGGAATTATAAACGCCCAATCGGCCATCCGGTCAACATCAGATGACGTGTAGTAACTTCTAGAACCATGTCCAGTTGGAATTTTTTATATCGCGCCGATTGCCATCAAACTGTATTTCATCATCAATATAATGCATTTGGGGCTATAGATCACGTTCTGGAGAAAGCTGCAGAAAGAGATGAAAACATACTTATACTTTAGACCATACTTTAGTATGAATATGTGAATGAAAAAGTTTAACGTTGCTTCACCCTGAACATTACATATAGGACATTGAATGGGCCCTAATAATGGCAATCTAGCAATATAATCTAAAAAGTTATAGCCCTGCAAAGAAGGGGAACTTCTCCATAGACAAATAGAGCTGGCAACCCATGCATGGTCATGAATTTAACCTCCGGCAGTTAAAGTGTTAAATGTGCTATAATAAATCCGATTGATTGATTGAACTTGTGAGTGTTTGTAAAGGACTTTACATAACATGACTAGTCTTACCCTGATGAACTCATGAGTGTTTGTAAAGGACATTACATAACATGACCAAGTCTTACCCTGATGAACTCGGTGAGGGTGTTGTAGATGTAGGCTCCTCCTGGGAGGAAGAAGCAACTTCCTGGGCTGAGATCATGGAAGAAGAACAGTTCCTGATCCTGTGGAGAAAGCAACAGAAGCTTTAATGACTTCACAGATCCATAGTAGCAGTAGGGGGGGGTTCAAGCAGTGAGGCAACTGCACAAGCGGCAGGGAACAATAAGCCACTGGAGACGGTGCCATGCCTTCCGAGTGGAATAAAAACAGAAGTGGAAACATCTTTTTTTTTTAAGATTAATTTTTTTTTAGCGTTTATCGCTTTTTACTACTGGGCAGTCCAGTAGAGATAGAGAGAGAGGAGGAACGGGAGAAAGAGTGGGGGGGGGGGGAAGACATTCGGCAAATAACGACGGGTCCGGGAATCGAACCCGGGTCGGCCGTGCCGCGACTCGGCGTGTTATCTGGTTCGCCACTGGGGCGCCCGGAAACATCTTTTAAAATGATATGGCACTTTGTCACTGCCTTCCACACTGGCTTTTACACCACTGAAAACAAGCGTTTTGGTATCAGGTTTGAATGTAGAGCTCAGTGTTCTAATCAGTGCCGAGTGGTGGGAGGTGCTGCCATCTGTGGCTCTCGTGCTGAAAACAGAGTCAGCGTGGAAACCAGCTGGAGCTCTCAGGACTCAGATGTCACATGTGGTCCGATAAATACAAGCAGGGGCGCCCTCAGCTGGCATAAATCGGCAACGCACAGTGATGATGGCAAAGCCTGTGTTGAGGGAGATCTAATGGGAGATTCGATTTTTTTTGCGAAAACTGAACAATCTAACAACTGGTGTCTCACTGGCCACTGGAAGCTGTGGAGATTGATAATTCCAAAATAGAATTCTGAGAAACATTATAAAAAAAATACCTAAATGCGAAAAGGCATGAATAGGTCTGCCCCATGAAAGAACGTCATCCACCCTCCAACAGCCGTGCCTCACAGCGTGGATAGCAGCATCTGCCCATTTGATATAAAAGGTCCAGCAATTGAATGTACTGCAAAACCCAATGCATTCCCGGGGGAATCCCTAGTGACAAACAAGCTCCAACAATTGTGGGAGAGTTCAAATCTACTGGAATTATTGGACATTTCTAACCTAGCATTTACAGTTATGTTTGCAATATTTAAAAATATATATATTTTATAAACAGATTGGTGGATGTTGTGATCCTTGCTTTGCATTGTGGGATGCCTATTAATGGAAGCCCCATTTAATACCATTGTCATTTGACTTTTGCACTGTGGACTTGACTCTACTACTGGGGTGTACAGCAGCACTCACTTTGCCAATCTTACGATGGTCTCTGCTCTTAGCCTCCTCTTGGAAGTGCTCCCACTCTTTCAACATCTTGGAATCTGGGAAGGAGATCCCATAGATCCGCTGCAGGGTCTCCATGTCGGAGCGGCCCTCCCAGTAGGTAGATGAGTTCTGTCAAGACAGGGTTAGCAAAAAAAAATTCATCAAACTCCATGACATATAACGCAATTTCCGTGACCAATATGCACATTTGATGTCGAAAGATGTTGGGACTTATGGATGCAGGAAACGTCTTAATTGTGTTATTTCCTTCAAAAAGATAACTAGCAGCAGAGCTTGAAATTACACTTGCCTGGTTAAAAACTCATTTCCATGACAATTCCGTATTGGATATGAATTAACATCCCCAGTCCTGAAAAACATTACTATCAAATGACAAGATATTTCAGGGTTTTCCATGACTGCTGTTCCTGGCAGAGAGTTTCTGTTTAAAGGAAAACTCCAACATTTTGTGAAATTAGCTTATTTGACATCTTCCCTGGAGTTAGACAAAAAGATACATACCTTTTTCGTCTCTCTGCATGCATTGGGCTTAGGGAACGCCTGGACCGCTAGCCTAGCTTAACTTCATCACTGGAAGTGGGGCAGACATCTAGCCTAGTTCACTACAGTCAGGAAATATACTCCAAATACAACTCCCAAACGTTCCTGTAAACATGTTGTGACCTGTGTGTTTACCACGTCTCCCAGTCACACGAGTCTCCCAGTCACATGAGTCTCGTGTGACTGGGAGACTTGTGTGACTTGGAGACTTGTGTGAATTGGAGACTTGTGACTGGGAGACTTGTGTGACTGGGAGACTTGTGTGACTTGTGTGACTCGGAGACTTGTGTGACTGGGAGACTTGTGTGACTGGGAGACTTGTGTGACTGGGAGACTTGTGTGACTGGGAGACTCGTGTGACTTGTGTGAATTGGAGACTTGTGTGACTGGGAGACTTGTGTGACTGGGAGACTTGTGTGACTTGGAGACTCGTGTGACTTGTGTGACTCGGAGACTTGTGTGACTTGGAGACTTGTGTGACTTGGAGACTTGTGTGACTTGTGTGACATGGAGACTTGTGTGACTGGGAGACTTGTGTGACTTGGAGAATCGTGTGACTTGTGTGACTTGGAGACTTGGAGACTTGTGTGACTTGTGTGACTGGGAGACTTGTGTGACTGGGAGACTTGTGTGACTTGGAGACTTGTGTGACTTGTGTGACTTGGATACTTGTGTGACTGGGAGACTTGTGTGACTTGGAGACTCGTGTGACTTGTGTGACTTGGAGACTTGTGTGACTGGGAGACTTGTGTGACTGGGAGACTTGTGTGACTGGGAGACTCGTGTGACTGGGAGACTTGTGTGACTGGGAGACTTGTGTGACTGGGAGACTCGTGTGACTGGGAGACTCGTGTGACTGGGAGACTTGTGTGACTGGGAGACTTGTGTGACTGGGAGACTCGTGTGACTGGGAGACTCGTGTGACTGGGAGACTCGTGTGACTGGGAGACATGGTAAATACACAGGTCACAACATGTTTACAGGAACGTTTGAGAGTTGTATTTTGATTGTACTTGGAGTATATTTCCTGACTGTAGTGAACTAGGTTAGATGTCTGCCCCACTTCCAGTGATGAAGCTAAGCTAGGCTAACGGTCCAGGCGTTCCCTAAGCCCAATGCATGCAGAGAGACGAAAAAGATATGTATCTTCTTGTCTAACTCCAGGGAAGATGTCAAATAAGCTAATTTCACAAAATGTTGGAGTTTTCCTTTAAGTCCAAGCGAATTATGAGCATGCTCTAAAAAAACGGTTTTAGATCGGTTCTGGCATCACAAGAATAACTTCATGAAAAGAAACAACCGCACGCACCACGTTTCACCTTCCATACCTTGTAGATTCTCATGGCTTTGATCTTCCCAGTGTGTCTTACGTGGGGCCCTCTGCACAAGTCAATCAGGGGTCCACATCTAAAAGATGGAATAATCACACAGCACATTAGAAGCTTTGAAATTCACATAGCCCATTAATGCATTTCTTCTCAAACAAAAAACGCTGTCGTTACCTGTAGACTGTAGTGGTGGGCGTGGTGACTTTCTCATTCAGAATGCGGCACTTGAATTTGTTGTACTGCAAGATATAAACACAGTGGAATAATACAGATGATATGATGTGGAAGAGAGCTTAGGGCTGGGCGATATGACCAAAAACGTTATTGCGATAAAATTATAAAATTATTTTCATATAATTCGATATCGATAATTATCGTCGATATATTGTCTGTCAAGTTTAATTAACTTCTTATGCTGCTGCGAATGTCTCGAGTCGAGTTGATGTCGTCATCAGTCCGCGCACGTTAGCAGTTAGCCGACAAGCGGAATATCTCATGACAATGTAATAAATATGACACTAAAATACTCTCTTCTGCCACAATATATTGAAACGACGTCCACTGTATACCCCACACTACTATAAACGTGGCCTCAGAATTCACGCCACACACATACTCGGCACGTAAATATATAAAACATCGCCGTGCAAGCTAGTTATCCTAGCCAGCCTGTTGCTTCTAAGCGGTGTATTCCATGACAATGTGCTAAATATGACACTAAAATACTCTCTTCCGCCACAATATATTGAAACGACGTCCACTGTATACCCCACACTACTATAAACGTGGCCTCAGAATTCACGCCACACACATACTCTGCACGTAAATATATAAAACATTGCCGTGCAAGCTAGTTATCCTAGCCAGCCTGTTGCTTCTAAGCGGTGTATTCCATGACAATGTGCTAAATATGACACTAAAATACTCTCTTCCGCCACAATATATTGAAACAACGTCCACTGTATACCCCACACTACTATAAACGTGGCCTCAGAATTCACGCCACACACATACTCTGCACGTAAATATATAAAACATCGCCGTGCAAGCTAATTAGCCTAGCAAGCCTTGTTGTTGAGTGAGTCCTACCTCTGGGTCTCCTTCCGGGTCTCCTTCGCTCTCGGCCATCTCCTTCACTGATTGGTTGTTAGTGCGTGCGTGCTTGGAAAATCGATATATCGAAACTTTGCGACCACGTTTCACGTTTATTTCGAGGAAATAATTTATCGCGATAGTTATCGTTATCGTTTTATCGCCCAGCCCTAAGAGAGCTTCTACAGAACAGTGTCATTAGGTGAGGAATGGAACTGGGGTTTCCTCACCTTGAACATCTTCAAAAGTGTCTCCTTGCTGATCTCCAGCCTCTCAAAGGGCTGTTTGTCCTTCACCACAGCCTTGCACAAGGTCTCCAGGTCCCCGAACTCAGTGCTAGACACGCCCCTGATGGCACCAAACAACATGCTCAGTTCAACACTCAGTGCTAGACACACCCCTGATGGCACCAAACAACATGCTCAGTTCAACACTCAGTGCTAGACACACCCCTGATGGCACCAAACAACATGCTCAGTTCAACACACACACACACACACACACACACACACACACACACACACACACACACACACACACACACACACACACACACACACACACACACACACACACACACACACACACACACACACACACACACACACACACACACACACACACACACACACACACACACACACACACACACACACACACACACACACACACACACACACACACACACACACACACACACACACAGAGGAGAGTTCACCATCATCACTTTGTTCAAGAAGCCCTTCTGATGAGTCACTAATTGGAGCCATGCGTTTAGATTTTGAGATATTGGAAGTAGAAATAGTTAGCAATGCTAGTGGAGGTCAATGGGGTGTGTTAGCACGCCTTTTAGTAGTAGTGGACTACATTTTCGGTATATAGCATTTTTATCCAAAGCGCTTTACAACTTATGACTTACATTCACCAGAGTTGGGCTGAACAAGAGAGTGACATCACCCTCAAGCTCCTCTGTTAGGGTACCAGTGCCATGAAACCCAGAAAAGGCTACGGTCTCATTTCAAGAGCATATAATGTAGGGATGCCCCGATCGATCGGCCAGCAATCGGTATCGGCCGATATTCAGTATAAATATGAGATCGGTGAATTCCGATAATGCTTTATTTTCGCCGATCGTGAAAACCGATCGAAAAACATGATCCAATTCTTAGCGGAGATCTCACTCGCTGAGTTCTGTCTCAGACACACGGAGCTGCAAACTGCCGCTCCTCCTCCTCCTGCCCCTCCCTTACCCGTGTAAACACAGAGGAGGCTCCTATTGCCTCTGGCAATAGTCTGCTCTAGTCTAGTGCATGGGACCGTGAGCTAACGTTAGCTACCTAGCTATCGTTACTGTTTAAACAGAATGACCCAGTCAACTATTCATTTTTAGTTTAATACATGAGGCATTGTCTAACGGTATCTAGTCGGCTAGCTACTGATAGCTCCTGAATGCTCCAGCAATAGTCTAGTAGTGCATGTTGATACCTCCGTTAGCTCATGTTAGCTCACGTTAGCTCACTGTTCAAAACGAAATGTCCCAGTAAACTAAATAGTTCACTGAGGCGTTGTCTTAACGGTATCTAGCCGGCTAGCAGTAGCTACAGATAGCTCCTGATATCAATGTCTTATAACATTGATTCGATGCGTATTCGAGCCCCGGCTTGCATCGCAGTCACGAACGGGGCTAGCTGAGGGAGTAGGGTATATCTGCAGAGCCGCAGATACCCTGCTGAGGGCATGCTGAATGTGATTTGACCAAAGCAGAGTATACACACAGACAGTGGAGATAGCGAACATTTTGACTTGTTGCGTGGTGGCGATGTCTCGCAGATAATACAACTACAAGTATAATTATATAATATATATATTTTATAATTTTTTTTTAAATATTTTTTTTTTTACATTTTTTTATATATAAAACCAAAAACGATCGGTATCGGCCGATATGGCTCAAGACGATCGGTGATCGGTATCGATGGCAAAAAACATGATCGGGGCATCCCTAATATAATGTGAATGACACAAAATGGAAAACAGAGCCCAAAGTTACATGCTAGAGAATGTATTTTCTGTTGCAGTTTACTAATCCGTAATGGTTAACACATGCAGTTACCTCTCATGGCCACAATGGGCCAATCTACCATAGTGCAGCTTTAAGCAGAACAGAAATGCATGCAGAGATTATACTTGCTCACTTCTGTCCATCTAAGAACATGTCATAGTAGAATCCATTCTCAATGGGCGGTCCATAGCATAGACAACCTCCGTAGAAACACTCCATCACCTCCCCAAGGATGTGAGCACTGGAGTGCCAATACACCTGAAACACAGGGTTAAGAATGTATTACTGGGGTGTCTCCTAGTATCCCCCAATACCATGGAACTGCAACACCTGGGGTTAGAATCCAGCCTGTCCTTCGTTGTCCCTCATAGTCCATTAACCCCTTAACTCATTCACGGCCAATCACGTAATATTACGTGTTTTCTCAGCAACCGTTGAGCGCCAAAAAAATATTACGTTTTTAGATAGTTTTTTCGATTTTAATATCCTATACACTCTCACAGACCTCTGTGTTACCATTGGAACTCATTCTGAGACCTCGAGAGTGCAATGCCGGCCGAATCCTGCTAGGTGGCAGTATCGCCTACCCTTTGAAACCTTATTTCACACGGTGTGTTGCATGTTATATGATCCGGGCGGAGAATTTGGATCCGAGCAAGTGAAACGGTTCATCCGAGCACCTTGGAATGCTTTCAGCACACTTGATGCATATTTTGTGCCATTTCATGTCAGCGACCGATGGACATCAATACTGGAAATCGTGATCAGACAATTGGAATATTCATTTTGGGATACCTCCTATCAAAGGTAAGGACTATATGACATCAATCCTACTTTGATCCAACAATGATTTCACATCGATCGCAACGATCAACGTATGTAGTATTCAAAATGTATGCCGTTGCTGACGATCAGAGCATCAAAAAACAACCCCACCCCACTTTGATGCATTCATGATGAAACATAATACCCATTATATACCTTTGATTTTGAAATAGTAACGTGTCCAGGCGAGCAACGCGAACGACTTTAGCTAAATTCACATAGCGCTCCATAACTCTAGCTTTCAGGAATTAGCCCGGATCACTCTGAAACTATACAATATTCACCACAGGATTAACTCTTTTTTACATGTTGGGCAAGAGATAGTGACTGTCAAATGAGCCATAGTATTGTCTCCATAGCTATAATATAGAATATAGATATAGCTCTGCAAACATTGTGACGCACAGTGAAAATGCCTATCTTTTAGCCTGGCCCACTGACTACAGGATGAGGATAATGGCTGGCGGTCAAAGTGTTAAGCCCGGTACATGGCAGAGATTCATATCACGCCATAAATCGATCAATACAGAACCCAGGGATTTTGATGGGCTTTTGAATTTCATAAAACTACACTTCCTAGCTCACGCCAGCCCCAGTCAATCATCTGACTTTTAGCGTGAACTTTAAATTTGTTTGCGTTATTTTCAGGATCATATCTCACAGGTTGAACAAACCTGAACGTTATTGTCATAAAATAGAACATTGTTTCTTTACCTTTCTGTGAACGTTATCAACGCATCTTAATCTGGTAAAAAATGGCGGAGCGATTTACATTACAAAAAAGTAACTGTACTTACAGTAGATTTCATTCAGTATTTGCTGCCCTGTCAGGGGCGCCTGGTGGTACTAAATGCAGATTGAACTCTGCCATTGGAAAGAGGAGATTTGACCCGATCCATAGATGACTATTCTATATTCATATTTACAATTGCATGTGTCCGGATGGCAAAATTCAGTACTGTATACAAAACCCCCTGTAAATCATCTGCCCTTTATTACTTTGTTGTACACTTGATCAAGAAGGTGCTGAATGAGCTCACGTCTGGTCAATGTTAGCATGGTGTTATTCACCATCAAAGATGAAAAAAAGAAAATGATATTCTCCTTTGGTTCATTACAGTTTACTCAAGCCTAGTATGATTGATGAAACAGTGAATGAAACTGTTGAGTACTTGATGAAACAGTACTGTATATCTGTATGTCATATATGTTATGATGAATTGAAAATGGGGGACCCTGATGTAAACAAGACGAAAGTCTTTCTGGTCTGCATCCTCTTAACTCATTGAGCGCCAAAAACGAGATATCTCGTTTCTGACAGCCAACGCTTGAGTGCCAATAACGAGAAATCTTTTTTTTTGTTTTGTTTTTTTTATTATTATTATTCTAGACACTCCCACAGACCTTTCTGAGTCTTCAATGGACCTCTGGCTATGTTATAATTGCAATGACGATCGAATCCCGACAGGTGGCAGTACCTTTTGAACTGGGCCAGTTCAGTGTGGGGCCGCAGCAGGAGCACTCAAAGCACTAGGGAGCGAGCAGCATCGAGCAAACTACAGCCAACTAACGTTCGACAATGGCGATCGCCTAGAGCGAACTATTGGATATTATGAAGAAGACGACAAAATGGATGATATGGATGATGATTATGGATGATAAGACTACATTGGACTCAGCACTTCTGGTAAATCATAAAAATACTATAGTCAAACCGGCCGATGAGGAAACCTATTCGGCTCTGTGGTATAGTCTGGCCCGAGCACTCTGATGCACAATAGTACCCTGCAATGCAATGGTGAGCGAACTATTGGAGATGATGAAGAAGACAAAACGGATGATATGGATGATGATTATGGAATATAAGGTGCGTTTTCCCCAGATTATGTTGGGTTATCATTGCTACTCTGCGCAAGACAGAAATAAGAGACGCGATCATCAGAGGAGCGCGCAATCAATGGGGGAAACTGAAATATGGTGATAAACAAGTATCTTTCTACGAGGATCTATGTAAGGAGGCCATTTCGCTACGTGTCCCCTACAAGGATGTGCTGCAGAGATTATACAAGAGAAATCTTAAGCCAAGCCTCAGGTACCCGGCACTACTATCCATCTTGGGGGAAGATGGTAATAGGCACGGATTACGCTCGCCTAAAGATGCCGATGAATACATGAAGCAACATGGATCTGGTCCCCCGGGGCCGGTCGCAACATAGGCTCGAATCAGAAGACAAGCCTACTCATCTCTCTCTTTTTTCTCAATTTCTTTTGTCTCTTTTTATCATTTTAAATTTTTATTAGAATGACTTTACCACGGCTCAACAAAAGCAACAGCTGATATGCATGTTGGCAACACTGAAGCACAAAGTGTTTAATACGGAACGATAGGCACTATATTTATAGTCTTCTGGTCTCTGAGGAGGCAATAATCCAATAAATGACATTGGGAACACTCTGGAATATTCTGGACTTTCCTCTCGGACACAATGGAATATCCTGGAAAACACTAGTGGGTCATAACTCCCGGTTAGGAAGAACAATCTGGAACATAACAGCAGTGTTTACGAATTTACAAGGATATACCACAACCTTCTAGAATATACTGTACGCCTACAAAGAAGGCCTGGAAATTTAACATCCGGTATGTATATGCATAAGCTCCAGTGATGGAAGCTCAATAAAATAAAATAAAAACATCAGCCACATCTAAAGGTATAAGCATGACAAGGTTATTCTAATATTTTAAGCAAGGTTATTCTAATACTTTAAGCAATTACTCCACTGCTTTAGGGATTTGCACAATGTAGCTCTAAAAATCTCTTTATTTTATTTTTATTTAATTTTTTTAAATAAAATGGGGTTGTGGTATAAAAAAGTTTGAGAACCCCTGATCTAGAGCATGGAAGGCTCCTTGCTACTCACTGCCTGAGCTTCATCGTTGTCAAAGCGTAGGATCTCCAAGGAGCAGTCCTTCTCCAGCGGCCTGTCCAGGTCCCACAGCTCCCCGCTGACCCGGGAGATCACAGCATTGTCTGCCAAGCCCTGACTGGAACATCAACCACGTCAGAATACTTATTATTACTCCTACTGTACAGGACAGTCTTCTGACTTTGTAGTTGTTAATAAATATATATATAATATCCAGACATAATATCCAACATAATTCTAAATGTTTCTCTTATTGTGGTGCATGGGAAGGGGTCAGTTTTAAGTGCCAATGTTGTTATTGGATTACATTTTCCTTGCTCTTGAGTGCTTATAATGCAAAACTCAGCAAAGCAACAGAAGAAAAACATTGTAGAATAAAGTACATGTTAGTGCAGAGCTCTACGCTAACCTTTTGTGAATGAAAAAATTTAGGAGCACACAAAGAAATTTAGGAGCACACAAAAATATTTAGGAGCACAGTGAAAATATTTCAAGTACCGGTAAGAGTTTTTTTTTTTTTTTTCAAAAATAAATGAATATTTGTACTGTGCGTGCATGTGCAAACGGGACACACATCTGTGCAATAGCACATACCACCAAAGTCACTGGCCTACTGTGTGTGTGTATATGCGTGTGCAAACGGGAATGGGACACAAATATTTGAACTATTAAGTAATTAATGCCTATTGCCTACTGTGGCAAAGTTGTAGCCAACAACTAGGCCTAATAAAAAAGGCAGTGAAATTAAACAAAAAGGAGACACTGGCATTACCACCAGGGCCATCAGTAGAGGGGACTGTAAGGTGCCTTTTCGGTATACTACCTTTGCTAAAACTGTGTTCTCTGTTAAAGGTGGTAACTACTGGAATAGCCTACCAGTTGTGATTAGAGAGTGCCCCACATACTCTATGTTCAAGAGACGCATCTTAAAGGCATCCAGCTTGGTGTGGATACACCTATTCTCTTTTTCTGGCAGGGGCCCCTCCTCCTCGGAGACAGAGTGAAAGAGCGATCGCCTCAAGATTTTTTTGCCTGAAGCCCATTTCCCGTATAGACATATACATGGGTAATCGCAATGGCGATGCGTTCACTGGGAATTATTCTTTTTGGAATACCTTCTGGCTAAATTAAGGTATATTCTATGTCTATTTTACCGAACCTGATTTTTTCTTTTTAGTAACGATCACAGTGTCGTGTTTTACCGGACATAAAAGCTCGACAAACACGATCACAGTTTCTAGTTAGAACGACCCACCCCCCCTTGATGATTTTGTGAAGACACATATGGTATATACCTTTGATTTGGGAGTATTTGGGGTTTCAGGCGATCAACCAGAACGATTTGGGCTTATTGCATATAACGTGTCATATCTTGCGATCTATGAAAAAAGACTGGATTATTTTGGAAAGGGGCGATGTTTAGCGTGTAACAAACTACAATGTGTAGAAATGAACTGATTAGTCAGTAATGGACTATGAACAATGCCTGTCAAATGAGCCATACTATTGTCTCCATAGCTATAATACAGAACACGCGATGGGTCTGCAAACATCGCTAAAATAGTCAATAACGCTGGCGCCAGGCGGTACAGATGGGGAAAGTGTGTGGCACTCAAAGAGTTAATGTAAACAACAACAATCAATTTTGAACCTGCCAAAATGTTTGAATGATATTAATCAATCTTTTTTTTGTGATGTGCATTTTAACATTGTTCAGGAGCCCCAACTTTAAAGCCACTGGGTTCAATCTGCAGATGCCTGACCTGATGCCACAGGCCAGTTGGTAGGGGGTGGTAACCCAGGCTTGGCCCTCCACCTTGCGTCCATCAGGCAGCTCCACCATGATGGGCTTGCCGTCTGCGGCTCTCCTGGCCAGCAGGGCGTCGCTCTCTTTCTTCAGCTCCTCATACAGCTTCAGACGCTCTGGGATGTATCCAGGCAAGGGCTTCAGCTGCACAAGCAGAACCACATGAGGATTGTAATGGTGCAGAAACTGTGACACATTCTAATCAATTTCAGAAGTCCAGGGTGGGAAATTATTTTTTTTTTTTTTTTTTTTTTTTTTTTATTATTGCAAAACAAAAATTATTAAAAGTCAGTACTCAACACACAATGCATAATGAAACTTTCAGTAAAGGTGGTTAAAATATATGCAAGTACAGAAACAAGATAAAACAAAAATAGTCTATAATAACATTTTAACCGTATACAGTGTATATCCAGCGAAATTACAATTATATAAATGTTAGTATATAATATACCCCTAATACCTATTTTCTAAAACCCTACACACATATGCTCCAGCTCGAACCCCCCCCTCCCGGACCCCCTCTTGGATAGTACCTCCATTATCCCTCACTCCTAACCAGACACTACCATTATAAGCTAGCTTTTATTCTCTCCACCACTTCTAACCACATTGACATTTTGGATTCATTGAGACCCAGAATTCTTGCTGTAGATATTTCTTGATATATCACATCGAGATATGTAAGAAACCACACTTTTCGGCACATTTTTTCCGGTTGAAACCAACGTGATGCGATCAGTTTTTTAGCTACTGTGATACCCGATAAAACCAATCTCTTTAGTTGTGGATTCACTGCAAACTCAAAAACATCATTCAATAGTAATACCGAGGGGTGTACAGGTATATTCCAAGATACGAGTATTGATAATTGTTGGGACACATCTTTCCAGAATGCCTTAACTGGTGGGCAGTCCCAATACATGTGCATAAATGTTCCTTCGTCCCCATTTGTACATTGGGAGCATTTGGAGTCTTGTTTAAGCCCCATTTTGCACAGCCTTATAGGAGTCAAGTATGGAAATTATCTTTTAATAACAAAACACAAGATACTTGTTAACACTTTAATCGCCGGAAACGCCGTAACTAGTCATTCCCCGCCATGCTCATTCTGCCGAAGACGCCGTAACACGTCTTTGATATCAATATTTCAAAAAACTGTGATCGAAATCATATTTCTCCCCCGGGGACCTGAGATATACTGCTGAGCTCCACTCAACTCTCTAACGGTTCAAGAGAGCCATCTGGTGGCCGATCGGCAGATCGCCCAACAGGAAGTCATGTGGATGAAGTGGTGCTCACCCATATTTCGTCCGGGCACTCGCTATCATTAGCAGGACTCCATCTTGACACAATGGATGTCGATCGGTTGCAAATAACTCGACAAACAACATGATTTGGACGTATAAACTATTATACAACCTGGAAATGGATCGGGTATTTCTACATCCCATAATATGAATATCTCTGCTCCACGCTCATCGCCCAACGGCGCGAGGAAGATACGGTAAGATCCAGCGTTATTTTCCAACGTGTTCTTTACCAACTGCTCTGATGATCATATCACCCACACTAGATGAATGATATAACGTTGCCCACGGAATTATAAACGACCCCCCGCCCATCATCAGATCATACGTAGTAACTCCTAGAAGCACATCCAGTTGACATTTTTTATCTCGCACAGATTCCTACCAAACTGTATTTGATCATCAATATAATGCATTTAGGGCTATAAATCAAGTTCTGGAGAAAGCTGCAGAAAACGATAAAAACATACTTATACTTTAGACAGTATTTTAGTATGAATATGTGAATGAAAAAGTATAATGTTGCTACACCCTGAACAATAGATATAGGACATTGAATGGGCCATAATAATGTCAATTTAGCAATACAATTTAAAAAGTTATAGCCCTGCAAAGAACGGGAACTTCTCCATAGACAAATAGAGATGGCGAGGGATGGTAAATTATGAATTTAACCATGGCGATCAAAGTGTTAAGGATAAGAGCTCAATGGTAGGATATGAACCTGGGTTAGGGTAAGGGGTAGGGAATAGTATACAAACCCGGTTATGGGTGTAGGGTTAGGGAATAGGATACAAACTAGGGCTGAACGATTAATCGATTTTAAATCGAAATTGCGATTTGAAATTATGCAATTAGCAAATCGCAAAGCCTGCAATTTGGGATACATTATACAGCAAGTCTGATTCAAGGTTTTTTTCTTGCGTGCCAGTCATGCTCACCAATCAGAAGTGCGGTGCTCTACGTGTACCAGCCATTGCTCACCAATTAGAAGTAGCCCAAGGTAGCTACGTATACGGCCAACAACAGTATGTGAAACA
This sequence comes from Notolepis coatsorum, assembly GCF_963971535.1. NCBI lineage: Eukaryota > Metazoa > Chordata > Actinopteri > Aulopiformes > Paralepididae > Notolepis > Notolepis coatsorum. The sequence goes on along the minus strand of NC_140184.1, from coordinate 56,492,495 downwards.
CCCGTGTGCAAAGACGTTACAGCAGGGCTCCAGAGTGAGCCTATTTGGTCGCTCACAGGCACAGAGAAAGCAGTGTTTTTAGAGTTCCAATTAGGGCTGGGGAATTAATCAAAATAAAATCGCGATCTCAATTCATAGACCTATGCAATCTCATTTCAAAATTATGACGATTCAGTTTATTGATTTTTTTTTTGTATATGTTTTACTTAAGTTAACTTTTTTAAATGATGACGATTCTGACTAGAGTTATTTTGTATGTTACAAGAGACTTTCAAGTTTAAAGGTCCTGTGCATTATAAATGGCTTTTTCCAGTGTTTAGCATTGTTTTATAGCAATATGGGGTTAGTATCAATGGGTCTGTCTCTAATTACCATATTGGCGGATTGCTCTAATTCAGTTGAGACAATTTCCTCCTCCAGTGAATTAGGTCATTCTGATTTGACTTGCAAGGTGACGTAGCAAGGAGCTGATGGAGCTGATTGTGATCTGATTGGCTCTGTGGTTGTAGCGCATAGTGTAACCCGACACTTCCTCAAACGGGTTTTGACAGAGGCAGAGAACAAGCGAGCGAGAGAGGGAGAGAGGGAGAGAGGGAGAGAGAGAGAGAGAGAGAGAGGGAGAGAGAGAGAGAGGCATAGTGTAACCCGACACTTCCTCAAACGGGTTTGACAGAGGCAGAGAACAAGCGAGCGAGAGAGAGGGAGAGAGAGGGACCGGACCACGCGTCTTCTCTCACACACACACAGAGCATTTACACAGGTTGTGTGTAAAATAAATGCTCCGTGCCTCCGTGTGTCCCTCTCTCTATCTCTCTCTTCCTCTCCATCTCTCTCTCTCCCTCGCAGTCGGGAGCACTAGCATTAGGGCTGTCTTAAATACTTCGAAGCTTCGTTCGATGGGCATGGGATTCGAATATGAAAATAAAATTCGAATATAAAAACATAGAAAATAAATGTAAATCTATTTTTCTTTTTTGTGCAAAATCAACTCTGCCTCTCTTTGTTTTTTTAGAGATTTTATTTATAGCATTTTCAGCTTTTTTGGTCAACGCAGGTCGCAGGACCTTTTGGCCACACAGGACCGATAAGAGGAGAGAGGGTGAAACGGGAGGAGAAGAGGGGAAGACATGCGGCATATTAGGGGTGGACGGTATGGTCTAAAATTTATATCACGGTATAATTTGAAGCATAGACGGTAACGGTATATATCACGGTATCAGTGTTTCCGTTAGAATAATAAAGTCATTATATTCCAAATAAAATAAGTCCCGAGTCCGTGCTGCTCCCATTGCAAACAGCCGGGCTGGATGCTGGATTTTGCTAGAAGCATATGTAGCTGCAGAGCCACAGAGCCAGCGGCGCTTTCAGGTCTGGTCACAGCTTTCAGCCGTTGGGTGGGGGGGCGCTGTTGAGCGGACCTGACCTGAAAGCGCCGCTGGCTCTGCGGCTCTGCAGCTGCATGCTATTCGCAAAACCACTGCTGCCGCCGTCCTCCCGGCTCCCGCTGCAGCCGTCGTTATCATAACACTACACGCATATCATAATGTTTACAGCAAACTGTAGTTGATCACCAGGTATGTTTTATTAACGTAGAATAATTCATATAAGAAAAACGATAGGGACATCTCTTACCTTTCTCCACTGGTTAAAAATGCCAGGAACTGAAATTGAAACTTGCTGTGCGCCGCGGTGATATGTGTTTATTATGAAATGACAATTGCGTGTTGACACGCCCACTGCGCGAAGCCTCCTAAATAACTTTTTCCAGTTTGCACATATCTATTATCTATGACTAATTCTATCTATTTTTAGGGGCAAATGCGATTGAAATAGTCGCGCTGTGGTTACATGACGTCATTGCTATTTTAGAGCTGCTCTACCGGTTACACGGTATAGTCAAAATCCATACCGTAGAGCAAATTAATACCGTTTATACCGTATACCGTTTATACCGTCCACCCCTACGGCATATGGCCACCGGGTCGGGAAATTTAACCCGGGGCGACCGCTTCGCGACTCAGCGCGCTATGTGGTGTGCTACTAGAGCACCCTCTGCCTCTTTGTTAATTACAACAAGCAATGCTGTTTGTTATTTAAGATGAGGTCGGACTCTGCAAAGACAGATTCGTGTTCAATATTTCATGAAAGCAAAGTGTTTCGTTTGTCTAAGATTTTAAAAGGAATCTATTTTTACCAGTCTTCTGTTTTCACAGAGATATCAGCGTTTGCCCTATGTGTGTGTGCGCACTGATCAGGAAATGAGAATAGATTTTTCAGCTCGCTTCTCTAGCGTGCATAAATACACATATACTATCGATAATCTAGCGTTTATTTGAAAACGATTCATAAATAGGCCAAAAAATTACAACGTTTGTGTATTTAAGCATTACATCACGCGCAGGAGTGGTTTGTGAACAATAAACCATGCCTAGGGGTGGTCGTTAGGCCCGAGGCGCAGCCGAGGGTCGTTAGACCCCCCTAGGCATGGTTTATTGTTCACAAATCACGACTGCAAGTGGTGTAAAGCTTTTATACAACTGCCACATTCATCCAACCTTATTGCTATACAATAAACACACATTAATCGAAGATTTATTGAAAAAACCATCCGCCAGAAAAAGTAGTTCCCACAACTACAAAAAAGACAATTTGCCTCCATGTGGAAGCAGCTCGGAAGTGCATCCAACCAACTAACACATCCAACTGTGTATTATTGGAATGATTGATTGAAAATTTTATTACCAGATGCAGAATGGGTACAATACAGTACGGCTCAATACACACAATTGTTAAGGGGATGCAGACCTACTTTCTATAGAACTTCATTCTTAGATGCTTCTATACAAAGTAGGTAAAACAAATTAAAAGGTTTTCTTTGCCCTATAGGAAAAAAAAGTTTTCGCCCTATTTTTTTAGCCTAAACTTAACCAGTTGGAAACCAGGCGTACAGTAATAAAATTAGCAATCAACCAATCAATCAATTCAATAGACCATGATCACTTAAAACAGCGCAGCACTCAGCTGCTCCGCTCTCAGTCTGACTTTCCCCCGCTGTTGCAGACAGGAGTGTGTGTGTGTGTGTGTGTGAATGTGAATAGTACGTGTGTGTGTGGGGGGGGAGGGGGGGGGGGGGGGTGGGTGGAGACTAAAGCCAGCGCTGCAGTCAGAGGGAAGGAAAAAAATTTGAAAAAGAAATTGCAAATTAATCAATCAATCAATCCGCGATTTTTCTTTTGTTACACAATGATTCATGACCCATAGATTACACAATCCAACATTGTGTAAGAGACTAAGACATTCGCCATGACAGAATCGCTTGATATTTAGTCGTTATCAACATATCCATTTGTTAAAGATTATTGTCCGCCATCTTGTGATCCGGCGGAGTGATGTGATTCGGTTGTGGGCGGGTCCTGGGCCAGCAGCGTGGAGTGTTCCCAATACATACGTGTAAATGGACTGTTTCAGCCAATCAGAATCGAGAAATTTGCATGCCGTTGTATAATCCAGAATATTCCAGTAAATGCCGTTCATCACGGAATCTTTATATTTTCCTGAAACTTTCAAGAAAACAAGGGCTTTTCAAAATGCTATAAAACGGAAATGAACCGATTAAAAAACAATCCGTTTCGACAATGTTGACTGCAAACAAGTCATTGATAAGCGACGGCCAGATTAGACACATAGCCATAATTTAAGACATAGATTATGCGTTCACAACGCTATCATTGAAGTGGGTGCTGGCATTCAACCATGTTTTACCATGTTCACCAGTGGCATCCAAAGTGTTAATGTCGGGTCAGCTTGTCATTTATTTCTGTCAATGTGCTGGTTCTGTAGCAGGACTGGGTCAGTCAACATCCTTGGCTCCCGGCGCACCGAAGATAGTCTACACGCTCCCTCCTCCTCACCGGAGTTGTCTGTGAACTTGACGCCTTCATTGGATTTATTTATTCTCAAAAAATATCTATAATCATACGATTAAATATTGTTTAAAATAAAACGCTAAATACTATTATTCTGTGTGTCATGTTTCCAAATAAGATTGGTCACAACTAAATGCTTTCTAGCTTCAATGTGTTGGTTAGAATAGATTACCTCAGTTGAAACTTCACTGACAGCGAGATTGATCACGGAGGACTCGCTCTCAGTGAAGTTTCAAGTCTGCTTAGTCCATTATTCTACATTCCATGGGGGTGTTTCATGACCATAATATGGATAATCATGCACAAGCATTGACGGTAAGAACAAATGGTATTTATTAGGGGTGGGACAATACATCGATCCAGATCGATATATCGATCTATTATCAATAATCAAATAGGATCGACGCAACGTAAAAAGATCGATTCATATTGCGATACTCTTATTTTGAAAATCCCCGCGAGTCATATCCGCCGGCGCCCAGTATTGTGAAACTCCGTGTAGACATTACAGCAGTGTTTGCGTCTGCTGTAAAGCACTACAGAGCGTCTATTTTGCGAGCCGATATAAGTCTGTGCAGTTTTTTCCCCGCAACGGGTCAAATGCATATAACAGGCGTTGCATCGTCGCCATTCCTTTATGCCAACGTCGCATTAAATATCTAAATGAACTAAAAGCTAAGCAGCTAACCATGAGAGAGAACAGGAGAGTGGAAAGGGGACTTGGAAGGAGGAGGGGTGGGGGCTGTGGGGGACTGTGTGTGTGTGTGTGTGTGTGTGTGTGTGTGTGTGTGTGTGTGTGTGTGTGTGTGTGTGTGTGTGTGTGTGTGTGTGTGTGTGTGTGTGTGTGTGTGTGTGTGTGTGTGTGTGTCTGTGTGTGTGTTAAAGCTCAATATATAAAAACAAAAGTGAACAGGAGGTCTATTTGTATTAAAAACAATAGATTGTTTTTCATTTAAATGTCTGGAAGAGCTCAAAAATAAATACATCAATTGATATTTCCGTAGCCTTTTTTTAGTTGATCTAAATGTGACTGATTGTGTTAAATGGGCACATAATATCGCCTCATATCGATCGCAGGCACCTGAATTGAATCGTATCGTATCGTATCGTGGCAGACTTTGTGATATCGGCAAATATCGTATCGTTGTCCAAAGAATCGATATCGTATCGTATCGTGATGAAACTGATGATTCCCACCCCTAGTATTTATCAACACAGTGTGCGTACGACCTGTGCACGCACGGTTGATAAATCCCGATTTTTCTGTGCGTAGAGACATTCTAAATTCTGTGCTTAACACTTTGATTACCGGCGATGCGGTGCGCCTTACCGCCGTTGAATGCCAGCACCCACTTCAATGATAGCGTTGTGAACGCATAATCTCTGTTTTAAATTATGGCTATGTGTCTAATCTGCCCGTTGTTTATCAATGACTTGTTTGCAGTCAACATTGTGGAGACGGATAATTTATTATTTTTATATATAATCGGTTAATTTCCGTTTTATAGCATTTTGAAAAGCCCTCATTTTTCAGGAAAATAAAGATTCCGTGATAAACAGCATTTACTGGAATATTCGGGCATACACAAAAAACGCTGTAATTTTTCTGCCTATTTATGAATCGTTTTCAAATAAACACTAGATTATCGATAGTATGTGTACTTATGCACGCTACAGAAGAAAACTAAATTCATTATTCTAATGATCTCTCCTGTCACCCTGCTCGGTGTCGTCGCGGCCTGGTGGTTATTCCAAAAGCCTTCTCTGTGGTCGTGCCACGTCAGTCCTCCCCCCCCCCTTTCCCCGCGAGGGGAGGGGGGGGGAATCGTCTCAAAGTCTCTGATCAAGCTTCTTCTCTTGTGTGGTTCGTATCTCAGTCTGCCCTTACCCGGAAGAAAACGTACTTTTCTATATTCTCGCCATAGCAACGACAGGCCCGCCCCTCGTGTGGTTGTCATGTGACGCGCTGTCATGGCAACTACTTTTAACCTTTAACACACATTAATGTCAAACCTCTCCCCATCGCTCTGACCCAAACCTCCTGCCACTGTTTATGTGCTGAGGAATGCAGACACCCTGCTCGCTCGCTGCTACCACTGACTGCCGCTTCCACCACCACCATGCACATTTCGACCTCTCTGACCTGGCCCCTTTAGATGCTGTCATCTCCCCCAATATACATTACATACATTGAAAAACACCGTTTTCCTTCATATGGAACCCGTTCTAGTGACTGGCTGGTCCTTAACACTTTCCGTGCCGGAGCTCAGTGCCCCGGAACCTCCTTGAATGCCGCCACCCACTTCAATGTTAGCGTTAAAAACGCCTAATCTATGTTTTAAATTATGGCTATGTGTCTAATCTGCCGGTCGCTTATCAATGACTCGTTTGCAGTCAACATTGTCTAAACGGATTGTTTTTTTTATCGGTTCATTTTCGTTTTATAGCATTTTGAAAAGGCCTCGTTTTCAAGGAAAATATAAAGATTCCGTGATAAAAGACATTTACTGGAATATTCTAGAATACACAAACTTTGTAATTTTTCTGCCTATTTATGAATCGTTTTCAAATAAACGCTAGATTATCAATAGTATATGTGTACTTATGCACACTATAGACGCAAGCTGGAAAATCGATTCTCTTATTTCCTCATCAGCCAAACAGCCACATCACACATAGGGCAAATGCTGAAATCTCCGTGAAAACAGGTCTGATTATCCCAAGACTGGTAAAATAGATTCCTTACCTGAGATCAGATGTTATCCAAAAAGATTATTCCAATTCCTGATCGCCATTCCAAATATCGATCACGCTTATTGATTACAGTGTTGGTACTGTAAATACATAATCGTCGCTGTTCTGAGGGCCGGCGATCACTTGGTCTCTTCAGTTGGCTTGACAGACAAATAAAATGAGGAAACTGGCCACCCCCCCTGTATCAGTCTGAGCTGATGGGGTGCAGTTACACAGGGAGAGACGATAGGGGGCGGTATCTTCCCAATTGAGCTCAGAGAGACTCTGCAGCACTAACCCATGGCTCGATTGATGAAATATGAATTAAAATCGCCAATAAAAAAAATACATCAAACAAACGACATTTCGCGTCGTCGGCACTCAATGGGGGGGCTGATAAAACGAGATATGACGTCGCTGGCACTCAAATGTGTTAAGGTCCCTCGAGTTTGCTCAGAACAGGGTAAAATTGAAGTCAAATTCTGAATAAATGATTTAAAGGTACACTGCAGTAATCAGTGTGACGATAACAAGCATGAGATAGCAGTGGATGGATTAGCAGGGACAGCTCTCAAACTCACCTCCTTAGCAGCACCCCCATCTCCTTGTCCCTTCTCCTGCTTCTTCTTCTCCTTGATTTTATCAGTTGGCTTGGCATCAGAGGTCGCCACCTGTTAAAAGAAACAACAAGGGCTATGAGTCAGTAGCTACTTATTGTCATTGTGGTAATACTAATATGACTATGCTGATCTTGCTAGATCTATCATAGTCTTAATATTATTAACATTATATCTTCATCTCAACAACAAAGCACAGTGGTAGGCCTGCCGCGATAAGCAATAAATCGATTAATTGCCGCGATAATTAAAATGAATGCAATGATTTTGACGGGCGCGATTAATTGCTATTTGCGCGTTTGTTTTAATGAGGCGGAACCAGTGCCCCTTGTCAGTCACTCTCCGTGTGGGTTGGCCGCTGGCGTTACTACAGAGCACAGCACGGGAGCTCCGTGGGGCAGTAGCAACGCCACATATTTAGCTTACCTACATTTCTCAATAGTGTTGCTCCTTTTAACCAAGTAGCGTTATTTGTAGTGTAACGTTAGAATAACACAGAATAACGTTAATACAATTACATGCATCATTGTTTACAATGAACGGGTGGGGCTAGTCAAAGCACTGGAGACGGGGACAAGTTAAACATGAATTAATTTATTATAACGGGTCGTTTTCGAGTCGTGCTGCAGTGCCTACGCACCACAGCTATTCTATTATATACGGCTTTGACACGTCCTCCTCATGATTGCCTGTAGTAGCTGCATCTAACGTTAGTAGCTAACGTTAAAACTAAAAAACACAACCAGACGAGACAAGTTGTCGGCTAGGATAATCGCAACAATACTTCCGGTCCGGTCGGTGGGCTTCAAAATAAAAGTCTTAAACCGGAAAAGACGGAGCGGTGGGCTTCAAAATAAAAGTTTTGGGAAATAAATTTCTAAATTTTTTTTTTAACCGGTCGCAATAATATCGCTTATCGCGATATTTTCGGGGGCAATTAATCGCCCAGCAAAATTTGTTATCGTGGCAGGCCTACACAGTGGACTTTAAAACAATGCACGGCGCACGCTGGGTGTAGTGAGTAGAGAGGACCTATTTCTAGAAAGGAGATAGGATCAAAAGGCCTTCGACACTGTCAATCACTCCATTATGATTGACAAGCTAAAAGCAATTGGTTTTGATAGTCCATCAGTGAGCTGGATGCAATCCTACCTTGAGGGGAGAGAACAGATGGTGGAGGTAAACGGTACCCTATCCCCCCCCCCACTCACAGTGAGATGTGGTGTTCCACAAGGAAGCATAGTAGGACCGCTACTGTTCCTAATTTATGCAAATTACATGTTGTCAGCTTGTGACTGCAACTTGTTCTTGTTCGCGGACGACTCAGCCCTGCTGGTCTCTGACAACAAGAACAAGTTACAGGTTGAGAAAACCCTCAGCTCAGAACTAGACAGAATCTGCACCTGGCTCGCTGATAACAAACTAAAACAGAGTCCATTCTCTTCGGATCAAATAACAAACTCAGCAAGACCGACGGCTTCTCAGTTACGGTGGGTGACAATATTGTCACAAGGAAAGACGAAATTACATACCTAGGCTCCATCCTAGAGGCAAATCTTTCCTGTGACAAAATGGCATCCAATGTAATCAAAAAAGTCAACCAACGAACTAGATTCTTGTACCGGATCTCCTCTCAGTGGTAAACAAGAATACCCTGAAGTAGGGATGGGCGATTAATCGATTTAATCGATTAATGATTTAGGACGATTTTGAACAATTTAAATCGATTTTCAAAATCGAGTCACCTTTTATTTTACAAACAGTGATGTTTGGTGAAAGTTAGATTTGCACTTTATTAACACTTTGATCGCCATGGGTTAAATTCATAATTTACCATCCCTCGCCAGCTCTATTTGTCTATGGAGAAGTTCCCCTTCTTTGCAGGGCTATAACTTTTTAAATTCTATTGCTACATTGCCATTATTATGGCCCATTCAATGTCCTATATGTATTGTTCAGGGTGTAGCAACGTTAAACTTTTTCATTCACATATTCATACTAAAATATGGTCTAAAGTATAAGTATGTTTTTATCGTTTTCTGCAGCTTTCTTCAGAACGTGATTTATAGCCCTAAATGCATTATATTGATGATCAAATATAGTTTGGTAGGAATCTGTGCGAGATAAAAAGTTTCAACTGGACGTGGTTCTAGACGTTTCTACGCATCATCTGATGATGACCGGATGGGCGGGGGATCGTTTATAATTCCGTGGGCAGCGTTAGATGATTCATCCAGAGTGGGTCATATGTTCATCAGATCAGTTAGTATAGAATACGTTAGAATATAACGCTGAATCTTACCGTGGCTTCCTCGCGCCACTGGCAGATGAGTGTGGAACAGATTTTTTTCTATTATGGGATGTAGAAATGCCCGATCCATTTCCAGGTTGTATACGTCCAAATAACGTTGTTTATCGAGTTAGGGCAAGCGATCTATTATCCAGTGTTTCAAGATGGAGTCGCGGGAGCTATAGAGTGGCCGGACCACATTTGGATGAGTACTACCGGTTCAAAGGTTAATATCCGGTTGGCGATCTGCCGATCGGCCACCAGATGGCGCTCTTGAACCGCTAGAGAGTTGAGAGGAGATCAGCACTGTGTCTCAGGGCTCCGGAAAGGAAATATGATTTCGATGACAGATTTTTGAAATATTGACATCAAAGACGAGTTACGGCGTCTTCGGCAGAATGAGCATGGCTCTGAATGACGTGAAAACTCGTTCCCGGCGATCATAGTGTTAATCTCAATATGGAAATTGATTCTTGTTTGATGATCAAGAGGCACCTTTTATTTGTTTTAAGTGAAGTTTGTGAAAAAGCAAGTTATTGCACTATTAATCCCAATAGGGACATTCATATTTGTTTGATCAAGAGTAACCTTTTATATATATATATATATATATATTATTATTTTTGTAAGTGAAGATTGGTGAAAGTTAGGTTTGCACTTCAATCCCAATAGGGAAATTCATCTTGGTTTGATTTATTTTTTTGTGTCAAATAAAAACAAAGGTTATTTAAATGATTTCCTTTGGTTTTTTAGTTTTCAGAGAAAAAAAATCGATTAAAATCGTAATTCGGATTTTTTTTTAAATCTGCGATTTTATTTTTAGGCCATATCGCCCAGCCCTACACTAAAGACTCTGGCAGGAGCACTCATTCCAGGGTAGTACGACTTGTGCTTGGTACCAAAGCACCTCAAAGACTACTACTTGACCTTACTCCTAGAACCCACCTCACCCCTGCCCACTTTGACTACCTAGGATGGCTTAGAGTAGAAGACGGAGTACAGCAACTTGCAATGGGCCTGGTCTACAAGATACACAACACGACTAAGGTACCCATGTACATGTCAAAATACTTCCCAAAGGTCATTGAATAACACGACCACAACACCAGAGGGAGCTCCACAAATCATGTTAAACCCAGATTCGACTCAAATAAGGGACTAAACACGTTTAGCAATTATGCCACATCAATGTGGAACGCCCTACCCAAAGATGTAAAGGAATGTGAATCACTACCCACTTTCAAAACCACTCTCAAAGAGCACCTACGGGTGACTGCAATTCAAAACTGGCCCCTGTAAATGTCCTAACCCAACCCCCTCCAATGTACAGTAAATGTCCTAACCCAAGAATACACGAGACCCTCTTCTTGGAACCAAGTAAGGTTTCATCGATATTCCAATGTACAGTTTTGCTTGTACAGTTGTACAGTTTCCCCCACTCCGCCTACACAACCCCCCCCCACCCCACCCAACCAACCACCTCCAATGTACAGTTCCTCCCCCCCCACCACCAACCCCCACCCACCCCACCTACCCAATGAATGAATGAATGAAAACTTTATTTAACAGATTGCAGAATGGGTACAATACAGTACGGCTCAATACACACAATTTTTAAGGGGATGCAGACCAGAGAAAGACGTTTGTCTTGTTTACATCAGGGTCCCCCATTTTCAATTCATAGTGACATTTATGACATACACAACATGAACATACATGACATTTATGGCATAGGGACATACATGACATACAGGTATTTAGTACTGTTACAATTGTGACATATACGATATGCAAATATACAGAACTTATAGATCCTGACAGAGCATACATATGATATCATGGGGAGGGGACTGTACATTAGGAGGGGGTGGGTGGGTGGGAGAGAAATATACATACGGTGGGGAGAGAATATATACATATGGTGGGGAGGAGACTGTACATTTAGGAGGGGGTGGGTGGGTGGGAGAGAAATATACATATGGTGGGGAGAGAATATTACATGCGGTGGGGAGGAGACTGTCTATTAGGAGGGGGTGGGGTGGGGGGGTTTGGACATTTAGGGTGGCCAGTTTCGAATTGCAGCCTCCCGTAGGTGCTCTTTAAGAGCGGTTTTGAATGTGGGTAGGGATTCACATTCCTTTACAGCTTTGGGTAGGGCGTTCCACATTGATGTGGCGTTTGACCACCACTGCATGCCTGGATGTAGCAGTACTGTCTATCTGTATGTCGTGTATGTCATGTTATGATGAATTGAAAATGGGGGACCCTGATGTAAACAAGACGAAAGTCTGGTCTGCATCCCCTTAACAAGTGTGTATTGAGCTGTACTGTATTGTACCCATTCTGCAATCTGTTAATAAAGTTTTTAATCAATCAATCATTTTGCATAGTTAAATTGCCAGCCAGAGCAGAGGCCCACTACAGCCGGCTCCTTAGCCCCTTTCGTGACTGTGATGTACCGAGTGATCACAGTCACGAAAGGGGCTACCGGCTCCTTAGATTGCTTACATGACACGACCCATGTGGAAATGAACTCACGTTTGTTAAGTCAAGTCACTGGTTATAACGTTACCTTATTATTTGGGCGGTTTTTTGGTGGTTGTTTGCCTGTGTTCTCATTGGGAACTTTGACAGGGGGTGCTCGCTGGCCCTTCTTGTCTGGCTGGGCTTCCAACTCGGACTGCAAAGCCCGGTGGAGGTGCACCAAGCGGTACTTTAGTTTATCGTTCTCGGTCCGCAGGTCCTCCAGCTCCGGGGAGGTGGCAAGAACGCGTGCCGCGTGTGGACCACAATGTAATCCATCACGGAGACTAGCGATTTCCTTGGAGAGGAGCCGAATTTGCTCCTCCTGACCGGCCAAACGTGTAGCAAAGCATTCCGCCATCTTTAAATGACCAACATCTTTCAGCATGCATGTTAGGGGGGGGGGCGGGGGATACAGCCATATGATCCAATAGTCTCATATCTTCTTCTTCTTCTTCTTATTGAGGTTTAACGGCGGCCGACCACTTGTTAGGGTATGTGCCGCCATCTACTGGTATCCTTTACCTCCTACAAAACCCAATTCCCCTCACCTTCTTGGAGTGCAACTAACGCTGCTACTTCCCAATTGAGCCCCCCTCTGCGAGACACTCCTTGCCCCCTGCTGCCTGACTCTGTACACCTTGGTCACCCGCTGCCCCCTTATTCAATTCCTTAACCACCTCCTCCAATGTCAGACCTTCCATACCCAGATGTTGAACCGCTATCCTAACAATCATCTTTGTTCTATCTGTTCTACCCTCAATCTTTGCCGCAGTATTAATTACCCCTGCCACGAAGCCCACAATACTCAATTTCTCCTCCCACACCCTCTCTCTATCCTCCTGCCCTACCCTTTCTGCCAACTGCCCTTCTACAAACCCCTGCACCCTAACTTGACTTCCTTGTCCCACCCTCCTAGCCGCCTCTGCATACGACAACTTACCCTCCCTTCTAACACTCTGAACCACTACCTCCCTCTTCATCACCTCACACCCCCTAAACGCTACACTATGCTCCCCTCCACAACTACAACACCATAGCTTCACTCCCTCTCCACACTTCCCATAGTCATGCTCCCCGCCACACCTAGCACACCTCTGTCCCTTCCTACATGAAACTGCTATATGACCAAATTCCTGGCACCTGTAACATCTCAGAGGACTCTGAACAAATTCCCTAACCCTATACACCCCACTCCCTACATACACCTTACTTGGAACAACCTCACCTTCAAACTTAATCACAACCGTCTCCGTCACTACCCTATCTGCCCCCCTCTTCATCCTTTCTGCACCATTAACTTTCCCATTACGCACATCTCTCCCCAACTCTTCCACCAGCTGCTCTACGCTAACCTCCACCGAAACCCCAGCTATCACCCCCTTACATCCCCCCTCCCTCTTCTCCCCTACTCTCACAACCTTAATTATACCCACCCCTCCAATGCTCCTCATCTTCCCAGCCCTCTCCACCTGATCCACACTAACACACCCTACGGCCAGATTCCCATCCTCCAAAACTCTCGCATACCTTACCTCCCCTAATTGCTTACCTATGAGTTTGGGCAACTCGAAAAATCCTAATTTCCGCACTCCCCCCTTCCCCTCAAACCTAACCACTATATGAATCACTTCTGCAACACCATTACCTACACCCTCGCCTTCTGACCCACTCGAGCTATCTCCCCTACCCTTCTTCCTCTTTATCCCCTTCCCACTGTCCCTGCTCCTCTTCTCCACCTTACTCCACCCTTCTCCCCCGCTCTCACCCCCCTCCATACTTTCACCATCTGACTCCCTTCCCCTGTCACTACCATCCCCGTTCCTACCGACACCTCCCTCGCTCTCACTACCCGCCCCAGCTCCCAGCGGCGAAAGCAGTTCATCATGGATCAGCAAGGCGGCCACATCCACCTCCTCGTAACCGATAAAGCCGTCTAACACGACCCGGCACTTTTCACCGTCGATCCAGGAAACAACCCCCGGGTACCTCGCGCCTTCCCCCGAAATGTCAGCTATACAACGGGATCCCACCCTCCACTCCGGTGCCGCCTCCACTTCTCCGCACAACTTTCTGTCATCAACTTCCAAACTCCGCGCCAGTATCCTCTCGTCTATGCTCTCGTCCATCCGCCGACACACTTCCTCCCAATCCTCAGACCCTCCCCCGCCCTGCTTCGACTCCGCTTCCTCTCTCCGAGCGACCGGGTCCAACCCTCCTCCGTGCCTTCCTCCTCTCACCGACGCCATTACACTTCCGCCAGCCCAAGTTCGCTAGCTACGTCCGGAGCTTGTGTCGAGCCCACTTCAGAAAACTCCAATAGTCTCATATGATACAGCGCCCCCTGTTTTTGTGAGTTCTTCTTCGTCTTCTGTCGAGTTTAACGGTGGTCATATAGTTGCATTGCCGCCGGCGTCCTCTACTGGAAACACAATAGATCCACACGCAAGAATACTAATGTTCTTCCCCACGGCTCATCATCTAAACATACTACTAGTAGTAATAATTGCTCTGAGAGGGACCAAAAGCCTCTTTCAACAACCTCTGCCACAATATCCAGAAACATCTTGCATAAATTATCACATATTTCCTCTCCACAACTGCAGTACAGTCAATTATCATTGCCAAAAAGGCCAACAACGTTTGATTGATTGATTGAAAACTTTATTAACAGATTGCAGAATGGGTACAATACAATACACTACAGCTCAATACATACAATTGTTAAGGGGATGCAGACCAGAGAAAGACTTTCGTCTTGTTTTCATCAGGGTACCCCATTTTGAATTCATCATAACATATATGACATAAGCGCTGATAGATGATTTTGGCAATCTATCAGGATTTAAGATAAACTGGCCAAAATCGGCATTCCTTCCACTTAATGTCATTGCGAAGGCAACCATCCTCCCAGAAAATATACCAATGGTAGAACACTTTAGATGTCTTGGAGTCGAAATATTCCCCACTATATGCCAAAACGGTGAAGTTTAATTATACCGGAATCCTAGATAGGATCACAAAGGACTTCGACAGATGGTCAAAACTAAAAAACTCAGTGCAGGCCCGAGCATCAATAGTTAAGATGGATATTTTACCAAGAATCAACTCCTTCAGTTCGATGCTGCCGTTATCCCCCCCTGTTGGTTACTGGAAAAAATTACAATCCGCCGCATATACATTTATTTGGAACAACAAACCTCCACGAATAAAAAGATCCACTGCACAGAGAAATAAAGCAGACGGAGGTTTAGCATTTCCAGACTTCTACAACTATTTTAAAGCGTTCTCTTTAAGACCACTGATCACCTGGTTTGATTCTCAAGCAGCTGTATCCTGGAGACCATTAGAGGAGAACATAGTGTCACCACATAGACTACAGGATATAGTATACACCAATTTATCAATTAAGCAATGCAACTTGAAATTTGACCCTCTTATTACACATGTGATCCGGATATGGCGTGACACACAGAATTTTTTTTACTAACCAATACAAATGGCATAGTCATTCTCCCATATTTAATAACAATTTACTACTTATTGCACAACATGCAACCTATCAGATATACCTAATGGGAAAAGAAGGACATACATACATTAGGGGATATTTTCAACAAACAGGTTTCTGTAGCTATCAAGATATACATAACAAATTTAACCTCACCTGTTCCACTTATTATTTCTATTTACAGTTATTAGCAACTTTGAAGGCTCATGGAGTCCCATTAAAGATACCACTTGAGCACCACAGATATCACAAATTATTTTATGAAAGGGAGACATCAAGAGGCTTCGTCTCTGATTTTTATCGTCACTTACTTACATCTTCGTATGAAGTCCTTCCCCTAGACTCAGTTTGGAGGAAGGATATACCAGACTTGGAAGTAGATTTTGATTGGGCTGAACGTTCGGCTATCGTCACGCAACCCGGATCATCAACAGATTAATCTTAATTTTATTCATAGGACTTACCTGACTCCGATACGACTGAACCGAATGGGACTTAAACAAGACTCTCGATGCTCCTTATGTCTAAAGGGTGATATCGGTACATTTATGCATATGTATTGGGAATGCCCCCCTGTTAAGATATTCTGGGAAGAAGTCACTACGCAATTATCAGAATTTTTATTTCTGACCATACCTGTACTGCCTTCTGTAGTGTTGCTGAATAATGTCTCTCAGTTATCACACTCTGTACATGTAAAGAGGCTAATCTTGTCCGGTCTTACGGCTGCCAAAAAGCTAATAGCATCACGTTGGATTCAACCGGAGAAAATGTGCCTGAAGGTATGGATTCTTACCTATCTTGATGTGATTTATTTAGAGATATCTACCGCACGAATCCTAGGTGTTAATGAAGCCAGCATAGCAATTTGGTCAGTTGTGGTGGAGAAAATAAAGCATAGCATATGAATTTGTAATCCTTGGTTTTAAACGAAATAATGGTTGGACTGTCCAAGGGGGGTCCTGAGGGGGGAGAGCGAGCAAGAGCATATGTATGTATTGTATTGTATTGTATTGTAATTATTATGTATATATCTTGTAATCTACATTTATATTGATTAAAATACTGGACTGTCATAGTCCTGTGATTTATTGTGGATTTTTACTGTTAATGTTTGTGTGTCTAGTTTTATGTCATGTCAAAAATTGAAAAAAAAAAAAATATATGACATACATGACATGAATGAATGAATGAATGAATGAATGAATGAAAACTTTATTTAACAGATTGCAGAATGGGTACAATACAGTACGGCTCAATACACACAATTGTTAAGGGGATGCAGACCTGAGAAAGACGTTTGTCTTGTTTCCATCAGGGTCCCCCATTTTCAATTCATATAGACATTTATGACATACACAACATACATGACATTTTTTTTTATCCACTTTTTCTCCCATTTTCTATATTTTTCTCCCATCCCAATTTCGTATCATCCAATTCAACCCTCCCCTGTCACGGACGCTGTTTCTTGCCTCCCACAAGCCGGCTGCAATGTGGACTAAGTCATACATAGCACAAGTCCCCTCCGGTACTTGAGGTAACAGAAGTCGCATCTTTTCACCTGCGCAGCTCGATCTCTCAGTGGCGAGGAGTAACGCGTGGGAGGCTCACGCTGCCCCCGACACTTCCTGATTCTACTGCGCAGGCGCACCAACGACCTGTAGGAGTCGCTGTTCACAACGCCCGATCCCCACCCTTCAGTTTCCCTCCCCGTAATACGGCCAATGTGTATTACTGTGGACGACCAGCTAAACTGAAAGCAAATGTGGAGCGCTGGGCTCGAACTGACGAGCCCAGCGTCTCCAGCATTTCGTGGCGAGTGCCTTGCCCACTACGCCACGTAGCCGCCCCCACAACATACATGACATTTATGGCATAGGGACATATAGGTATTTAGTACTGATACATTTGTGACATAAACGGTATTCAAATATACAGTACTGTTACCCCTAGATCCTGACAGAGTATATACATATGATGGGGAGGGGACTGTACATTAGGAGGGGGTGGGTGGGTGGGAGAGAAATATACATACGGCGGGGAGGGAATAATATACATGCGGTGGGGAGGAGACTGTCTATTAGGAGGTGGTGGGGGTTTTGGGCATTTACGGTGGCCAGTTTCGAATTGCAGCCTCCCGTAGGTGCTCTTTAAGAACGGTTTTGAATGTGGGTATAGGGATTCACATTCCTTTACAGCTTTGGGTAGGGCGTTCCACATTGATGTGGCATAATTGCGAAACGTGTTTAGTCCCTTGTTTGAGCCGAATCTGGGTTTAACATGATTTATTGAGCTTCCTCTGGTGTAGTGGTTGTGGTATTCACTGACCTTTGGGAAGTATTTTGACATGTACATGGGTACCTTAGTCGTATAGTGTATCTTGTAGACCAGGCCCATTGCAAGTTGCTGTACTCTGTCGTCTACTCTAAGCCATCCTAGGTTGTCAAAGTGGGCAGGGGTGAGGTGGGTTCTGGGGTTCAGGTCAAGTAGTAGTCTGACCAGTTTGTTTTGTGATGTTTGTAATTTTGTTTTAAGCGCCTTTGAGGTGCTTTGGTACCATGAGGTGCATGCATACTCGTAGTACCCTTGAATGAGTGCTCCTGCCAGAGTCTTCAGGGTATTCTTGTTTACCAGAGAGGAGATCCGGTACAAGAATCTAGTTCGTTGGTTGACTTTTTTTATTACATTGGATACAGTACGACCCATGTGGAAATTAACTAACGTTTGATAAGTCAAGTCGTAATCGTATCCTTGCAGAAACAAAACTTGCCGTGTTTCCTAGCTGAACTGTCCTCCTTTGCGTCTTTCTTGTTTTCTCCATTTTTGCTCTTCGTGTCTTCCTCATCTTGCGTCTCTGACTAAAATGACTAAATGTAATGTCTGCCTTACCTTCCTCCTTAGATCTCATCCTTAAAACACTTTGGATGCCCAACCCGAGTTGAATGCCCATAACGAGAATATTTTTTTATTTTTTTATTAGCGTTCTGAATTGACTTTTTTTATTACATTGGATGCCATTTTGTCACAGGAGAGATTAGCCTCTAGGATGGAACCCAGGTAGGTAATTTCATCTTTCCTTGTGACAATATTGTCACCCACTGTAACTGAGAAGCCGTCGGTCTTGCTGAGTTTGTTATTTGAACCGAAGAGAATGGACTCTGTTTTGCCCATGTGTAATGATAGTTTGTTATCAGCGAGCCATATGCAGATTCTGCCTAGTTTCTCACGCATGTGACCGGAGTCGATCAGCTTCATTCTGGACCCTCAGAGCAGCGGGGATTATGTGTTGTATGCGGTGGATGAATAAAAGGATCCATTTTCGGAATGGCGATCAGGAATTGGAATAATCCATTTGGATACCATCTGATCTCAGGTAAGGAATCTATTTTACCAGTATTACGATAATCAGACCCGTTTTCACGGAGATATAAGCTTTCCCCCTATATGTGATATGGCTGTTTTGACTGTAAAAGCGATCAGGAACTGAGAGAATCGATTTTCAGCGAGCGGCACCAGCGTGCACACGTACACATATACTATCGATAATCTAGCGTTTATTTGAAAACGATTCATAAATAGGCCGAAAAATGACAACGTTCTAGAATATTCCAGTACAGGGCGATTATCATGGAATCTCTTCTTTTTTCCGTGAAAACAAGGGCTTTTCAAAATGATATAAAACGGAAATGAACCGATAAAAAAACAATCCGCTTCGACAATGTTGACTGGAAATGGGTCATTGATAATGCGACGGGCAGATTAGACACATAGCCATAATTTAAAACATAGATTAGGCGATATTAACGTTAACATTGAAGTGGTGCTGGGCATTCAAGCACTAAATGTGCGCTGGGCAGGCCCGGACTGGCCATCGGGAGCACCAGGAGTTTTCCCGGTGGCCTGGCCTGCACAGATAAAAAATAATATTATATATAAAAAAAAAAAATTATATATTTTTTTTATTATAATTTTTTTTAATTTTTTTTTGCCAGGCCATTGCTTATAGTTGTGGCGGCGGCGCGGCGCGATAGTTTTTAGATAACCAGGTGGGTGGGGAACAACCAGGATTTCACTGTCTGCGACAGAGTTGGAGAACTATCTGACTCTCTCCCTCAAGCGGACACACACACAACAATGGAGCCGTGCTGCCGCTTGTGATTGGTGGAGGCGGGACCAGGCGATACAACTGATTGACAGTGGAGGCGGCGAATGGAATGGCAGATGGCACACTCCCAAAAGGAGTTGTTAAATCTGACATTACAAAAAACAATATGTGGTGGTTATGATTGGGGCTGAAGTTGAATAAACAATTTATGAAAGAGAGAGTCAAAATAATTCCAAGATAATTCAAAGATTACACACCTTTGCCACATTGGCTACAAACATAATCACTGCAAAGTTATCAAACAAATAAGAATCTGATCAGACACAAGGGTTAAGTTGTTGTTCCCTTTCTAATTTCCTCAAAAACATCTAGTCTAGTTAATGTGATCAATATTATTTGACAATTGATGCTTTTTGTTGGAAATTTCAGTCAGTGAGCTCATACTTTGAGCTCATTTTATAGTTAAAATGATTGAGACAACGCAATGCTCACTACACGTGATACATGTGTCACTATTCTGGCAGTGGCTACTGTTATTATAGTATTGTAATGAAAGGTCTGTTATTTAATGTTTGTGTAAAGGGCTATTTTAACTGTTGATGGGTAGTGCATCAGTAAGGTGAATATGGTATTGTGCTCTTGCCTTGTTTGAATAGGTGGAGAGAGTGGTTAACTGTATTATAATAGTAAATAGAAAAATATGTTGTGCTCTTGCTTTTTTCTTTTTGAAGGTGGAGAGAGTACCATTGCTAGTGCCACAACAGTTTTATTTGAGGTTCATAACAGTACATTGTACTAAGCAATTGTTGGCTCATTAGTTTGTGATTCACATGCACTAAAATTCACCAGAATGCAGGAAATTAAGTCTTTGTAACAAAAAAATTCCGGTGGGGGACCCCCAGACCCCCCGCTTAAAAAGTGGCCTGATTGGGGCTATATTTCGCGCTATATCTCCCGGTATGAATTATTTCCCCAGTCCGGCCCTGGCGCTGGGCATTCAAAGTGTTAATACTTCCGACTCTCTTACTCTCTTTGGACAGTCTACCTCCCATGCTGAGTGACTCTTCTTACAACGAAGACACTTAAGATCCACCATAGTCGTCACACTCCACTCTCCCACACTTACCACATGTCAACTCATGGAACTGTGCCCATATTTCCAGCAATTCCAGCAATTCTTTTGTATTTGTACAGTAGACCTACCTAACGTTAATTTATTGTATCATAACATCTAGCGCTAAATGAGTAATAATAATATGCAAGAAGAAATGTATGCAAATGTGTCGTCTGGTTTTCAGTAAAGTAAATGATGTACAAATATAAAGTTGAATCTGTTGAATCTAAATAAAAATGTGCTGTAGTCGAGGGGACCGGACGCTAGAGGGCAGTCACATATTTTCCCATTGCTCTGACTTGTCAGCTGACAGCGCAGCGTGTTCTCCCTCTCACACACTGGGAGAAATGTAAACATTCGGCCAGTGTTCACCCCTGTGCTGAGGAAATAAGAGCAATCAGGTTAAGTATGTAACCTTACTTGCTTAATCATCATTAGTAAATTATTCAAGGTACGAGGTGGAGTACATGGATGTGCATACGATTTATTTTAGCAAGCAGGCAGGCAACTATGGTAATGTTACCCCTCGCATACAACCACATCAACTTCCACTAGATCTATTAATGAGCGTATTAATACTCTTATTCATATAGCTCCCTCTCATTAATGAGTGAACTATAGGCGGAATTGAGAACGAGACTGTTAATTTTTGTTTTACTGTCCTGTCTACATAAGGACGTAACGTAAGGCAAGTACTTTTAAAAAATAAAGTAAAATGAGTAAAATGTACTCCCAGCTTTATGTACATTTTCTTGAACAGGATGAATATGAAAAACTAGAGTTGTGCTGCAGGAAGGCAACTTTTTTTGTCAGAGATTTCATTGGCCAAGCTTGGGAGAAAAGGCAGAATACGTTGTGTAATCTGTATAGGTAATTAAATGTCATGAAATATGTAATATTGAAACACTGCAACAGTATTTTGGGTGTCATCAGCCCCCATGTGAACCATGCGATTATGCATGACTTTGTTGTTGGATTAAAAAAAGCACTGTGTGTACATTGCAGCCAGAGGTGTGCTGGAGTCTTAGTATGGCTTCGACTTCTAGCTTCGCTCCCCCAAAACTGGCAGAGTTCATCCTCACAGAGCGTCTGGGCAGTGGCACCTATGCTACAGTCTACAAGGCCTACAGGAAGGTGAGTTGTTCCTTGTTGTTATATTCAGGTGCAGATAAGACAGTGTTGCTGCCCACATAACTCAAGTTACCTTCAGTTGTATATCGATGAGAGACATGACCATAAAACCAGGCAGGTGACGCTAGAGCATCTATTTGTAGTACCTTTACAGAGGACATGTGCCATGAAGAAAATTGTTATGTTAGACCTATTTTGTGTTGTAACTTGCCTTATAATATAAATAATGCTATTTCCAAGTAACCTTTTAAAAGGCTACTGAACAATAGTATGTTGAATAATAGTTAGTTAGTTGTGGAGGTTTGTACTTTCTTATGCTTGTTTTGTTCTGTTACTATGTTTCTGGTCTAACTGTGTTTTATGATCCTGTGTAAAATGTAAATGTCCTAACACAACCCCCTCCAATGTACAGTAAATTACCAAGTATGGTCTTGTCAATATTCCAATGTACAGTTTTGCTTGTACAGTGGTACAGTGTCCCCCACCCACCCCTCCTACCCAACCCCCCCCCCCCCCCACTCCTACCTAACCTCCCCCCACTCCTATCCAAACCCCCCCCCCACCCAACCACCTCCTATGTATAGTCCCCCCCCCCACACCTACCCAACCTCCTCCAATGTACAGTTTCTACGTCAAATGTATATACTTTTTTTCTGGACTCTTTTCGTATCACAAACAGTACTGTATTTGCAAATCTGGTATGTCATAAATGTATAGATGTAGCAGTACGGTCTATCTGTATGTCATGTATGTCATATATGTTACGATGAATTGAAAATGGGGGACCCTAACAATTGTATGTATTGAGCTGTACTGTACTGTACCCGTTCTGCAATCTGTTAATAAAGTTTTCATTCATTCATTCATTCATTCATTCATTCATTCATTCATTCATTCATTCATTCATTCATTCATTCATTCATTCATTCATTCATGTTATCTTTCTTTTTTACTGTAAGTTTAGCTGTTAATTGATTTAGCTGTTTTATGTTGTTTAGTTTTGTTGTTTTTATTATATGTGGACCCCAAAAAGATTAGCCGCCACCATTGTGGTAGCTAATGGGGATCCTAATACACAAATAAACCTTTGCTATCACCCCAGGCCCCTTGGACATCAAGTGACAAGTTGAAGTCTGATCTGGTCCCGTTGCTTGTAGGGGGACAACCGAGAGGTTGTGGCAGTGAAGGTGGTTGGGAAGAAGACTCTGAACAAGGCCTCGATGGAGAACCTGCTCACGGAGATCGAAATCCTCAAGACCGTACGTCATCCTCACATAGTGCAGCTTAAGGACTTCCAAGTAAGCACATAACCGTTGTCTTCAATCACCTGACACCTTTTCTCTTTTCTCTGAGTGACCAGAGTCATCTTCTCTCTCTCTCTCTCTCTCTCTCTCTCTCTCTCTCTCTCTCTCTCTCTCTCTCTCTCTCTCTCTCTCTCTCTCTCTCTCTTGTTCTTCTCTCACCCAGTGGGACAGTGAGAACATCTATCTCATTCTGGAGTGGTGTTCTGGTGGGGACCTGTCCCGCTTCATTCGTAGCCGCCGGCTGCTACCCGAGGGGGTGGCACGCCGTTTCCTGCAGCAGATAGGTCAGCCCTGGTGTCTGTAGCACCCTCCTTTATTCATAGTGTTCCACCACATCTCGGACGGCAAGCAACAGATGAATGTAATCACATAAAGGGTGACATTAAATGACATCCATGGCCAACAAGGCATGGCATTGCACCATATTGGTTGGCATGACACGTCATGAGAACACTTTGAATACTGAACTGTGATGACCATTTGTATTGTCTTCCTCTTGCTGTGTGTGCGTGTGTGTGTGTGTGTGTGTGTGTGTGTGTGTGTGTGTGTGTGTGTGTGTGCACTTGCAGCCTGTGCCCTCCAGTTCCTACATGAGCGAAACATCTCTCACTTGGACCTCAAACCCCAGAACATTCTGCTCAGTGGTTCTATCCTCAAACTAGCAGGTGTACAGTCATGCTAACTCCCACTGTCTGATGCCAACATTTCTGTCTTTATTGACCACACACACACACACACACACACACACACACACACACACACACACACACACACACACACACACACACACACACACACACACACACACACACACACACACACACACTTGCATCTGATTGAGATATTCTGATATTATGTGTCAGATGCCAGAACAATGAAACCATAGCCATGCCACTGTGCTGCTATATTTGTTGGGACTTGGGAGAATAATTTCTCTCAGTTTGAGTGACTGCTCTGTTTTGATAGCGTAATTAACTTTTGTACAAGCTGTAGTAAGAACTGTAGCTTCATACAATCATATAAGACATCTTCATAATAAGACAAGCTAAGACAAGCTTCATAATAGACCTATTCATAGTATTGGATTACATCATCATCATCAAACATCTTGGTAGGCAAAACAGTACGTTGTCTTGATCATGTTAAGTTAAACTCTTCACAATAATAAACTGGAAGGAGCGGTTATTTATGCTGTCAACCTGACACCGTTCCGTTTGCTTCCAGACTTTGGCTTTGCCCAGTACATGTCACCATGGGACGAGCAGAGCGCTCTGAGGGGCTCTCCTCTCTACATGGCCCCTGAGATGGTGTGCAGACGGCAGTATGACTCCAGGGTGGACCTCTGGTCCGTAGGAGTCATCCTCTACGGTGAAACTTTTCTCATTGTGTTTAAACCTGCAAAAACCATCACTGACACTTAAAGGTCCCATGCATTATAAATGGCCTTTTCCAGTGTTTAGCATTGTTTCCTAGCAATGGGGGATTATATCAATGTGGTCTGTGTCGTTAATTATCATATTGACTCATCAGTCTAGTCTCGAGTTCACGAGATCTTCCCTCACTCAACTAAGCCGTTCTGATTTGACAGTATTGCTGACGTGAATAAGGTACTGATTTGCATATCTCCACCCCCTCAACAGCAGAGCGAGTGGAAATACCTTCACTTCCTCAAAGTGAAGCGAGGCAGAGAACAAGAGAGGGAGAGAGAGAGATAGAGAAGGAGAGAGAGAGAGGAGCTTCTGTCGGGGAAACAAACACACACGCATTTTACACACAACCTGACACACAGGGCTTCTCCCTGGTAGAGAGAGAGAGAGAGGGACCGCGGTGCAGGAGTGTGTGAAACACAAACACGCGCATTTTACACACAACCTGACGCGCAGGGCTTTTCCCTGGTAGAGAGAGAGAGAGAGGGACCGCGGTGCAGGAGTGTGTGAAACACAAACACGTGCATTTTACACACAACCTGACGCGTGGGGCTTCTCCCTGGTAGAGAGAGAGAGAGAGGGACCGCGGTGCAGGAGTGTGTGAAACACAAACACGCGCATTTTACACACAACCTGACGCGCAGGGCTTTTCCCTGGTAGAGAGAGAGAGAGAGGGACCGCGGTGCAGGAGTGTGTGAAACACAAACACGCGCATTTTACACACAACCTGACGCGTGGGGCTTCTCCCTGGCAGAGAGAGAGAGGCGGTGCAGGAGTGTGTGAAACACAAACACCCGCATTTTACACACAACCTGACGCGCAGGGCTTTTCCCTGGTAGAGCGAGAGAGAGAGGGACCGCGGTGCAGGAGTGTGTGAAACACAAACACCCGCATTTTACACACAACCTGACACGCTGGGCTTCTCCCTGGCAGAGAGAGAGAGAGAGGGACCTCGGGAGCACTCCATATCACTGTCAAAATATCTTTGCGCACGCTCCCAAAAATGTTCGACCTCAGGATTTCAGGCTGTTATTGGATGGGCTCCGCTTTGAGTGACAGTCACCCACAGTCTGCAGTGGCAGACAGAGAGAGACATAGAGGGGGATACTAATTAATTTCGCCGCGGGGGGGGCATAATCCCACGGGACAATGCATTGGTAACTTGTTTCAAATGACAATATATACCCCTGTGAATATTATTGCACGGATCGGAATACGCGTGTGCGCTATGATATTTTGCAACAGGTTGATGTGACGCGAGTGCCGACGGGGAGAGAGCGGAGAGCAAGCGGGAGGGAGGTGGAGAGGGAGGGATGCGGAGCGTTTTGAGTGCGCTCCCGACGGCGTGTGTGTTTTCCCGCGCGCACGGTCGGGAGTGTGTGTAAGATGCTCCGTGTCCCTCTCTCTCGCTCGTCACAATCTGTGTCCCGACTGCGTGTGTGTGTGTTTCCCCGCACGCACGCCGTCGGGAGTGTGTGTAAGATGCTCCGTGTCCCTCTCTCTCTCTCTCTCTCTCCCTCTCTCTCGCTCGCTTGTCACAGTCTGTGTCCCGACTGCGTGTGTGTGTTTCCCCACACGCGCGCAGTCGGGAGTGTGTGTAAAATACTCTGTATCTCCCTCTCGCTCGCTCGTTCTCTGCTCTCTCTGTCGGCACCCGCGCCACGTCAACCCGTTTGAGGAAGTGTCAGTATTTCCACTCGCTCTGTTGTTGAGCGAATTGTTGATTGTGGGCAGTGACTACAACTAGGGGCTGAGATATGCAGATCAGTGCCTTATTCACGTCAGCAAAACAGTCAAATCAGAATGGCTTAGTTCAGTGGGGGAGGATCTTGTCTCAACTGAATTGGAGCAATCCGCCAAAATGAGAGATTAGAGACACAGACCCCATTGATACAAACCCCCATTGCTTGAAAACAATGCTAAACACTGGAAAAGGGGGGACCTTTTAAAGTTATATTCACTTCATAACATGCTGTTTAACCACAATGTCCCTGGAATCTCTCCCTATCATTGATTAACGTTTGAAAATCATAGAAACTGTGCCAGTACCGATACCTGGGATTCAATACCGACACCAAAACGATACCTTTTTCCAATACCTTATTTTGCTGAGTTATGTGCGTTATCGGAGGCTTTGTTACATTTTGGATGATGTTGGATTGTGGTTGAACAGACGAAATGTTATATCTTGGAACATACATGCTTATTGGCTCAATGACACAGATAAGATTAACCACTTAGGTATCGAAATTTGGAGGCTGTGTGACAGTTTTTAGCTTGCACAGTTCACTTTAAAATGGATATTCTAGGGCGGCTGGGTGGTGCAGCGGAGATTGCGCTTGTCACCAATGCAAGAGACTTCGGTCTCGAATACGGGTGTCGGCATTGCCTCCGGCTTGGGCCGGCCGTCATACACTGGCTCAATTGGCAGAGCCAGCGGGTGGAAGTCGATGGGTGGTAATTTGGACGTTGTGGACAGCGACTCCTACAGGTCGGTTGGGGGACGCCTGCACAGCAGAGACAGGAAGTGGCGGGGGTAGTGTGAGCCTCCCATGCGTTACACCTCGCCAATGAGAGTCCACGCTGGCAGGTGAAAAGATGTGACAGGCTGCCTCCTCGTGTACCGGAAGGGACACGTGATGCAAGGCTTCTATCCTCCCTACAACCGACCAGTGGGGGGGCATAGTCGAGCAACGTTCAAGACAGGGGAGGGGAGAATTGGAAACACGAAATTGGGATGGGAGAAAAATAGAAAAAGAAGGAGAAAAAAGTGGATAAAAGAAATTTATATTCTGTTATTATATTGTCACCAGTCAGTCGTAACTCTATTTACGTTTTTTGTCTTCTCCAAAACAGTGGAAGTAATAATAATAATATAATAAACTTTATATTAAAGGGGAACTATCTTATAAATGGCCTTTTTCAGTGTTTAGCATTGTTTCCTAGCTATGTGGACTTAGGTCGCTTACACATATAGTTTTGGTGGACTCGTGCGGTTCTGGTGGTGAAGTTGCAACATTGTTGCATTCTTCATTTGGTTCGCCTGCGTTCACATAGCAATTTGTCAAGCGCACCGAACTTTCTGAACAATGTCACGCGGTCGAAAATGGCGCTCGTCTATTGGACAATAGAGAGTGGAAAAATGTGTGTGTGTGGCTGCGAGCCCGTGTGTGTCTGTGTGTGTGGACTGCGAGCCCTCCAGATCAGCGGAGGCGGAGTTTTTTATTTTGACGTGACATTGATCCATTGTTCTATTGAAGCCCATTACCACCATCCTCTCGCTAAACAACTTGTACACTGCGTTGTTTTTATGAGTGCCCACAAGTAGCTGTTTTATTTGGTCTTCTGCCCATATGTGTACAGTGTGCTTGTTTTGCAGTGAATGCCGCGCGCCTCGGTAATAATATAATAAGCAGCGTTTTTTCTTCCTTCTCCCCAAGATGCACAGTTAGATATATAGATATATAGATAGATAGATAGATAGATAGAGAGATAGATGCAGTGTGCTTGTTTTGCAGTGAATGCCGCGCTCGGTGGTAATAATAATAAGCACTTCCTATATTTGGTCCGCGTTTGGTCCGATGAAGCGAACCGAGACCTATGTTTTTGGTCGGACCAGAGTTTGTGTGTTTGGTCCGCGGACCGAGTTCGACGCGCATTCACACAAACCCGAAAAACCGGACTATCGAATTCTGGTCCGATAGTCCGGACCAAACAGCCCCTGTGTGAAAGCGACCTTATATTAATATGATCTATGTCTCTAATTCTCATATTGGCGCATTCTTCCAATTCTCCTCTCACAATATTCACCCTCACTGAACTGAGTCATCTGAAAATGTGCTGATCTGTGATGTCAGAGAGACTCAGCTGCATAATAATGTGGCTGTGTAGCATCAGGCCCATGCACCCCAGGCCACACCAGCTCAAAACGGCTTAAGATCTTGAGGTAGAAAAATGCTGTTTTTGAGTACTTTATTAGAAATACAAAACAATGAATTAAAAAAAAATTTATTACAGAGGTGTTCCATAAACTCACAGGAATTGTGTAAAAGTGCCCAAATAGTGAAAGAAATAGTAAAATAGTTCCCCTTTAAGTAAACAGGGACTGGAGCTTTAAAGTTTCAAAACGGGTGTAAGAATTACAATCAAACCTCTCAAAACGGCTTGTGCAGCGTTATCCAAGTGTTTTGCAGTAAAAAACGATTGTACTTTAAATCCAAAAGACTAGACTAGAAAGACTCACATCAGCGAGTTGCACAGCAAGTCTTCGCTGAAATCCTGACCCAGCTCTAAACCCAAAAGATGCATAAGCAGTTTTCCTTTACGACGACGATGTAAAAAAGGGTTTATTTTGATTTAACATTTATTTAACCAGGCAGGTCAGTTAAGAACAAATTCTTATTTTCAATGACGGCCTGGCGAGAGGACAAAAGAGGACAAATGAAGGGTAACCGGGAAAGGGGACCATTTTCTTTTAATAAAAGAAAAAGAAAAGACACAGATGGTACATACATCACAGAGGTAAGGGAAATAATTAAAACACACATCAAACAACCAAATACAATTACAAAGGGGCATACATGAAGCAGAACAGTCAAATTACAGTTCAAAGGCTGGGTGACAGTTGCAGGTGTGTGTGTGTAAACAACTCTGCAATAGAGTCCTTAAAAGTAGTGAGGGGGATCAATTTGTCCATGTCTTTTGCATCTTGTTCCAACTGCTACACCCTCAAGACCCCTACGCTCTGCGTCTTCTGGCCGTCTCAGACCCACTCCTATCCGAGCTCTGGGAGGGTCATCAAAGAGAAGCTGCCTTTTCACAGTCCTTGCCCCACAATGGTGGAACGAACTACCCACCCCAGTTAGGACAGCCGAAACCCGTCCAATATTTTGCCGTCGACTAAAGACGCACTTCTTCAACCATTATCTGAAATTAAACAAGTGTATCAAATAAGGAGGGGTCAGACGAAGGAAGGTTTTGTAAATTAGTGTAAGCCAATACATCTTTCGTCGAGAGTGTAACGATGGCCAATTTACAGATGTGTACAAGACACAGTGATGTGGTTCAGATATTTGGCTGTGTGGGTTGCCCCACTGGATGGAACTGCAGGAAGGAGAGTGCTGCAGCCGACTTGAGCGCCCAGAAAAACACAACCTAATCAATAATCGAAATCAATCAGTATGATGTCAGATGATGGGTCTAGTTTGAAAATAAGAGGAATTCAGATTTTTAAAGTGTAGTCCGTTCAACATTGTGTGTATATTGGGGGAGACGGTGACTCAGGAGGTAGAGCAGTCATCTGGTAATCGGAAGGTTCCCGGTTCGATTCCTGCTCCTCCCAGGCAGCGTGTCGAAGTGTCCTTGAGCAAGACCCCTAAATCGGCACCTTGCATGTTGCCTCCGCCATCAGTGTGTGACTGTGTGAGTGAATGGTAAATGTGAGGAACAGAATTGTAAAGCGCTTTGGATAAAGGGGGCTATATAAATGCACCATTTACCATTTATATGTATTGTAGAGGCACTGTTTGGACGCGCACCATTTGCCTCCAGATCCTACGCTGAGCTGGAAGAGAAGATCCGCAGTGACAAACCCATCGAGGTAAGATTGGCCAATTAGACAGGTTTCTCGTTCACCAACTTGTTGGATTGAGCCAATCAGCTGCCTGCACTGAAACAGGTTTACAGACTCATTCCTCCAATTACTGCTCTAGAACATCTCACAGATCTGTGGAGAAACTAGAAGACGGGGAACATACTGTAGCTGGAGTTCACAGTTGGTTTCGGTGTGGATTGACTAAATATTGTCGTTGGACATATTGTTTTGATCAAGATTAAATGATTTTTTGTCTTTTGGTACACGCAACATATTTTTTAATGTTGTCTGTTAACCTCATTTAAATAAAGAGTTACCCCCGCCCCCTGTATGTTCACTGTGAAACCACTAGGTGGCGTAGTTGCTCAGTATTCCTCAACTATAGCCCAGCTCCTAACGTGGGTGTAGGAACATGTGACTGTTCTGTAATTGAACCAAGCCATAAAAATGGAGACCTCCTGGACTGATGTCATGTGGTCCTCTGGCCTCATCCCATAGTGCAACACACAGTGTTTCCTGCTCAGTCTTCCTGGATTTCATGTTGTTGATTTAATTAATGTTTTGACTGCTTTGCATTGTGGGAGAGGGTCACCAGTAGAAGACTGTCCTTCTAGGTGTGTGTGTGTGTGTGTGTGTGTGTGTGTGTGTGTGTGTGTGTGTGTGTGTGTGTGTGTGTGTGTGTGTGTGTGTGTGTGTGTGTGTGTGTGTGTGTGTGTGTGTGTGTGTGTGTGTGTGTGTGTGTGTGTGTGTGTGTGTGTGTGTGTGTGTGTGTGTGTGTGTGTGTGTGTGTGTGTGTGTGTGTGTGTGTGTAATCACTGAATAGGTGTCTCATATTTGAAGGGCTGGGGTGTGTAAGGGAATGTACATAGCAAGGCATGGCAGAATTGTTAATCTATTAAGGACATAATGCCAGATGCTCCATCTTTTGTTAAAATGTAGAAAAAGTATTGTGTTTCAACTACTATGCTCAAATTGTGTAATACTGAATATGATTTATTTTAAAATGTTACAGCTAATACAATACACCAGATGGGGTTGTTGTTGTTGATGGTGACAGTAAAGAGGTCACCATTTTAGAAGTAGGCTGTACTTTTGATTCCAGTCTAGAAGAGGCATTTCCTACCAAGGGTTTAAAGTAACAACTGTCCAAGGATGCTATTACACAGCTCGGGTACAACTGTAAATTGCTGGTGTTTATATAATGTAGGAAGCCTAGTTAATGTCCACAGACTAGTTGTGAGGGGGCTGCAGATGGCAGGAATGTCCAAACCAAAAGCTAAGGCATTGGTAAAGCTCTGTTCTATATCTGTGATAACTGGCAGTCGCCACATTTGGAGGAGACGCAGCTTCCTGTATCCGTAGACTCTGACTAGACGCTGCTTCCTGTATCCATAGACTCCATAAGAAGAAGTCCTATAGTATGCTGTTTGGTACTAGATCAAATTTGTTGCAAATATCAAATCATTTGTCGATTAAGTTTTTAGATGGGGTTCCTCTCGAGAATGTCGATGAATATAAGTACCTGGGTCTTTGGCTTGATCCTCAACTCACGTTCAAGTCATATATTGATGCTGTGATAAAGAAAACAAATTGTAGCCTGAGAATATTGTATCGTTCTATTAACTGTTTTTCTCTTCAAGTTAGGAAAATAATCATTACACAGCTGGTACTTCCAACAGTGGACTACGCAGACATAGTCTATCAGAACACCACACTAACAAACCTCCGTCCTTTAAATGTCACTTATAATAGTGTTTGCAGATTTATATTGAGGTGCCCTTATAGAACCCATCACTGTCTTATGTTTGAGTCGTTAAACTGGCTCTCTCCCCAATTCAGAAGACATTTTCATTGGTTGCTTTTTGTTTACAAATGTATTTACTTTAATTATCCCCCCTATCTAAAGCAGTTCCTAATTCCATATAGTTCAACTTATAATTTAAGATACACAGATCATCCTTTCTTTACCACACCTCGAACCACCAAAGTTATTGGTCGACTTGCCTTTAAATATAAAGCACCAGCTGATTGGAACAAACTGCCTAGTTCACTCAGATCTCTCACTTCTTACCGGTTATTTAAGATATCTTTGTTCACTCATCTACAGACTACTTGCACTTGTTACTGATTTACTGTGTTAGGGCTTACATGTTGTTTACAGATCAAACTATAATTTTGTATGTGTTTTATATGGGAACGGGGTGGAGCGGTACGCATTCGAACCGTGTACCGAACAATACACACATGCCCCGAACCGTGTAGGTTGTGCCGAACGGTACGCATTCGGGGCATGTGTGTATTGTTCGGTTATATAACGTTACGTTAGCTACGAGCTAACTAACTTTAGCCGCAAGCTAACTAATGTTAGCCGCAAGCTAACAGTGGAAACGCTCACAGAGAAGTGACTCCACGACACAAGTTCGATTAGTGGGGAAGGGGGGTATATTGACGAGTTAATACTTTGACAAATGTTGCCTATATTTTTCAGTCAGTTCGGTCTTTGTGTGCCAAACATTATTAAAGGTAAACCTTTTTTTTTTACCAAATAAATGAGAAGCATGTTTAAATAAGCAATGCCTCCCCTCTTGCTGTACCAAAATCTCTCCTAGCTCTAACCGTCACTGTCAAAATAATGTGGCTGATGTCAAATGGCCTCATTCTTTCAGTTTTTGCATGACTACGTCCTTGAGAGTAACTGAAAAGTTGGATTATTTTTAGGCTATATATCTTATGTTGATGTATGGTATTTTTGGAGTGTTAATTTTTTTTTAAATAAAAAACAACGTATACCGAACCGAAAACCGTAAACCTAAAACCGTGATACGAACCGAACCGTCGATTTTGTGAACCGTTCCACCCCTAGGGAACATATATATATTGGTGATCCTCTTGGGAGGAATCAGTGTGGACTGTCGGGGTGAGCTTGGGAGAGCGTCTGTCAGTGTATAAGTGTATTTTGTTGTCCTGTGTTTTGTTTTGTTATGTATTGTATGTTTTGTATCCTATGTTAAGGACCCTCGAAAACGAGATAGCATATCTCAAGGGGTTTATCCTTCTAATAAATGTTTAAAGAAAATTCCATGGACTAGATACATACGTCATTTTGAGATTCCAGGATTTGCATCTATGATTGTTTGTGTTTTCAAGGAGTTTTGTCTAAAATGTGAACACTGTGTGCATCAGCTTCCCCCGGGGACCAGGGTCTCCAGGGACTGCCAGGACCTTCTCCTGAGGCTGCTGGAGAGAGACCCCGACGCACGGCTCACCTTCCCTGACTTCTTCTCCCACACCTTTGTGGACATGGAGCACATGCCCAGTGCGGACAGTCTGGGGAAAGCGGTACATTTACATTTAGTCATTTACACATTTACACATTTAGTTATTTACATTTACATTTAGTCATTTAGCTGACTCTTTTATCCAAAGTTCTGTACAACAAGTCAGCAGGAAGGGTACAACTCTGGCAGCTAAGTAACATTGTTCGTCAAACAGTGTCGAATTTTGGTGCTACAATCTTGAGTGCATAGTAGTACAGACATAATTTAGCATACTAGGTAGTAATATAAGCATGGTCGATTATTTAGTAGCAGAGTGTGTTTTTAGTCGATGACGAAAAATTTGGTGTGTTTCGGCAGTCCTGACTGTCTGTATATATAATGTAATGTAATATATAATATAGTATCTACACAGTCAAATTTAGTAAAATGTACTCCGTTTGAGTCTCTGCGAAATTTACTGTGATATGGTGTAGCTGTGTAATTCAACAGCGATTTGATTATAAACCATTAGGCAAAGAGTTGATGCATCGTAAAAATTGTACACTTAAAACCATGGTTCAATTAAATTTGATTGGTTTTGATGGTTTTTAAAAGGAATTTTATATATAGTAAGTGGTAAATGGACTGCATTCATATAACGCTGATTTAAATGCGAAACATATCCATATGATTGGCGATGTCACTGACTCACTCATTCGGTAACTCACTCACGGTGAACCGCTCTGCTCCTACTGGCAGCTCAGAAGAAATGTGCTCTGCGTGGACAACACTGTGTCCTTGCTCTAGTCGTCTGACCACTTAAAGCACTTTACAACTTACTGTATGTCTCACATTCACTCAACACATGCACGCTGACGGTGAAGGCAGCCATGCAAGGCACCAACCAGCTCATTGGGAGCACGTAGGGGTTAAGTGTCTTGTTAAAGGACACCTTCAGATTACCAGACAACCATTCTACATCCTTATCAAAACCATACACCAGATCATTAGTGCACAGCATTCTCATTTCAAATTCAATTGAATACCTAAACACAATCAAATGTATTGTATTGTATTGTGGGGCGACAGTGGAAGTGGAGGTAGAGCGATCATCTGGTAATCGGAAGGTTCCCGGTTCGATCCCCACTCCTCCCGGGCAGCGTGTCGAAGTGTCCTTGAGCAAGACACTTAACCCCTAACTGCTCCCGATGAGCAGGTTGGCACCTTGCATGGTTTCCTCCGCCGTCAGTGTGTGAATGTTTGAGTGGATGGGTGAATGTGAGGCATAAGTTGTAAAGCGCTTTGCATAAAAGCACTAAATAAATGCAATCAATTTACCATTTACCATTTAAATGATCAACTGCACAGATTGACGGTTAGATTTCCACATTTGAAATTGGACGCATCATGTTGCTGGCTCTTATCCACCACTAGAAGGAAGAGAAGTGTGTGTTTGTGTGTAACCATGCACTGTGGACAAACTTGTCTTGATGTGTTTCTCTCTCTCTCTCTCTCTCTCTCTCTCTCTCTCTCTCTCTCTCTCTCTCTCTCTCTCTCTCTCAGAAAGAGCTGGTGCTTCAGGCCGTGCAGAGAGACCAGGAGGGGGAGAGGTCGGCTGCTCTCTCTCTGTACTGCAGTGCCCTGGAGCACTTCGTCCCTGCTATTCACTGTAAGGGAACCAAACAAACCACATGCTCACATCCTTTCCTGGGCTAAGGCCCCCTCTCCGCAACAATGCAGCGCCATTGTTCCTCCACAATAAACTGCAAATGTACACTCGTCAAACAGAAACTTAAAAAACTATCTCTAATTTCTTTCCTTCTCTTTTCCTTCTGTCGCTAAGACGAGACCGACCGACTGCGTAAAGATGCCCTGAGGCAGAAGGTAGGCCCGCAGAACAAAAAAAATCAAAATAGTATTTTTTCCCCTTACCCCCGCCCCCCCCCCCCCCCCTACGCTCCAGAGGCTCTAACTTGGAATGAATTATTCTCTATGAATACCATATGGTGTGGGATGAAGAGCATATGGCACGGTTGATGTGATTAAGTTGAGAGTGAATGTAAGAGAACACTCCCCCCGCAGGTCAGGCAGTATGCGTCCAGAGCCGAGGAGCTGAAAGCCCTGGTGGCCTCAGACAACAGAGTGAGCATGGAGGAGGCCAGGACCACCAGAGACATCCTCAGAGGTAATGCACGGAGGACCACCAGGTGTACTGGCCTAAAGTCCCTGTTATTAGCCTTGCAATCCCAGGGGTTATCTGTAGAAAGTATCAAGATTGTACATTTCTTTTTAAATAAGTTATTAGGAGGACGACGATAAGCACATTTCTGGCATCACAAAAATATTCACCATATCATTTGCACAATAAATGCTAGTTAAAAAGTACTACAGAATAAAGGGTGGCTGGGTAGCGCAGTGGAGAATGCACTCGCCTACCACGCAGAGACTCTGGGATCGAATCCAGCTCTCAGCGGTACCTCTGGCTTGGTCAGTCGTCCCTACTAACACAATTGGCAGTGTTAGCGGGTGGGGTATGTGTCCTGGTCGTTGATAACTGCGGTTCCTACTGGTCGGTCGGGGCGCCGGTTCAGCAGGGAGGGGATCGGGGGGAAATAGCGTGAAACCTCGCACGCATTACATTCCCCCAGTGAGACTCCTCGCTGTCGGGTGAAAAGAAGCGGCTGGCTGACTCCACGTGTATCGGAGGAGGCATGTGGTAGTTCTACACCCTCCCTAGGCCGACAGTGGGGCAATGCGCGCAACGACCAGGAAGGGAATTGGCATAACGACTAAATTGGGATGGTAGCAAAAATACAGAAAAAGTAAAAAAAAAAAAGAAAAGAAAAAAAAGAAAAAGACTACAGAATCACTACACAAAACCTATTTGTGTAGTAGTGACTATGTAGTCCTTTTATAGACACTAGCCTTACATTATTGTGTTAATTTGCAAAAGGACAATAATATGGCCTATATAACTTCACAGGTTTGTCTGTTGTCTCACAGCAAGGTCCTGGGCTCGGGTTGGCGTGGGTTTCCTCCATAAAAGGCATGCATGCTACATAATATACTCTTGCCATCACCCTTGACCAAGGCACTGGCATTAGAACTGGGGTTAAGGACCTCCTTGAAAACGAGATGTTTCATCTCAAGGGGTTTATCCCTCTAATAAGATATACTGAAAACAAGTGGTCCCCTGGGCGCTGGACTGTGGCTGCCCACGGCTCCTGAGTAGTCAGGAGGGGGTAAAGCAGAGGACATCGTCCTGGTATACTCTATGGAAATGTGCTTGGCAAATAAAGAGTTTCTAATTTTGATTAAGTCGACAAAATATTGGAACCATTAATGAACTGTCTAGGACAGCTCTACTTGAAAAGGCAGTTTTCCCTGAAGACAGTAGCTACTTGCCACACTCCTACGCAGAGCTGTCTTAACGCCTGTACGTCACGGCCTGCTAAACTGCTTTGTCCATGAGAGCAAAGGTGTGTACCAAATCAGAACATCATGACCAAATTAGTTTGAAAGAAAATGCGGCTATAACATTGAATTGGTTGCATACAGAGTATCACAATTAACAAAAAATGAAGTGAGTTAGGCAGTGATGTAGTTATCAGAAAATGACTATAGTTCTGTCTTTTCTGCATAAGGAAACCATACCCAAAATTATTGAACATTTCTCAACTCAATTTTGGTTCTTATTTATAAAAGAGACCAAATAACATGGGGGCAAAAATAATATTATTTATTCAATATGTTAAGTGAAATAATACTTCCTGTTTGGGCTTACTTCCTGTTTGGGCTTACTTCCGGTAAACTTACTTCCTGTTTGGGCAGAGATGTTGGACAGTGGAACGCAGTCCAACTCTGCGTAGGAGAATGGCTACTTGCCTATCAGAGGACTATAGCTTTTAACGATACAGTATACTGTACCTCCCCTGAAATGTACATAATTTCTTGTTGAAAATTACTTGGGACTAGTACAGGAATCAACGTTAACTTTCAACTCTCACCTCTCTCCCTTGCAGAAATGTCTCGTGACCGACCGCGGCTGCTGGCAGCTTTGGATCTGGCCTCTACTGCTTTAGCTAAGGTTAGATGGGATTACTGGCCTCTACTGCTTTAGCTAAGGTTAGATGGGATTACTGGCCTCTACTGCTTTAGCTAAGGTTAGATGGGATTACTGGCCTCTACTGCTTTAGCTAAGGTTAGATGGGATTACTGGCCTCTACTGCTTTAGCTAAGGTTAGATGGGATTACTGACCTCTACTGCTTTAGCTAAGGTTAGATGGGATTACTGGCCTCTACTGCTTTAGCTAAGGTTAGATGGGATTACTGGCCTCTACTGCTTTAGCTAAGGTTAGATGGGATTACTGGCCTCTACTGCTTTAGCTAAGGTTAGATGGGATTACTGGCCTCTACTGCTTTAGCTAAAATTAGATGGGATTACTGGCCTCTACTGCTTTAGCTAAGGTTAGATGGGATTACTGGCCTCTACTGCTTTAGCTAAGGTTAGATGGGATTACTGGCCTCTACTGCTTTAGCTAAGGTTAGATGGGATTACTGGTCTCTACTGCTTTAGCTAAAGTTAGATGGGATTACTGGCCTCTACTGCTTTAGCTAAGGTTAGATGGGATTACTGGCCTCTACTGCTTTAGCTAAAGTTAGATGGGATTACTGGCCTCTACTGCTTTAGCTAAGGTTAGATGGGATTACTGGCCTCTACTGCTTTAGCTAAGGTTAGATGGGATTACTGGCCTCTACTGCTTTAGCTAAGGTTAGATGGGATTACTGGCCTCTACTGCTTTAGCTAAGGTTAGATGGGATTACTGGCCTCTACTGCTTTAGCTAAGGTTAGATGGGATTACTGGCCTCTACTGCTTTAGCTAAAATTAGATGGGATTACTGGCCTCTACTGCTTTAGCTAAGGTTAGATGGGATTACTGGCCTCTACTGCTTTAGCTAAGGTTAGATGGGATTACTGGCCTCTACTGCTTTAGCTAAGGTTAGATGGGATTACTGGCCTCTACTGCTTTAGCTAAGGTTAGATGGGATTACTGGCCTCTACTGCTTTAGCTAAGGTTAGATGGGATTACTGGCCTCTACTGCTTTAGCTAAAATTAGATGGGATTACTGGCCTCTACTGCTTTAGCTAAGGTTAGATGGGATTACTGGCCTCTACTGCTTTAGCTAAAATTAGATGGGATTACTGGCCTCTACTGCTTTAGCTAAAATTAGATGGGATTACTGGCCTCTACTGCTTTAGCTAAGGTTAGATGGGATTACTGGTCTCTACTGCTTTAGCTAAGGTTAGATGGGATTACTGGCCTCTACTGCTTTAGCTAAGGTTAGATGGGATTACTGGCCTCTACTGCTTTAGCTAAGGTTAGATGGGATTACTGGCCTCTACTGCTTTAGCTAAGGTTAGATGGGATTACTGGCCTCTACTGCTTTAGCTAAAATTAGATGGGATTACTGGCCTCTACTGCTTTAGCTAAGGTTAGATGGGATTACTGGCCTCTACTGCTTTAGCTAAGGTTAGATGGGATTACTGGCCTCTACTGCTTTAGCTAAGGTTAGATGGGATTACTGGTCTCTACTGCTTTAGCTAAAGTTAGATGGGATTACTGGCCTCTACTGCTTTAGCTAAGGTTAGATGGGATTACTGGCCTCTACTGCTTTAGCTAAAGTTAGATGGGATTACTGGCCTCTACTGCTTTAGCTAAGGTTAGATGGGATTACTGGCCTCTACTGCTTTAGCTAAGGTTAGATGGGATTACTGGCCTCTACTGCTTTAGCTAAGGTTAGATGGGATTACTGGCCTCTACTGCTTTAGCTAAGGTTAGATGGGATTACTGGCCTCTACTGCTTTAGCTAAGGTTAGATGGGATTACTGGCCTCTACTGCTTTAGCTAAAATTAGATGGGATTACTGGCCTCTACTGCTTTAGCTAAGGTTAGATGGGATTACTGGCCTCTACTGCTTTAGCTAAGGTTAGATGGGATTACTGGCCTCTACTGCTTTAGCTAAGGTTAGATGGGATTACTGGCCTCTACTGCTTTAGCTAAGGTTAGATGGGATTACTGGCCTCTACTGCTTTAGCTAAGGTTAGATGGGATTACTGGCCTCTACTGCTTTAGCTAAAATTAGATGGGATTACTGGCCTCTACTGCTTTAGCTAAGGTTAGATGGGATTACTGGCCTCTACTGCTTTAGCTAAAATTAGATGGGATTACTGGCCTCTACTGCTTTAGCTAAAATTAGATGGGATTACTGGCCTCTACTGCTTTAGCTAAGGTTAGATGGGATTACTGGTCTCTACTGCTTTAGCTAAGGTTAGATGGGATTACTGGCCTCTACTGCTTTAGCTAAAATTAGATGGGATTACTGGCCTCTACTGCTTTAGCTAAGGTTAGATGGGATTACTGGACTCTACTGCTTTAGCTAAAATTAGATGGGATTACTGGCCTCTACTGCTTTAGCTAAGGTTAGATGGGATTACTGGTCTCTACTGCTTTAGCTAAAATTAGATGGGATTACTGGCCTCTACTGCTTTAGCTAAAATTAGATGGGATTACTGGCCTCTACTGCTTTAGCTAAGGTTAGATGGGATTACTGGCCTCTACTGCTTTAGCTAAGGTTAGATGGGATTACTGGCCTCTACTGCTTTAGCTAAGGTTAGATGGGATTACTGGCCTCTACTGCTTTAGCTAAGGTTAGATGGGATTACTGGCCTCTACTGCTTTAGCTAAGGTTAGATGGGATTACTGGCCTCTACTGCTTTAGCTAAAATTAGATGGGATTACTGGCCTCTACTGCTTTAGCTAAGGTTAGATGGGATTACTGGCCTCTACTGCTTTAGCTAAGGTTAGATGGGATTACTGGCCTCTACTGCTTTAGCTAAGGTTAGATGGGATTACTGGCCTCTACTGCTTTAGCTAAGGTTAGATGGGATTACTGGCCTCTACTGCTTTAGCTAAGGTTAGATGGGATTACTGGTCTCTACTGCTTTAGCTAAGGTTAGATGGGATTACTGGCCTCTATTGCTTTAGCTAAGGTTAGATGGGATTACTGGCCTCTACTGCTTTAGCTAAGGTTAGATGGGATTACTGGCCTCTACTGCTTTAGCTAAGGTTAGATGGGATTACTGGCCTCTACTGCTTTAGCTAAGGTTAGATGGGATTACTGGCCTCTACTGCTTTAGCTAAGGTTAGATGGGATTACTGGCCTCTACTGCTTTAGCTAAGGTTAGATGGGATTACTGGCCTCTACTGCTTTAGCTAACGTTAGATGGGATTACTGGCCTCTACTGCTTTAGCTAAGGTTAGATGGGATTACTGGCCTCTACTGCTTTAGCTAAGGTTAGATGGGATTACTGGCCTCTACTGCTTTAGCTAAGGTTAGATGGGATTACTGGCCTCTACTGCTTTAGCTAAGGTTAGATGGGATTACTGGCCTCTACTGCTTTAGCTAAGGTTAGATGGGATTACTGGCCTCTACTGCTTTAGCTAAAATTAGATGGGATTACTGGCCTCTACTGCTTTAGCTAAAGTTAGATGGGATTACTGGCCTCTACTGCTTTAGCTAAAATTAGATGGGATTACTGGCCTCTACTGCTTTAGCTAAAATTAGATGGGATTACTGGTCTCTACTGCTTTAGCTAAAGTTAGATGGGATGACTGGTCTCTACTGCTTTAGCTAAGGTTAGATGGGATGACTGCTGGGTGTCTCTGAGAAAACCACTTATGATGAAAATACGGATATGTTGATATTACTACAGATTATGAGTCCTAAACTATTTTAAGTATTGGCTAATACCAAGTACTGATCCTATTCATTATTTTTTACTAAACAGCATATCAGCCGATGGTTTTGCATTGTTTTCCAAAATGCTACAGGGGGTCCCATGACCCCACTCTCACTATCAATGTCAGTCCGTTGCCAGATGAAATGGAATGGATGCAATTAAATCCCCCTCGTTTCCTTCCATCATCTTGCAGGAGGAGAGCGGGATGGACGACCATGACACACTGGACCTGTACCAACAGTGTTTAGGAGAACTACTGCTTGCGTTGGCAGGTAAGAGAAGAGCTGCTCCTCCCTGGTTACACAGTATAGATGACTGCATTTTACTATGTTCCCTACAGCCCTGCCTTGGGGCTCCTGTATACACAGGTGTGATTTACCAAGATGGCGAGACGGTAATTGAAACCCCAGCATTCCACACAGTTACATCAGACGGTAGTGGCAAGGTAGTGTGCGCGTGTGAGAAGGGAGTGCATGGGACGTGGGTGTGTATGCCCGTGCTATTATTATTATTATTATTATTATTATTAGAGGTTTCAAGTTTCAAGTTTCTTTAATAGTTGTCATACAGAAGTACAGAATACTTTTGTACAAAATGCTTCTTACTGTTGCGCTCCAGAGACTGTGCAAGACAGGATAAGTATGAAATAAACATAGTAAAATTAGAAGTAAAAAAAAAAGAGGTCACAGTGT